>NC_090934.1:1467381552-1467681552 GCF_040938575.1 Ambystoma mexicanum | reverse complement strand
ACCAGAAAGAGGTTGCCTGACTGGCAGAGTAGCGTCCTCTGCCCTAAAGTTTCCATAAGTTGCCCCCCACCCTCTTAAGTTAGCACAGTGGCATTCGTTAAAAGCAAGTTTGGGGACTCCACCTAGCCTTGGAAGTGACGTCACAGAAAGTCAGAGTGAAATATTCAAATTTCATCCAGGCTTGTCCTTCACAATAGAAAAAAAAACACACACGATAGGTGTTCGCCAAGGGAACACATTTTCATATTATCAAGGGTTCGGTTGCCGTGGCCTTGTAGTCGAGTGTCTCGTATCAGAGACGCAAGTCCAGGGTTCGATTACCGTGGCCTTGTAGTTGAGTGTCTAGTATCGTAGGCACAAGGCAGGGTTTGATTGCCGTAGCCTTGTAGTCGAGTGTCTTGTATCAGAGGCACGAGGCCAGGATTCGATTTCCGTGGCCTTGTAGTCGAATGTCTCGTATCAGAGATGCAAGGCCAGGGTTCGATTGCCGTAGCATTGTAGTCGAGTGTCTTGTATCAGAGGGGCGAGGCCAAAGTTCGATTGCCGTGGCCTTGTAGTCAAGTGTCTCGTATCAGAGACGCAAGTCCAGGGTTCGATTGCCGTGGCCTTGTAGTTGAGTGTCTAGTATCGTAGGCACGAGGCAGGGTTTTATTGCCGTAGCCTTGTAGTTGAGTGTCTTATATCAGAGGCGCGAGGCCAGAGTTCGATTGCCGTGGCCTTGTAGTCAAGTGTCTCGTATCAGAGACGCAAGTCCAGAGTTCGATTACCGTGGCCTTGTAGTTGAGTGTCTAGTATCGTAGGCACAAGGCAGGGTTTGATTGCCGTAGCCTTGTAGTCGAGTGTCTTGTATCAGAGGCGCGAGGCCAGAGTTCGATTGCCGTGGCCTTGTAGTCAAGTGTCTCGTATCAGAGACGCAAGTCCAGGGTTCGATTACCGTGGCCTTGTAGTTGAGTGTCTAGTATCGTAGGCACAAGGCAGGGTTTGATTGCCGTAGCCTGTAGTCGAGTGTCTTGTATCAGAGGCACGAGGCCAGGGTTCGATTTCCGTGGCCTTGTAGTCGAATGTCTCGTATCAGAGATGCAAGGCCAGGGTTCGATTGCTGTGGCCTTGTAGTTGAGTGTCTAGTATCGTAGGCGCGAGGCCAGAGTTCGATTGCCGTGGCCTTGTAGTTGAGTGTCTAGTATCGTAGGCACGAGGCAGGGTTTGATTGCCGTAGCCTTGTAGTCGAGTGTCTTGTATCAGAGGCACGAGGCCAGGGTTCGATTGCCGTGGCCTTGTAGTCGAGTGTCTTGTATCAGAGGCATGAGGCCAGGGTTCGATTGCCGTGGCCTTGTTATTTCGATTGTTATTTTAATACTGCTTCCCGCAATAATTAACAAAGTGTGAATAATCTCACCTTGACAGATCGAGTAGACCGCCAGAGAACAACCAAATGCAGCAGTGAAAGCTACCCTAGGACGGCCCTGTCATCTCCGACCCGGAGTAGGAGTAACCAGGGGAAGGAACAGGGTCGCCAGGGAAACCCTCGATGGGGACGAAAACCCTGGTAGAATCTGGAAGTGTCGTGGATCCGGTTAGCTGATGAATGTCTTCTATTAGTGGCAGTGGAAGGCAGGCAGGAAGGCTTCGTCTGGATGAACAAAGGACAATGGTCAGAGTAAGTTTGGAAAGAATGGAATGGAAGTGGTAATTCAATGACACAGAAAAGGTGTCTCACCAGCAGAGGCAGGAGTGAAGGATAGGATGATGGATCTAGGGCCTCGAGGGAGAAGTGAATGGGAGACGAGAGCTCTACAAGAAATAATAGGGTCAGAATCCGAATCGGGAGAGAAGGAAAGGAATTCTGATAGAAGGGCACTTACGGCTATCGGGTATCTCAGAAGAGACGAGATCAGGGTTGGCGTAATTGTAAAGCCGATGGATATCTGGGCTCGGCGAGAAATCCCGAGAGAAGGGACGACCGGAATGGAAGGGAGAGTCTGGAGACGAGAGCTTGAGAGACAAAAGGTTACAGAGTTAGTCGGAGAAGTCAGTTAGAAGAGGCAGAGATATTGAAATCCCTAGAAGTGAACTCACGGAGCGTCTGTTGAAACAGAAGCGACGCGAGGAGTTGTCGGCTTCCGTGTTTGATAAAGGATCACGTGAGCAGGCAAGAGCGTCTCGGAGAGACGTGAAAAGACTAGACTGCTACCTTCAGCACGGAAGTCATCTTGAGAAGGATTCTCGGGAATCGCGTAGTGAAGAGTACCACACAACCGGTTGCGAGCCCACAGAGACCACCTCCCACAATGTGTTACAGGCCTTGTAGTTGAGTGTCTCGTATCAGAGGCGCAAGGCCAGGGTTCGATTGCTGTGGCCTTGTAATTGAGTGTCTCGTATCAGAGGCGCAAGGCCAGGGTTTGATTGCTTTGGCCTTGTAGTTCAGTGTCTCGTATCAGAGGCGCAAGGCCAGGGTTCGATTGCTTTGGCCTTGTAATTCAGTGTTTCGTATCAGAGGCGCAAGGCCAGGGTTCGATTGCTTTGGCCTTGTAGTTCAGTGTCTCGTATCGGAGGCGCAAGGCCAGGGTTTGATTGCTTTGGCCTTGTAGTTCAGTGTCTCGTATCAGAGGCACAAGGCCAGGGTTCAATTGCCGTGGCCTTGTAGTTGAATGTCTTGTATCAGAGATGCGAGGCCAGTGTTCGATTGCCGTGGCCTTCTAGTTGAGTGTCTCATATCAGAGGCGCAAGGCCAGGGTTCGATTGCTTTGGCCTTGTAGTTCAGTGTCTCGTATCAGAGGCGCAAGGCCAGGGTTCGATTGCTGTGGCCTTGTAATTGAGTGTCTCGTATCAGAGGCGCAAGGCCAGGGTTCGATTGCTGTGGCCTTGTAATTGAGTGTCTCGTATCAGAGGCGCAAGGCCAGGGTTTGATTGCTTTGGCCTTGTAGTTCAGTGTCTCGTATCAGAGGCGCAAGGCCAGGGTTCGATTGCTTTGGCCTTGTAATTCAGTGTTTCGTATCAGAGGCGCAAGGCCAGGGTTCGATTGCTTTGGCCTTGTAGTTCAGTGTCTCGTATCAGAGGCGCAAGGCAAGGGTTTGATTGCTTTGGCCTTGTAGTTCAGTGTCTCGTATCAGAGATGCGAGGCCAGTGTTCGATTGCCGTGGCCTTCTAGTTGAGTGTCTCATATCGGAGGTGCGAGGCCAGGGTTCGATTGCCGTGGCCCTGTAGGAGTGTCTCGTATCAGATACGCGATCCACTGATCACTCGGACGGGAGACCGATGCGACCGCTTAATATTGGGGGTTGGAACCTGACGGAGACAGCATCCCCAGACATTAAGAGTGGCTGACAAGTAGCCCTTGTATTCTAACAGGAAGTCGCGTGCTAGAATTTCTGCACATACATTGCATTTTCTAGGCATGCAATAAACGTGAATGCATTTATATCCAGTGGCTGGAAAAAGTAGGGAGTCTTTAAACCCCCCCAAAAATATCTTTATAGAAAAAGTAGACCTTCAACACACCGTCAGGTTTCATGAAATAGCTGCCAACACCTACATGTAAGATTGTATGCTCAAGGCTTAGTAAGCATCGTGTTGGCCACGTGGACCCGACTGATGCTGGGCTCTGGGCTGCTGCTCTCCCAAGACAAAGCACTTTGTGTGGAGGAGGAACATATATCGAAAGAACGACTGCAGGTGTAGCTGGGAAGAAAATGATGTAAATGTTCTTGGGGTGGGAGGATAGCTCAGGGGCCACATGCTTGTCTTGGAAGCAAGGCAACACTAAGCAGCACAGGTTCGATAACTGGTCCCACGCTCGACTACTGCGGCGTGAAAAATTAGCCAATTTTTTAATTGGTTTTAATTGCAAATAATGTTGGTCCATCAAAGACTTGAGCAGCTACTTGACCATTGGAGAAGAGGAACAGAAGGAAATCTCGAGTATCGTCAGCATGGAACGGGCTTAGAAGCTGAAGAGCAGGTTTGATGAAGCAAAGGGCATAGTTCACAGAGTGAAGAGAAGGCAAAGTACTGACCTTTTTGGGATCCAGTGTCAAAAAGAGAGAACGGGAGATAGAACGTTTCCAGGAAACAGAGAAGGCACGCGTTTGTGAATAATAGGAACGCCATGGCAAGTCCTTGTCTGAGTTACCTAGTGTCAGACAAAGCAAGTGACACTGTGGGGTGATCAAGAGTACTGAAAGCCGGAGAAAGAACCAAAATTCCTAAAATGGAAGACCGCTTGGGATGACGGGCACAATCAATAGGATCGGAAACTAGAAAAGGTGTTCCGTCTGGAGACCACAAAACGTGGGAGTCGTGATGGGCCGACAATAGAAAGTCCATAATTCCCACCAGTAGATTAGATGACAACGGCCAAAGAGGTGTAGGGCGATGATCACAAAGATCAGACATGAAAAGTGAGGGGTTTGGAAATCAGAAGGCAACCATCCCGAATATAAACTTGTGTTAGTATAGTAAGAGGATTGTGCGTAGGTTTGGATCAAAGAAACAGGCACATGTTGAAGAGGAGTAGTTGTTAGGTCTGGAAAAGACCTGGGGCAATGCTGATGTCGGGACTGGGGGCTAGCTAGGCCTTTTGGTTCTAGCTCCTGAGATTCTGTCCGGAGCTACAAGCAAAAGATCAGGGGCTATAGCCCCGTGTGCCCCCCCCTAGCAACGACTTTGAGTAGCCGTAGGGTTAGTAGAAGCTGTTTCCTGCCCTGACGATAGAGCGACAGAGAGAGAGGGCAAAAGATTTGCAGTACGTATAGATGCAAGATTAATAACATGAGGGGAAAAGAGGTTAGAATGACCGCAACTTTAGATGTGAAACATGACGCACTCTCTTCAGGACCAAGTGTACAACCGATGAAGAGGTTGGGTAAAGAGGAGAAACCAGGAGCTTGTTGAAAGTAGAAAAAAAGTCACGTGAGAAGAAATTATGGTTATGATAGTAATTTACCTTAGCCTCTTAAATCGCTAATGAGTACAAGGTTTGTAAAGTAGAAAAACAAGGCATCACTTGTAGATGCATGTTTGTGCCAAAGTCGTGGCAAATTACATCTAGGTGTGCAAGTTGCCGCAGAAGAAATCGGCCTGAATGGGGCGGTATAGAAGTCCTCGCTGGCTGAGTCAGTATCAAGAATTGAAAATTCTTCAAGAGGTCGATGAGCCACAGTGGTCGACTCACCAAGCAGAGGTGTAATTCACGAAGATCACGTCCAAATAGCTAGAAGTCGATGGCGGTTGCGAAGAAGTGTAAAGAGAAAGGGACCCACTGGCGGTGCATAAATCATAGATGGATTCTTAATGAGAAGTATCTGAGGTGAGAAGGATCCGACCTAAAGAACCCCCGTCGTTCTGTCTTCAGAGGGTGATAATGATCCAGTATAAGGAGTCTATGTTAAAGAGGGATTTCCTTAGAATCATAACCACTGCCTCTGTTTGTTTGTTAGCAATGGAGCGAGGACTCCACTATGCACGGTAGTGAGTGTCGGAAATGCAGGACCTTGCAATGGGGCGGCGACACCGGGCTGCTTCGTCTACTTACCAGTTAGTGACCTTAGTAGGAGGCTGACCTTGCATTAAGGACTGCAATTTTACCATCAGCCTTCATCTCGATCCCAGTTGATGGCACAGTGGCCTCCACTGTTTGCCACGTGTAGATCTTGCTGCTTCCATTCGGCTTTGCAGGCAGTGACGAGGTTGAGGCCAATGGCTGCCACTGTGATTCATTCAATATCTAAAAGTGTAGCAGTAATCATTAGAAATTCAAAATCTAGTAACATGTCTCTTTATTCTTTGAGAGAGAGCGAGAGAGAGACAGAGAGAGAGAGAGAGAGAGAAAGAGGGGGAGAGAGAGAGAGGGGGAGAGAGAGAGGGGGAGAGAGAGAGAGAGAGAGGGAGAGGGAGAGAGGGGGAGAGAGAGGAGGAGAGAGAGGGGGAGAGAGAGAGAGGGGGAGAGAGGGAGAGAGGGAGAGAGGGAGAGAGAGAGAAACACATTTAAGTAAGGTAGTAAGAATTTAAATTGGGAATCGCAAACAAAATCTGGGTGTAGGGTAGTTGTGGCTCCCGGGCTGAGCTGGTCCACTTTTGATCATCTGCTGGTCATTGGGTCTCTGGCATCCTCCATTCCAGCTGGAAGATGGCAGCAATAAGAAATTCCATAGAATAGCTTCCAACAAACGACAGCACTGGCTCCAATACGAGATATCGATAACAATTATCTCCACTGGTAGGCTGCCATCCATAGTGCTGGAGTGCTCCCAATTCGAGGTTCTTCTTTTCTTGTAAACAGTGGATTAGGGTCTATAACCGACTAAGACTCTGTGTCGTTTTCTTAAACATTGCAAATGAAAGCGACCCACCCTACACTAGTACATTTCACATTCAAGTGTGTAAATGATTTGTACAATGAATAACACTTTTTAAATCTGGCCATACATGTTTGTGTGTCTGTGGGTGTTCGCCCGTATGCAGCATGTGACACATTCAGTCACTGTCCTGCACGGTTTTAGTTTTTACTTGCCGTGTGGTGGTGCGGGCACTGTATTGTTTATTAACAAAATCAAATCTATATTTTCTGATCAGGGTGTTAATTTGGATGCTGTTAAATTGTTTTGCTGCCTTTTTATTGGTTGAAGTCATTTGGCATGTGGCCGGTCCCCCAAGCAAGTGTTGCTCTAGCGCCTCCGATGGAGCGCATCTGAAATGTGTGGGATTTGCGTCAGGTGGCATGCGGCCGATTCCTCAAGCAAGTATTGCTCTAGCGTCTAGCGTCTCCGATGGAGCGCATCTGTAATGTGTGGGATTTGCGTCAGGTGGCTTGCGGCCGATTCCTCAAGCAAGTATTGCTCTAGCGTCTAGCGTCTCCGATGGAGCACATCTGAAATGTGTGGGATTTGCGTCAGGTGGCATGCTGCCGATTCCTCAAGCAAGTTTTGCTCTATCGTCTCCGATGGAGCGCATCTGAAATGTGTGGGATTTGCGTCAGGTGGCATGCGGCCGATTCCTCAAGCAAGTATTGCTCTAGCGTCTAGCGTCTCCGATGGAGCGCATCTGTAATGTGTGGGATTTGCGTCAGGTGGCTTGCGGCCGATTCCTCAAGCAAGTATTGCTCTAGCGTCTCCGATGGAGCGCATCTGAAATGTGTGGGATTTGCGTCAGGTGGCTTGCGGCCGATTCCTCAAGCAAGTATTGCTCTAGCGTCTAGCGTCTCCGATGGAGCGCATCTGTAATGTGTGGGATTTGCGTCAGGTGGCTTGCGGCCGATTCCTCAAGCAAGTATTGCTCTAGCGTCTAGTGTCTCCGATGGAGCGCATCTGAAATGTGTGGGATTTGCGTCAGGTGGCTTGCGGCCGATTCCTCAAGCAAGTATTGCTCTAGCGTCTAGCGTCTCCGATGGAGCGCATCTGAAATGTGTGGGATTTGTTTGTCGTGTATGGCATAGAATGATTTGACAGGTCTGTTGAATTGGTCACCTGTCTCCACTGTAGCAGTGGAGTGACAGCTGCCCATTTTCCAGATTCCCGATTAATCTACATGATAGCTATTCCTGCAGGCATCTTGCGGGATGTGCAACACACACGTTTGAATGACTTAGCGTGTACATCATGCTTTTTGTCTAAGACACATTTTAGATTTGCATGGTAATCGGGGTTAGGACGAAATGACCGACCTCACCAAAAGGTTATTCCGCCTCAGAAATTGCTGGTAGATCCGGTAATCGTGCTAAGCAAGTGCCCCCTCTAACCAAACATGCTGTGCTGTACAATATCAATGTCCTTCAAGCCACAACTGAAGAAGCAAACTCAACCAGAACCGGTCTGCAAGAAGCCGCAGGCAGCCCTTCTCACCCAGATAGAAAAGATCCACCAAACTAAAGCCAGAAGGCAAAGGTGCCTGTGGGCAGGTCTGCAAGAAGCCGCAGGCAGCCCTTCTCACCCAGATAGAGAGGATCCACCAGGCTAAGGCCAGAAGGCAAAGGTGCCTGTGGGCAGGTCTGCAAGAAGCCGCAGGCAGCCCTTCTCGCCCAGATAGAGAAGATCCACCAAACTAAAGCCAGAAGGCAAAGGTGCCTGTGGGCAGGTCTGAAAGAAGCCGCAGGCAGCCCCTCTCGCCCAGATAGAGAAGATCCACCAAACTAAAACCAGAAGGCAGGGGTGCCTGTGGGCAGGTCTGAAAGAAGCCGCAGGCAGCCCTTCTCGCCCAGATAGAGAAGACCCACCAAACTAAAGCCAGAAGGCAAAGGTGCCCGTGGCAGGTCCGAAAGAAGCCTCAGGCAGCCCTTCTCGCCCAGATAGAGAAGATCCACCAAACTAAAGCCAGAAGGCAAAGGTGCCTGTGGACAGGTCTGAAAGAAGCTGCAGGCAGCCCCTCTCACCCAGATAGAGAAGATCCACCAAGCTAAGGCCAGAAGGTAAAGGTGCCTTTGGACGGGTCTGAAAGAAGCCGCAGGCAGCCCCTCTCGCCCAGATAGAGAAGATCCACCAAACTAAAGCCAGAAGGCAAAGGTGCCTGTGGGCAGGTCTGAAAGAAGTCGCAGGCAGCCCTTCTCGCCCAGAAAGAGAAGATCCACCAAACTAAAGCCAGAAGGAAGGGGTGCCTGTGGGCAGAGTTCTGGGCCTTTGGTGAAGCTGTGGAACCTCAGTGTATCTTTGGGAAGAAATTCTGGGGAAGCTCCTGCCCAACTTCCTCTCTGGAGAGGGACCCAGCATGGAATCTGACAGTGTAAAAGGGTGGGGTACACTGTGCTTGGGTGAGACGGAGAAAGGAGCACTTTCACAACCGTACACCTGGACAATGAGGCCTGGGAGGATCCATTGACACTTCAAAATCCAGCCAAAGCAGGGAAACATTACAAGGTAACACAGCCTGCCTTGCCAGCTGGGGAACGTCACTCTTGCCTGTTGTCCTACAAAGCCAAGTTGGCCAGCCTGAAAAGCGGGCAGGTGACTCGCAAGAAAGAGAACCATTTGTCAAAGGTTCTCACTTTTAGAAATCTCTCAGGGGTAGAATTAGAAATGGTAGATGGGCAAATAATGAACGAAATGTCGTCAGATCCAAAAGCCATGCTTTGAACGTCTACTCGTCCTTGGTAGGGGCAAGAGCGTGTTGGCAGACCCTTAGCAGGAAGCCCCCACCCCTTGCCGTGCAGGTGAGGGAGATCCCTGGCTTTGCACAATGGTGCGTCCACGTTAGGAGGCTTACTGGAAAGACCCACCTTTCCACAGCATAGCATGGGTAGCAAACGAGGGCCACATTTTGGGCATGTGTGTTTACTTTGAACTATTGGGGTGCAGATAGATTCCTGATAGTGGCTCTACAGAAAATGTAAAATCAAGGAATCGTGTTTTGGGGACATTTCTTACACGGGGGGAGGGGTGGGGGGTATAATGAATACAGACTTGTCACCCCTTGGATTGTAGGAGTCCACTGGGCAGGGGCGTGGCAGGAGGGAGGGTTGAACCAATAAAAACTAAAGCCGGGTGGCCCAGCCAGCACTTGGGCAGAAGGTTGGGCGGCCTCCGTGTGCCCACCTCTGCTCCTGGCAGAGACAGACGAGACAGCCGGGCCATCGCAATCTAACACATTAAAAAAACAGCTTCACTGCAACAAATCAAAAGCATTCGACAGATAAGGGAACTGAAGGGCGGGGGGCGACAAGATGTATCCAAGATCCTATCATTTTGGCCCCGTGGGAACCCCAGATTAGGGCACAAATCTTCAAATCCCATAACGAGCCACCTGTGCCTCCCTTCTCACCCCCTCACCCTGCTCTCTTAATCTGACATCACACCGAGTAGACCAGGAAGCTGAAGCAGATGGGAGCAGATATCTGCCCAACATCACCCTACTTTTGGCATGTAGCGAAGCCGGGATTCGAGTCAGAGGCATTATTTCACTAAAACCGTAAATGTCTGAAATGGGCATTGCACGAACCTTGCCCACTGCGTTGTCTCGCAGGTAGGGCTATCAATTCTACTCAACCCAGTGGTCAGCGACTGTTTGCTTTTTACTGGATCCCTGGGAATGGAGCAGCTCAAATTTTCTTCTGAGCCTGTGTGCTCGCTTGCCCCCCACGGCCCCCTGGCTTATCCCAACGTGGGGCATGCTTCACTGCGACTCCACGTTGTCGGGGCCTTTGTAATGCGCGGTGGAAGGGTTTGCAGGATGCTTGTTGGCACTGGCAGCGTGGGGTAGAAGTAGGGGGTCCTAAATTAAGAAAAGCACGCCAGTCTATATCACGGCCAGCAATGCCATCTTTTGAAGGGCGGGGGTAATGGGAGTAGCTGCGGTGCAACGTTTAAAAAAACAGTGACTCACCCCTCATATGAAACGCATGAATCGAGGCCTGGACCCTTTTCAGCTCTTGTGTAACTTGTTCCTGCGGAATCGTTATTTTAAAGTGTTGAACTGTTTCCTTAAGCTTTGTATGCCCGTGCCTTGACATTTAAAAGGGCCTGACCACGGAATGCGTGAGAAGCTAATGGAAGCCAACCTGTCGTTTGTTTGACTTTGAGTTGCCCTAACAGGTGACTCCATGTCACCAGGGACCCCCCACTCCACCTCCGGCCTTTACTTCTGCTTTACTTGCAATTCAGTCCATTTGAGTCAATGGAAGTAACCCGACACTACAACTCCCAGAAGGCAACTTGCAGGGAAATGAAAGCCAGGGCAGGGCGTGGTGTTCTGGTGACACAGCCTTGACACTGGTGTTTTCGCTGGATGTAGGGAATCTGCGGGGTATTTCCCCAGTTAGTGAGCGTTGAGGCCCATTTCCTTAGATGATTTAAATTGTCAGAGCTTGTTAAATTCGATTGAGGCAAGGAAAGGAGTGTGAGGCGCGTCCTGCGTTTCTTGGGGTGGGCAGCAATGCAGCATTGTTCTTGCGCATGCGCTCCACCGTGAAGGCACACCGGTTTGCTTGCGCCCCCGGGCACACCCTGCTCTTTCTCAATGCACTGTGCAGAGAGCTGGCGACCAGGAAACCCTGGGCTGGGCTGGGTAGACCCGTGTGTCTAGCCCGGAGCCAGCTGCCAGGGCTGGCAAAAGAAGGGGATTTCCAGACGATGGAAGCCGCCTGAGCCCACATATTCGAATATTAGCATGTCCACACTTAGATGGAATTGTGAATATTAGCCTGTGTCGCATCTAGATAGGACTTTGAATGTTAGCATGCCCGCACATAGGTGGACGTTGGCCTGAGTCACATTTAGATGGGATTGATGGAAGGACAGCATGCCCGCGCCTAGATGAAACTTGAATGTTAGCATGCCCGCACTTAGGTGGACGTTGGCCTGAGTCACATCTAGATGGGATTGATGGAAGGACAGCATGCCCGCGCCTAGATGAAACTTGAATGTTAGCATGCCCGCACTTAGGTGGACGTAGGCCTGAGTCACATCTAGATGGGATTGATGGAAGGATAGAATGCCCGCGCCTAGATGAAACTTGAATGTTAGCATGCCCGCACTTAGGTGGACGTTGGCCTGAGTCACATCTAGATGGGATTGATGGAAGGACAGAATGCCCGCGCCTAGATGAAACTTGAATGTTAGCATGCCCGCACTTAGGTGGACGTTGGCCTGAGTCACATCTAGATGGGATTGATGGAAGGACAGCATGCCCGCGCCTAGATGAAACTTGAATGTTAGCATGCCCGCACTTAGGTGGACGCTGGCCTGAGTCGCATCTAGATGGGATTGATGGAGGGATAGAATGCCCGCGCCTAGATGAAACTTGAATGTTAGCATGCCCGCACTTAGAATTGTCAAAACCGGGCCGCATTGCATCTGGATAGGGTTGTGAATGTTAGCATGCCCACACCTAGACAGATATCTAAACACTAGCCTGCGCCGCATCTAGATAAGACTGTGAGTGTTGGCATGCCCACGTCTGGATGGAATTCTAAACATTGGCCTGTGCCACATCTAGATGGGATTGTGAAGGCCAACAAGGGCCTCACTTAGACAAAACTGTGAATGTTAGCATGCTAAAGGTCAGGTAACCAATATAAGCTCAAACTCTGCATACTTATCTCACTCAAAAAACTCACACAACCATCTCTTGCAAAAACAAGCTGCACGCACTTCACAACACTGCAACAACACATAAGCCAGAGCAATAGCACACATGGACTGACACCGATCCAATACCCGCACCAAAGCTCAGCACCCGGTGTATACCGAGTTGAAGCTGCCAACAGAACACCACTCCTCTCACCATCCTACTCCCTCTTCACCTTACTAACCCATCCCACCTTATCGTTTACAGATCCGCCAGAGGACCAATTCTGTTGGTAACGGTGTGCGGTACAAATACCTGTAACATTTAACATATTGGCAGGGTTCTGCCATGTGTGGGTCATGCTTTTCATGTATGGAGAGGAATACTTCACGGTGGTGCAGCACTGCGCGCAGATGCAGCGCCTTCTTTCATGTCTATGGTCTTCTTTATAAACACGTGCATTTTGGAGACTGACAGACATGACCCGGTTTACCTACATACCTACTAACTGTGTATTTTGCACTGGGCCTGCTCACCCCGGAGTATTGCTATACATATAGTCTAGGTGAGTGGGGGACCGGATACTCTGTCACCAAGGTTGCTTTCAGTCTTCCTGGCCCAAGTACATCTCTCTTATTCGAGACCCCCTAAGTGCAAATCTGGGGTGGTCCTTGCTTCTCGGTTTTCCACAGGCCACTTCTTTCATTGAACCCTCGGAGGTTGCAATGCAGATGTAATGAGCAGATGTTGAAAGCAGTTCCTGGGCATCCTCCAGTAAGCGGGCACTTCCCCTGGGAGCGAGGTGCTAGTATATAGCTTGCCACAGATCGAACTGCCACCTGAGATGCAAAGTAAAACGTTGTGTTCCTTATATATGACCCGTTATGCCTTAAATGTTGTGACGACTCATTGATTCCCTGGTGGTGATCTCCTCCCACGTGGCCAGTGGACGGCAGCCGCTACCTGATCCTGACCCAGAGGGTGGCTATGTGAGGGAGGATCACATGGAAAGAGGCTGCCTCCGGGGAGATAAGACTCCATCTGGAGAGACACAGGGTTCCCCATCTTTCCTTCGGAAGAACCTCCCCGTGTCAGAAACCCTCATGGCTTATTGCCATGTCTCCATCCTCTTTCCCATGAAGAGCAGGGAATCCCCTTTGATTAGATCTGTGAAACAACCTTGCCATTCTAGTGGAATTACCTTTTTCAATTCCACTTATCGACCCATCAAAAAGGACTTGCTATCGGATTCCAAGATGGCCGCCGCACATTGAAGCTGTGCGTGCGGTCTGCTGCGTTTTGTAATCTATGTGCAGGTGTCAGATTGCCTGGAAGCCGCTGACCCCCTAAGCAGTGAATGACTGGATGGACCCCAGAAACAGCGTGAAGAGTGTAGAAGCTGCTCCGACAACCGCAGCTGTGCTGAAGATTGGAACGGAGGCCTGCGGTTTTAACACATGGGCGTCGGCTTTTGTAGGCCGTGATCTCCTGGTGGGGGCTGTCGGATGCCTGGGCTCGCTCCTTAGGGGACTGCCCCGGCTAGTTTGGCGTGCTATCAGGAAGACATCGGCGTGTCAGGAGCCGGCAGTGAAGCTCCCAGGGATAAGATGCTGTCCCTCAGATTGTAGGGTAAATAGACTATGTCGTATATAAGGCTTCAATCGGAGTGGCCAGACTGTGTGTGTGCGCCTAGGTAACTTGAACCCCCTCCCCCGGCAGGAGCTAGAGAGCAGGATATCCCGCATTGTCAAAAGAAGGTGCAGGTATATGGAACGTATATGGAACGTATAACCCCCGCAGTGGCAGGTCTCTGCATAGTCTGTAGAGGCTATAGTTGACTCTAAGGAATTAACCCACGGACCAAGTCTAAGCTACTAACGGTCCCTTATAATCACCCAATGAATACATACTGGCATCTTGGGGGTCCCATATTCATCCATCACTTGGCCATTATGTTTCTGGAACTGGGGGAAACCTTGTATAGGCTGTGGCCGGCCCGATATGTGAAAGAAGCTTATTATGCCACAGGCGGAGACACGAGACGCTTGAACAGCAAAGCACAGGATATGCCGGGGCTCGTAACACCGAGGCTCTGAGTGGTAACTGATTGAGACTTGCCTTCGCTTCATAGCTGGACCCTGGGATCCTAAAGTCTGTTACAGCATTCTGCATATGCCGAGAAGCACAAATTAGAAGCGTTCTGATTCATTGTAATTGTTTATTTATAAAGCGCTTATACACAAGTGAAGTGCTTCAAGGCGGGAAGGGAACAATGGATTACAGTCGTCATTCTTAGGCCTTTAAGATTTTGAATGATCTAAACAATAACTTGCATACTAGGCCAGAGGCATATCTACTAGTGTATGTGCGTGACAAACAGTGAGGGGAGGGAGAGGGAAAGGAACATACAGAACAATAAAGTACCGTACTAGAACTGGCAACATTTCAGGTTGCTTGGTAGTTGGTCATCCAATGCGCCCATGCATGAGTAGTTCAAGCACGACCAAGCTAGGGAGGGGAAACGGAGAGAGGACCGGACAGACAGACTTGCAAGGCCTGGCACATTCAAGATTCAAGGTTGTGCACGTGGGCAGAACAGTAGGTGCGGGGGAGGGGGAAACGAGCCCAGCAGGGGCCTGAGTTAAGTGCAGAGTGGTTGCTCCTCTCATGTTGCGTATTGCAGTAGTGCCAAGCAAGTGCAGAGGCCCGGAGGCAAGTGCAGGACTGGCGGGGAGCCTGGGACCTGTGAGGCTCTGGAGGTGCACCAGGCGACCAGTCCGCTAACTGAGCAGGTTGGGGAAGAGAAGGAAGGAGGGAAAGAAGCGAAGAGAAAGGAGGTTAGCAGAGGAGGGGGAGAGAGAAAGAGAAAGAAAAGAGGAAGCCCTTGAGGAATTTCCGGAACTTAAGGAGGTCCGGCTCAAGATCGAGAGAGGCAGGGCGGCTGTTCCAGGCACCTGCAGAGGATAAGGATCTACCGCCAAATCTCTGTTTGGAAAAACGTCTCACCCACAGAGAGTTGGAGGAGGACGAGCAGAGGACTCTAGATGGATGGGCGATGGCGTCTTGCGGGGGTGCGATGGCGTCTTGGGGTGGTGCGATGGCGTCTTGGGGGGGGGGTGCGATGGCGTCTTGGGGGGGTGCGATGGCGTCTTGGGGCGATGGCGTCTTGGGGGGGTGCAATGGCGTCTGGGGGGGTGCGATGGCGTCTTGGGGGGGTGCGATGGCGTTTTGGGGGAGATGCGGTGTGATCGTATTTGGATGGACCTTGTTCAGATGTGGGAAGTAGTTATCAGCAGGAATGTTTCCCAGGCAGAGAGAGTGGCCAACAGAGAAACTCACATCCTGGGTGTAGGACATCCTGTTCCAGCTGGAAGGGTTCTGGCCTGGGGCCCCTTCAGACATTGCAAACAGAATGTACTGCCACCTGGCATCATTAGGAGAAGGAAAAGGGATCGCAGCACATGTCTGGGGACCCCAAGAGGCAGGCAGATGGACCCCGCTTGAAACCAGCCAGAGTGGCCACCACGCAGGGCGTAAACCAGGGAATTCTGCAAGACTGATCGTTTGGCATGTACCAGATTAAAGCAGTGTTTGCCATTCCCAGAATCTGGGGGACATTTAGATCCTGCTTGTATTCATTTCCATAACCTATATTTAAGGAGCCTGGTCGGCTTGACGCCAACAGTTACAAAGGAGCTACTTTTGACTCCCCAGGCCAACTGGCAGCATACAAACATCCACATGTGAGATTACCCTCCGTGTGTTGGGGAATGTGTATACAAAAGGATTACATCACACGTAGAACACCTTTTAATGCGTAATTGGTCATGTGTCATGGACACAAAGTGTGCACCTGTCGTGGAAATTAGATTTGAGACATGCTATATACCAGCTCCTTAGACGTGCTATATACCAGCTCCTTAGACGTGCTATATACCAGCTCCTTAGACGTGCTATATACCAGCTCTTTAGACGTGCTATATACCAGCTCTTTAGACGTGCTATATACCAGCTCTTTAGACGTGCTATGTACCAGCTCTTTAGACGTGCTATGTACCAGCTCCTTAGACGTGCTATGTATCAGCTCCTTAGACGTGCTATGTACCAGCTCCTTAGACGTGCTATATACCAGCTCCTTAGACGTGCTATGTACCAGCTCCTTAGACGTGCTATGTACCAGCTCCTTAGACGTGCTATATACCAGCTCTTTAGACGTGCTATATACCAGCTCTTTAGACGTGCTATGTACCAGCTCTTTAGACGTGCTATGTACCAGCTCCTTAGACGTGCTATATACCAGCTCCTTAGACGTGCTATATACCAGCTCCTTAGACGTGCTATATACCAGCTCCTTAGACGTGCTATATACCAGCTCTTTAGACGTGCTATATACCAGCTCCTTAGACGTGCTATATACAGCTCCTTAGACGTGCTATATACCAGCTCTTTAGACGTGCTATATACAGCTCCTTAGACGTGCTATATACCAGCTCCTTAGACGTGCTATATACCAGCTCCTTAGACGTGCTATATACCAGCTCCTTAGACGTGCTATATACCAGCTCCTTAGACGTGCTATATACCAGCTCCTTAGACGTGCTATATACCAGCTCCTTAGACGTGCTATATACCAGCTCCTTAGACGTGCTATATACCAGCTCTTTAGACGTGCTATATACAGCTCCTTAGACGTGCTATATACCAGCTCCTTAGACGTGCTATATACCAGCACTTTAGACGTGCTATATACCAGCTCCTTAGACGTGCTATATACCAGCTCCTTAGACGTGCTATATACCAGCTCCTTAGATGTGCTACATACCAGCTCTTTAGACGTGCTATATACCAGCTCTTTAGACGTGCTACATACCAGCTCCTTAGACGTGCTATATACCAGCTCTTTAGACGTGCTATATACCAGCTCCTTAGACGTGCTATATACCAGCTCTTTAGACGTGCTATATACCAGCTCTTTAGACGTGCTATATACCAGCTCTTTAGACGTGCTATATACCAGCTCCTTAGACGTGCTATATACCAGCTCCTTAGACGTGCTATATACCAGCTCCTTAGACGTGCTATATACAGCTCCTTAGACGTGCTTTATACCAGCTCCTTAGACGTGCTATATACCAGCTCTTTAGACGTGCTATATACCAGCTCCTTAGACGTGCTATATACCAGCTCCTTAGACGTGCTATATACCAGCTCCTTAGACGTGCTATATACCAGTTCTTTAGACGTGCTATATACCAGCTCCTTAGACGTGCTATATACCAGCTCCTTAGACGTGCTATATACCAGCTCCTTAGACGTGCTATATACCAGCTCTTTAGACGTGCTATATACCAGCTCCTTAGACGTGCTATATACCAGCTCCTTAGACTTGCTATATACAGCTCCTTAGACGTGCTATATACCAGCTCCTTAGACGTGCTTTATACCAGCTCCTTAGACGTGCTATATACCAGCTCCTTAGACGTGCTATATACCAGCTCTTTAGACGTGCTATATACCAGCTCCTTAGACGTGCTATGTACCAGCTCCTTAGACGTGCTATATACCAGCTCCTTAGACGTGCTATATACCAGCTCCTTAGACGTGCTATATACCAGCTCCTTAGACGTGCTATATACCAGCTCCTTAGACGTGCTATATACCAGCTCTTTAGACGTGCTATATACCAGCTCCTCACAGCGGAGGGAGTTGCTGCTTTCTGGTGATGTGAGATACCCAGGACCCGCTCCTAGCTCCTGCCCTCCGACTCCTGGCAGAGCAGTAAGACAGGACGGTGTAACAAGACTGGATAATAGCTGGACTGAGCTAAGAACTGGACTGGAGTATGAGACTGGAGCGGGCCGGGACGTGCACACAAGAATAGGAGAGATGCTTGGGAATGTTGGAGCGGAACTGCACTGGGTGCGTGATGCAAAGGCAGGGGAGGGGAGCTAAAGTCAGGATACGAAGCGGGCGATACGGGTGTTGGAAAAGACCATCGAACTGGCCTAGTACAGAGTTGTGAATAGAAGCGACCAGCATCCAGGGAAGAACCCTTCGCTTTATCGCTGCAGGTGCAAGGCCTCCAGGACTCCAGAAGCCACATGGAGCAGGAAGGGGTCTGCTGGCGTATCTGGGTCCTAGGGAAAAGCTGGGCTGGATTTCAGAGTCTGGTGTGGGGTGAGGCAAACACAACTGGAAATAAGAGGCGAAGGGAATGCAAAGAGCCTGTGAAGAGCAGGGCCGAGCAGGCAGTGCACAAGCCTACCTGCAGAGCCATCTCTCCGCCTGGAATTCACACGAATAGTTGAGAGCTTTGCACTGCACCGTGGGAGCCAAACTGATCTATGAGGCAACGCTGGAAGCTGGCAGTAAACTCATCACTGAGGAAAGCCCTTCTTAGCAGAACAGGGAAAGCGAACATTGCGACAACGCTGAGACATGAGCACTAGGCCAGTCCAGGGTCGGACTGGGACAAGAAATAGACCTGGTCACCCAAAAAAAAGTGGCCCATCCCTCGCCTCAAAAAAGTGGGCTTGTCCTCTGATGACATCACCAGAAGTGATGTCATTTGACCCCACCCCAAAGTGACATCCCGGGAAGCGATGAAACATGACCTTTCACCCCTTGACAAAACAGGAAGTGTCATCAAATAGCATTGTACCTAAGTACATTAAATTACTGTGAATCCAAGCAGACGTCCAAGGCCAAATGATAATATGTTAATGTATAGAACTTACGCTTAAGCTCTTTTTTATAGAGCAAATATGCATACAATATCACCCAACCTGTGTTGGTACTCATTTATCGACCTAAGAAGGATGAAAGGCTTTTTGAAAAAAAAAAAAACAATTTGCACAAAAATATATATTTTTTCCTATTTATTTTCTTCCAAACCGGCCCCCACTCTCTAGGGACGATTTCGGCCCGACCACGGGCCGAAAGGCCGAAGGGCCAATCGGACCCTGGGCCAGTCTTAGCAGTAACATGGACTGGCACTCTTGTCAGGGCACCTACAAACTGGAAGTGCAATGGGGTCTGTATTAACTCCTGGTTAGTAGGTGTCTGCCTGCAAATAACGCTTCCGGCTGCGCCTTGCTAATTGGGAACAAAGCGGAAGAAGTCACGCCAAGAGCTGCTAGTTTAGGACCTGGGTCCCAGTGCCAGGTGTTTCGGACACAGAGCCCCAAAATCAAGGGCTTGTAAAGTGACTCGTGTGAAAGCAACTGGCCTTTGACCCGGAAGCTTCAGACTTCTAAGACTCCACCTCCTGAACATGCAAACGCCGGAAAGCGCAAAGCAAATTATGGACTGGACTCTGATTGTGTAACTCACCAGGGATGTGTAATGACAAATGCCATGAGCCAGGAGCAAGCACAGTCCTAGGAAGTGCACGTGCTTAATGGTGTAATTGGGGCAGGCTGTGACTACAAAGACCAAAATGCATCATTCTGGTCCTGAGGGAGTCGTAACTGGATTCCAGGATTGCATCAGTTCCATTGTATGGGCAATGCCAGATTGTGCATCGGATGTGAGAGACTGCATACTGTTGTGCCCCAGTACATGGAACATGTTGCATCACATGGGCCTCTGCCATGCCACTGTAAGAGCATGCTACCTAAACGTTTGGCATGTGGGGCAAGGCGCAGAATGGCACGGAGCAGGCTGTCACGTGTGTGATCGCCCAGTGCCAATGTGTGTGTGTGTGCATTGAGGCCAGCCCTCAGTCGGTTCATCTAATTGGAGTATACTGCCGTTCTACCCAACTAGATCTCCCGCTATAAGGTATGTGTGCCCGGGGAACAGCCTGGGAAGTCTTCCTCTGCCGCGATTCATAACATCCTGATCCTGGGGGCCCAGTTGGTAGTCCCATCTCCTTCTCTGTGTGATCCCCAGGCCCCTTTGATCCAGTGCAACTGCAGGATTGATTTTAGTTTTATTTCGTAACATTTTAGTTTGGTGTGTGTCTCGTAGGACTAACACCATGCGGTGTGTAGCAAGGGGGGGGGGGGGGCTATATTGTGATTGTGTGCCTCGACTGGTGGCGGCTGTACAAATAAACCCAGACCTGCAGCTTTGGGAGGGTGGGTGAAATGGGGCGTGGGCGATCTTGAGAGGCGAGAAGCGCAGCCCTTCTGGAGAGGTTGCAAAACGACCACCCCGTCTCCCCTGCTTTGCGCGTGCTGTGTTGGCAGTACCCCAGTACTAACGGCAGTGGTGCCAAGCTCTTTGCCCAGTCCTTACTGTTGCCTGAGGTCCTTGCTCTGCGGTTGGCTGCCCCTGTGCATGTATTGGAATGTTGTTGATCCAATGAATACAGCCCCAAGTTATGTTTGTCTCCGCTGTGTCGTATTGTCATCTGATGTTTGCAACTTTGAGCAATATTTGTACAGTTTCATGATGCTTGTAAAGTACTTCTTGGCCTGTTTGTGATGTTTTGACATTATTCTGTAGTAAGCGCGGCTCTTTGTACCCTAAATGACATGCATGTGCCTTTAAACATGTTTGGGAGTCCGTTTTGGAGCAATCCCGTTGGGTTTTGAACTCTACTTACTGCATAGAGCACACGGCTTGCCCCGTGGCAGTCGGTGGCTATGCTGGTGCGCTGTGCCAGTCCGGTGGGTGGCTAGTACCATGGTGGTTCCTGTGAAGTCCCTCAGTGGCGAGCATGCACCCGGACACTGGTGAGGGCTGCGCCTCGCCTGTAATCCATCCCTGTTTCCAGTACTTGAGGCTGGCGTTGAATCTGTTTGGGCGATTTCTGATCTTGGGGGATCTCTGCTCGTGTTGTGAGGAGGGCGCACATCTCCCAGTGTATTCAATTGTTTTCTTCGGTATTTGCGGCTTAGAGCACACCTGCGAGTCCCGTGCTGATGCTGTCCTGACCTCGGGGGTCTGTACTCATGTTGTGAGGTCTGTCCGGAAGGAGCATTGGTGCCTGTGTTTTAATTTTGGCTGCATTTGTGGCACCCTCACACAACTGTGAGGCATGTGCTGGTGTGGCCGGGGGCCTCTGCGGAGATGTGAGGGACACCCCCGGGGCCTCGCAGTGCTTTACATGGAAAAAAAACGAGCTACGAAGCCGGACATCCAGGGACAGCTGGGCACTGCGGGTAGTGGAGAGAGGTGGGAGAGGGCGCTGCTTTCCCCAGCAAAGGCTCCGGAAGCTTAGTGCGTCAGTGCGTGAACGTAAAATGAAAAGCTTTCATTTACATCTCGCAACATACTCTCTTTCAAGTGCAGGTACTGAAATAGCCAACAATATGAAGTGCAGATACTGAGTGCCGGGTAGCACTGGCCCACTTAAAGCACTGGGCCATCGGCATATTAACAGCCTTTCTCTCTTCTGCATACTCTGTGCTTTGTGACTTTTGGGGCAAGGGCTTATAGTATAGTATACTCTGCTTTGTGACTTTGGGGGCAAGGGCTTATAGTATACTCTGTGCTTTGTGACTTTGGGGGCAAGGGCTTATAGTATAGTATACTCGCTGCTTTGTGACTCTGGGGACAAAGGCTCATAGTATACTCTGTGCTGTGTAACTTTGGGGGCAAGGGTTTATAGTATAGTATACTCTGTGCTTTGCGACTTTGGGGGCAAAGGCTTATAGTATAGTAAACTCTGTGCTTTGTGACTTTGGAGGCAAGGGTTTATAGTATACTCTGTGCTTTGTGACTTTGGAGGCAAAGGCTTATAGTATAGTATACCCTGTGCTTTGTGACTTTGGAGGCAAAGGCTTATAGTATACTCTTGTGCTTTGTAACTTTGGGGGCAAGGCCTTATAGTATAGTATACTCTGTGCTGTGTGACTTTGGAGGCAAGGGATTATAGTATACTCTGTGCTTTGTGACTTTGGGGGCAGGGGTTTATAGTATAGTATACTCTGTGCTTTGTGACTTTGGAGGCAAAGGCTTATAGTATACTCTTGTGCTTTGTAACTTTGGGGGCAAGGCCTTATAGTATAGTATACTCTGTGCTGTGTGACTTTGGAGGCAAGGGATTATAGTATACTCTGTGCTTTGTGACTTTGGGGGCAGGGGTTTATAGTATAGTATACTCTGTGCTTTGTGACTTTGGAGGCAAGGGATTATAGTATACTCTGTGCTTTGTGATTTTGGGGGCAAGGGTTTATAGTATACTCTGTGCTTTGTGACTTTGGAGGCAAGGGATTATAGTATACTCTGTGCTTTGTGACTTTGGGGGCAAGGGCTTATAGTATAGTATACTCTGTGCTTTGTGACTTTGGAGGCAAGGGATTATAGTATACTCTGTGCTTTGTGACTTTGGGGGCCAGGGTTTATAGTATAGTATACTCTGTGCTTTGTGACTTTGGAGGCAAGGGATTATAGTATACTCTGTGCTTTGTGACTTTGGGGGCCAGGGTTTATAGTATAGTATACTCTGTGCTTTGTGACTTTGGAGGCAAGGGATTATAGTATACTCTGTGCTTTGTGACTTTGGGGGCCAGGGTTTATAGTATAGTATACTCTGTGCTTTGTGACTTTGGAGGCAAGGGATTATAGTATACTCTGTGCTTTGTGATTTTGGGGGCAAGGGTTTATAGTATACTCTGTGCTTTGTGACTTTGGAAGCAAGGGATTATGGTATACTCTGTGCTTTGTGACTTTGGAGGCAAGGGATTATAGTATACTCTGTGCTTTGTGACTTTGGGGGCAAGGGCTTATAGTATAGTATACTCTGTGCTTTGTGACTTTGGAGGCAAGGGATTATAGTATGCTCTGTGCTTTGTGACTTTGGGGGCAAGGGCTTATAGTATAGTATACTCTGTGCTTTGTGACTTTGGAGGCAAGGGATTATAGTATGCTCTGTGCTTTGTGACTTTGGGGGCAAGGGCTTATAGTATAGTATACTCTGTGCTTTGTGACTTTGGAGGCAAGGGATTATAGTATGCTCTGTGCTTTGTGACTTTGGGGGCAAGGGCTTATAGTATAGTGTACACTGTGCTTTGTGACTTTGGAGGCAATGGTTTATAGTATACTCTGTGCTTTGTAATTTTGGGGGCAAGGGCTTATAGTATACTCTGTGCTTTGTGACTTTGGAGGCAATGGTTTATAGTATACTCTGTGCTTTGTAATTTTGGGGGCAAGGGCTTATAGTATACTCTGTGCTTTGTGACTTTGGAGGCAATGGTTTATAGTATACTCTGCTTTGTAATTTTGGGGGCAAGGGCTTATGGTATACTCTGTGCTTTGTGACTTTGGGGATAAGGGGGCGGCGGCTCAGTTCCTGCTGCCCAGTGGAGCCTTGTCTGAACATGTCGTGAGCTAGTTCTGGATCACCTGTGCTTTTCGGAAACACTTTGATCCACGGGTTGTTTTTGGATAAATCCTTCATTTGTATTGCCTTGAATTTCTTTAATCTACCATGAAGTCAACAGCATGCGCCTATTATTAAAAAAACATATTCTTAGGTGCGAAAACCTCTTCTAGCCCCATTGCTTGGTTTGGGCTCCTGCTCTACGTTTGGTCCCTCGTGAGTAATTCAGTTGAAATATTTACACCCCTCAGCTGGAAACAAATTCACCCACACCTCTGCTCAAAGTTATCCATGCTGCAATATCCCATTTAAAAAATAAAAAAAAAAACAAGCCGTATTTGAATTCTGATCATATGCACACCTAATATCTGATTATTTTGCTCACATGAGCCCAAGGTTGGGGCAGGGCGGGAGCTGATTTCTGATTGGATAGATCAGGGGTGGTGCGACCGGCGGGTTCCAAAGATTTTGGTGTGTGACTTCCCAAATCACTCACTGTGTGGACTGTGCTGGCAAAGGATGATGGGAGTCGTAGTCCAGAACACCTGGCGATGCAAAGGTTGCACACCCTTGGAGTAGATGAAAGGAATTCGTATTTCAGGGAAGTCCAGTGCTTCGTTACTTTGTGGCCCTCAGGTGTGTGCAGGGAGAATTGAGAGAAAGGTGACTGGTAACTTGTTTCTGGCTGTGGCAAGGCTAGACTCTTTGGCTGATGGGAAGAGGAGACCTCTTCAGAGACAGGTGTGCCCATCGGATGCTGCCGCACTCAGTAGCTGTCACAGGAGGGCTTCGGAATGGCCACCTTGCAGACCCCTGTGCTTCTACCGCCATTGGTGTTAACGCCAGAGTAGAGGAGAGATCGGTGAGGGGAACTCTGTCTACACAGGACATCGTCTCCCATCCTCCAGAACAAGGCGGCCAGAATGATCTTTGCGGCGAGGTCTACGGAACATATTAGCACAGTCTTAAAACATCTCTTCGCTGGCCCCTGTTGAGGTCCGCATAATCTTAAAGTCACTATGCTTTTTCCACCGGGGTTATTTGCAATCTGTCCCAGAATATCTGGAAAACAAAATCAGGAAATCTTCCCTGTCTTGCTGGTGATCCATGGACTCAAAGACACTCCTCAAGGCTCCAATAAAAGAAGGAATCTGGTGGAAGGATGGAGCGCACTGCTGGCGCAGCACTATGGGATGGAGCGCACTGCTGGTGCAGCACTGTGGGATGGAGGGCACTGCTGGCGCAGCACTATGGGATGGAGCGCACTGCTGGTGCAATGGGATGGAGCGCACTGCTGGCGCAGCACTATGGGATGGAGCGCACTGCTGGTGCAATGGGATGGAGCGCACTGCTGGCGCAGCACCATGGGATGGAGCGCACGGCTGGCGCGGCACTATGGGATAGAGGGCACTGCTGGTGCAGCCCTATGGGATGGAGCGCACTGCTGGCGCAGCCCTATGGGATGGAGCGCACTGCTGGCGCAGCCCTATGGGATGGAGCGCACTGCTGGTGCAGCCCTATGGGATGGAGCGCACTGCTGGCGCAGCACTGTGGGATGGAGCGCACTGCTGGTGCAGCCCTATGGGATGAAGCGCACTGGTGTCACTGGCGCAGCACCATGGGATGGAGCGCACGGCTGGTGCAGCACTATGGGATGGAGCGCACTGCTGGTGCAGCCCTATGGGATGGAGCGCACTGCTGGCGCAGCACTGTGGGATGGAGCGCACTGCTGGTGCAGCCCTATGGGATGGAGCGCACTGCTGGCGCAGCACTATGGGATGGAGCGCACTGCTGGTGCAGCCCTATGGGATGGAGCGCACTGCTGGCGCAGCCCTGTGGGATGGAGCGCACTGCTGGTGCAGCCCTATGGGATGGAGCGCACTGCTGGTGCAGCACTGTGGGATGGAGCGCACTGCTGGTGCAGCCCTATGGGATGGAGCGCACTGCTGGCGCAGCACTGTGGGATGGAGCGCACTGCTGCTGCAGCCCTATGGGATGGAGCGCACTGCTGGCGCAGCACTATGGGATGGAGCGCACTGCTGGTGCAGCCCTATGGGATGGAGCGCACTGCTGGTGCAGCCCTATGGGATGGAGCGCACTGCTGGTGCAGCCCTATGGGATGGAGCGCACTGCTGGTGCAGCACTGTGGGATGGAGCGCACTGCTGGCGCAGCACTGTGGGATGGAGCGCACTGCTGGCGCAGCACTGTGGGATGGAGCGCACTGCTGGCGCAGCACTGTGGGATGGAGGGCACTGCTGGCGCAGCCCTGTGGGATGGAGGGCGCTGCTGGCGCAGCCCTGTGGGATGGAGGGCGCTGCTGGCGCAGCCCTGTGGGATGGAGGGCGCTGCTGGCGCAGCCCTATGGGATGGAGGGCACTGCTGGCGCAGCCCTATGGGATGGAGCGCGCTGCTGGCGCAGCCCTATGGGATGGAGCGCGCTGCTGGCGCAGCCCTATGGGATGGAGGGCGCTGCTGGCGCAGCCCTATCGGATGCAGCGCACTGCTGTCGCAACCCTATGGGATGGAGCGTACTGCTGGTGCAGCACTATGGGATGCAGTGCACTGCTGCTGCAGCACTATGGGATGCAGTGCACTGCTGGCGCAGCACTATGGGATGCAGCACACTGCTGGTACAGTACTATACTATGGGGTGGAGCACACTGCTGGTGCAGCACTATGGGATGGAGCGCACTGCTGGCGCAGCCATATGGGATGGAGCGCACTGCTGGTGCAGCACTTTGGGATGGAGCGCACTGCTGGTGCAGCACTTTGGGATGGAGTGCACTGCTGGCGCAGCACTTTGGGATGGAGGGCACTGCTGGTGCAGCACTATGGGATGGAGGGCACTGCTGGCGCAGCACTCTGGCATAGAGGGCACTGGTGGCGCAGCACTCTGGGATAGAGGGCACTGCTGGTGCAGCCCTATGGGATGGAGCGCACTGCTGGCACAGCTCTATGGGATGGAGGGCACTGGCGCAGCACTATGGGATGGAGCGCACTGCTGGCACACCTCTATGGGATGCAGTGCACTGGTGTCACTGGTGGCGCAGCACTATGGGATGGAGCGCACTGGTGGCGCAGCACTATGGGATGGAGCGCACTGGTGTCACTGCTGGCGCAGCGCTATGGGATGGAGCACACTGCTGGCACAGCACTATGGGATGGAGTGCACTGGTGTCACTGCTGGCGCAGCACTATGGGATGGAGTGCACTGGTGATGCAGCACTATGGGATGGAGCACACTGGTGCGGCACTATGGGATGAAGCGCACTGGTGTCACTGGCGCAGCACTATGGGATGGAGCACACAGCTGGCGCAGCACTATGGGATGGAATGCACTGCTGGTGCAGCCCTATGGGATGGAGTGCACTGCTGGCACAGCACTATGGGATGGAGTGCACTGCTGGTGCAGCCCTATGGGATGGAGCACACTGCTGGCACAGCACTATGGGATGGAGTGCACTGGTGTCACTGCTGGCGCAGCACTATGGGATGGAGTGCACTGGTGATGCAGCACTATGGGATGGAGCACACTGGTGCGGCACTATGGGATGAAGCGCACTGGTGTCGCTGGCGCAGCACTATGGGATGGAGCACACAGCTGGCGCAGCACTATGGGATGGAATGCACTGCTGGTGCAGCCCTATGGGATGGAGTGCACTGCTGGCGCAGCACTATGGGATGGAGCACACTGCTGGCGCAGCACTATGGGATGGAGGGCACTGCTGGTGCAGCCCTATGGGATGGAACCCACTGCTGGCGCAGCCCTATGGGATGGAGCGCACTGCTGGCGCAGCCCTATGGGATGGAGCGCACTGCTGGCGCAGCCCTATGGGATGGAGCGCACTGCTGGCGCAGCACTATGGGATGGAGTGCACTGCTGGTGCAGCCCTATGGGATGGAGGGCGCTGCTGGTGCAGCCCTATGGGATGGAGGGCGCTGCTGGTGCAGCCCTATGGGATGGAGGGCGCTGCTGGTGCAGCCCTATGGGATGGAGGGCGCTGCTGGTGCAGCCCTATGGGATGGAGTGCGCTGCCTGCGCAGCCCTATGGGATGAAGTGTGCGCTGCTGGCGCAGCACTATGGGATAGAGGGCGCTGCTGGCGCAGCACTACGGGATGGAGCGTGCTGCTGGCGCAGCACTATGGGATGAAGTGTGCGCTGCTGGCGCAGCACTATGGGATAGAGGGCGCTGCTGGCGCAGCACTACGGGATGGAGCGTGCTGCTGGCGCAGCACTATGGGATAGAGCACGCTGCTGGCACAGCACTATGGGATGGAGCGCATTGCTGGCGCAGCACTATGGGATGGAGCGAGCTGCTGGCGCAGCACTATGGGATGGAGGGCACTGCTGGCGCAGCACTATGGGATGGAGGGCACTGCTGGCGCAGCCCTATGGGATGCAGCGCACTGCTGGCACAGCCCTATGGGATGGAGCGCACTGCTGGCGCAACCCTATGGGATGGAGCGCACTGCTGGTGCAGCACTATGGGATGCAGCTCACTGCTGGTACAGCACTATACTATGGGGTAGAGCACACTGCTGGTGTAGCACTATGGGATGGAGCGCACTGCTGACGCAGCCATATGGGATGGAGCACACTGCTGGTGCAGCACTATGGGATGGAGTGCACTGCTGGCACAGCACTATGGGATGGAGGGCACTGCTGGCGCAGCTCTATGGGATGGAGGGCACTAGCGCAGCACTATGGGATGGATGGCACTGCTGGTGCAGCTCTATGGGAAGGAGTACACTGCTGGTACAGCACTGTACTACGGGATGGCGCGCCCTGCTGGCTCAGCACTATGGGATGGAGCGCACTGCTGGAGCAGCACTATGGGATGGAGCGCACTGCTGGCGCAGCACTATGGGATGGAGCGCACTGCTGGTCCAGCACTATGGGATGGAGGGCACTGCTGGCGCAGCACTATGGGATGAGGGCACTGCTGGCGCAGCACCATGGGATGGAGCGCACTGCTGGCGCAGCACTATGGGATGGAGCGCACTGGTGGCGCAGCCCTTAGGGATGGAGCGCACTGCTGGTGCAGCTCTATGGGAAGGAGTACACTGCTGGTACAGCACTACACTATGGAATGGAGCACACTGCTGGCGCAGCACTATGGGATGGAGCACACTACTGGTGCAGCACTGTGGGATGGAGCACACTGGTGGCGTAGCACCATGGGATGGAGCGCACTGGTGGCGCAGCACTATGGGATGGAGCGCACTGGTGGCGCAGCCCTTAGGGATGGAGCGCACTGCTGGTGCAGCTCTATGGGAAGGAGTACACTGCTGGTACAGCACTACACTACGGGATGGAGCGCACTGCTGGTGCAGCACTATGGGATGGAGCGCACTGGTGGCGCAGCCCTTTGGGATGGAGCGCACTGCTGGTACAGCACTATGGGATGGAGTGCACTGGTGGCGCAGCCCTTTGGGATGGAGCACACTGCTAGTACAGCACTATGGGATGGAGCGCACTGGTGGTGCAGCACTATGGGCCATGGGATCAAGCCCAGCTTTTCAGAACGACATTCAAGCGTCATTTGTTGAAAAGATTCCTTGATCCCAAATGCCTCTTCCCCTCAAATCGATCTGCCACAGAACGTGTGGATATAAACTTGCCCTATCACTGTCTGGCACTGAAGTAGGCATATTCCCCCACCCCCTTCCTGAACCCCCACCGATCCTTTCTTGCACTTACTGCTGTGTCCTATTCCTCCATCTGAGAGGTTTGGAACCTGAAGCTCGCCAGGCCTTTTGGACTTCAACTCCCGTTAATCCCTCACTATTGACTATGCTTGCTAGGGCTGATGGGGTTTGTAGTCCAGAAAGTCTGAAGCGCCTACGATTGCTGAGCCCTGCACTATATGCAATCCTGTTAGGAGGGCACGTGCCCTCTCCCCGCCCCCCTCACATTACTGTTGAGTCGCCTGTACGGCCCTTCCAGCTGTGCTCGTATGTTTGTTATATCGCACTTCTCCCATGCCCTCTACCTCTGCACTTTAGTGGTCTGGACTATTTCAAGGCTTTGAATGATCAGACCCTGGTGCCCTCTCCTTTCTTTTCTTCCACCCCTCCTTTTCCCCCCTGGGGTGCTTGGAAGGCACTGTCTGGCAGCTGGCACCTTACAAATAAACAGTGATTGCATGCATGTTTCCCCTGTAGAGTGCAATGAGAGAGGCTTGCTATTGCATACTTGCCAAGATCACCCATTCCAATCAATAGGTGCTTATCCAGTCCTGGTTTTTCTTTGCATTCTGAGACTTGTAGTCTGAGTTTTATAACGGGAAACGTGGAACTACAAATACCAGAATGCAAAGAAAAAAAACAGGACTGAATAAGCACCTTCTGATGGGAATGGGTCATGTTGGCAAGTGTGGTACTGCTGAGATGTTCATCTGTGTGGAAATCTTTGAGGGGAACCATGGAGGCTGAGTGGCCGGGGCATAACGGTGCGAGGGAGACTGCAGTGTGGACAGGCTGGTGCTCGGCTGCTACCGAGGGCCTCTCCTGTCAAAGGTCAGACGGCCACTTCCTCTGCTTCATCTCTGGCTGTAAAGTACTTCCTGTATCATCTCCAGCTGTTGTCTGCTTAGCTACTCAGGAAGAGACCCCTCTCCCCCTGCCCCCACCCCACCCTCCCCTCCATGAAGTGCATGGTGCTACTGTCAATCCCCTGGTCGCCTGTCACTGTGGTGGCTGAGCACTCGTCTGAGACCCAGTACCTGGTTCTCCTTGAGGTGTCCAGTGATTTGAAAGCAGAACGTTCATTGTAAACGTGTTTCAGAATTAACTGACAGCGTGTACAGACATGGGCCTGATTACAAGTACAGCGATGCGGGAAATAAATGCGGTAATATTTACCACTGCTTTACTGCAGCTGTACCGCTGTACTATAACTTTGGTAGTGAGGCAAAGGAAATAGCTCAAGCAAAATGTTGGGCGGAATTTCCGCAACCTTATGGTCACAAATCAGCAGAATTGCCACTGGCGGTAATTCCGTTCAAATCCCCATGAAGTATGGACTCCATAAATGGGGACTAACACAGCCATGCCACCACTTGAAATCCGGCGGTAATTCCGCCAGACCAGGCGGCGGTAATGGTAATTCCATTTGGCGGTATTCTGGTGGATTTACCACCAAACTTGTAATGAGACCTGTTGTGTTTACAAGAGGAGGTAAAGCAGTCTTTGGTTCTGCGTTGAGGTTGGGGGCATTTGCGGGGCTTGGGGTGCAGGAGGTTTCTCCTGAATTTTGCTGCTGCACTGGCATATGCGGGGGCAGAGTGCAGGGGGCTTCCCATGAATTTTGCTTTATAAAACCCCCCTGCACCTTGCCCCCCCAACATAACAGCAGTTAAATTCACTAGAAACTCCCTGCAGCCCCCCACTGTGCTGGTTTTATAAAAAGGATTCTTTCCAACTTTAAGTCCTGCCAGTTCCAACTAACTGCACAGTTCTGTCCGTGAATAACCAAACGGACTGGTTCGGCTGGAGCCAGAAAGGTGGAAAAGATGAATAATCTGACAGGAGAGAGTTCTGCGCACAGCAGCCCTGGAGATGACGAGTAGAGACATTCCCGATATGTGTGGATGAAAAAAACGGCTTTATGTGCCCAGTCCAGGGGGCGGGGGAGAGAGTGCACTCTCATGGAGCGCATGTGCACGTTGAAGAGATTCAGGTGACATGAGAAGTGTGATCAGGAAAATAAAAACCACAACAAAAGTAGCCCTGATAAAATAACGACACGAAAAACTGGCTTAAATGTAATAAGTCTCTCTTATTTATTTATTTATTTTGACATTTGTAAAGCGCACCGAACCCTGGGCCATCATCTAGGCACTGATTACAGAGAGATGGTGATTTGATGCCTGAAGCAGTGCTGTGTAAAAACAGAAAAAACCTCTGGACGCTCGTAAATCGAAAAAGAAGGGGAAACGGGACCAAGGAGTGCTAAACCCGATTTCGGTAGAGTTGGGGAGGCACTTTTCTAAGTTCTATGCAGGAACTCCCCTCAGACAGAAGGACCAATGCAATACAGGATGGGACTTAGACATTTAGGTGGAGACTCTTGAAGCCATTATGCGCGCTGGGTCTAATTCCCGAGTCACTAGGTCGAATTGGCCGGCGTAATACTATTCTGAAACCGGAAGCGGCAGCATTGACGAAGGAGCTTCATATCTTGTTTTGCAATATCCTTCAATGGAAAACCACCCCCATGCCTTGGTCTCTGCCAATAACTGTCCCCATACATGAAAAGGGAAACCGTAGCGACCCAATCAACTATCGACCAATAGCCCTGATGGACATTGAAAGTAAGATTTTCTCTAGATGTCTCTGGAAAGAAATGGAAGCGGGGTCTAGAGACAAGGGCATTCTGTCAGAATTTCAGACGGGCTTTAGGTGAGATACGGGTACAGACGCAAGTGGGTTACTTATTGAATCTTTAATCGACCAGGCATGCAAGTTCGTGGGGACCCGTTATACGTGGCTATTATAGATCTGATCTTGGTGTTTGATTCTATTGATGGAGAAACACTGCGGGAGAAGCTCGCAGATTGTGGTTTCCCAACACATATCCTGGACATGCTCATTCAATTACACAAGGGTACGATGATTAAATTACACAAGGGTACGATGATTAAAGTAAGACCGAACCGGTGGGGTGACATGTTAGTTCCAACAAGTACTTAATCTGGGCTAAGTAGGGGATGTATCCGGCCGGCTTGTGGGAAATCTTGCGACGAGCTGGTTTTATCTGACCCAAATTAAAGGGTGAGAGATGCTTCTGTCTTACCTGTGCTGACGAAATATTGTTATTAGATAGAACTCGGGTGGGTCCACAGAGGCTCCTGTTGCGATTAGGAGATTATGCTAAATTAAATAGGCTGACCAGCCAAAGAAGCAAAGAAGTCCTGCATTGTGTGCTGTAAAGGAGACGGATACAAATTGAACACATCTCGATGGTCCCTGGATGGACAACATATTGCAGTTGTTTTCTATCGGTGATGCCAATGGAAATGAAGGCCTATAAGGAGGCTCTGTGCTCTAAGGGCCGGCAATTAGTGACACAAATGGCCTTGATTGCAAAAAAAGTATTGTCGCTTCTCAATCAAGCCGCGTGTGCAGTTTTATCGATCCAAGGTTATCCCTGTTCTGGTGTATGGCCTCGACATTTACTCCAGCACGGATAGGCTTGAATTCTATACACGTGAGGGATAAGGTTGCCAAACTGTCCCCATAACACTATTCCGCTTCGAGTTGGAGTTGAACTCTTTCCGGGCCATTGTTAGTCGAGGATGTTTTTGCTATTTCGCAAATTACTGGTGGGCAGGAGAAACTCACTCTGCACAGTATTGGCGACGCAAATGGAAAGTGCGAGCGGGGGAGGCTCGCTGGTAGATTTTCAGCGACAATGTGAGCTCATTCTGGAACAGTACAAGTTGTCCTTGGAATTACTGTGTGAAAACCCAGGTCAGGCAAAACAGAAAACGATGGAGAAAGACTGGATTGGGACCTGCGACAAAAGGGCTCGATATAGTTTAAGTAGAGAAAGAACTACTGAATGCAAAAAGGAAGGAACACTTCAGAAATATGTGGCACAGTCGCCTGACAGTCGTTACAGAGACACCTTTTTAAGGTTTCGATTCAACCTCCTCTCGACCAGAGAGATCAAACTAACCATGAGGTATCCATAAAACTGCACAGAGTCGGCATTGTGGAACAGCACTAGAAACTCTTAAGCACTCAATGATTGGGTGTGGGGGGGGGGGCTGGCTATCTGGCCATAGAATAGGACGTGCTTCGTGAGGAGCTCCTGATGATCCGACTTTACTTTTGCTAAAGTTACCCGCTGAAACTGTAACGAGCGCCTAGAACTTTGGGGATCAGGCGTCGGAAGCTGCACGCTAAGTGGAGTTCGTGGGAGAAGTTCATGGTCCCAGAGAATCGTGGATATATACGTTTTTGTTGGTACGGCTGTGTGGTCACTTCGGTGCCAAGATGGCGGCTAACAAAGGAGAGACCTCCGAGGAGAAACAAAACTGATTCCCCGGGACTGCGGGACAAGGCCGCGGACGATTGCCCGGAGGACGAGTACAACAGGAAATATGGAAAAGTGTTCGAGATAGCACCGTGAGAGTGCCCGGCCTGACGTACGCTAATGATGCCTTGGCGATCTAACTGCAGGAGGAGATAGCATTGGATACTTGGGCGACAAGGCCTACGGAAGTTGAATGAGGAGTGCGAGGCCATAGCCCACCCGTAAGACAATTCGGAGTGCCATCTTGAATGTGAGTTAGGAGACCTGGGAGCCAGACCATTGTCGGACTAAGGACAGTGCAGCAGATGCACCAAGACGGAGCCGTACAGGAGTGGAGGGCAGCGCCATGTCAGCGAAAGCGTTGAGAGTCAAGTCCAAGCAACCCACGATGGAGGTTTTTACGAAAACGCAGTGGACCCCCTCGACATCGGTGCAGAGCATGGCGTTGACTCCCGCGGAAGACGCCCCTGAAGGGGATAAGCACCAGATCCTGGAGGCTATAACGGGACTGAGTGCTATGGCGGACCTACGCACAGCCCTGGAGAATAAGATTGATGCTGTGGGCACGGAACTCACCCTGTTACGTCAAGATGTCAGGGCACTTGCAGAAAGAACCAGTGGTCTGGAAAGTGGGGTGAAGATCAATACCGACGTTAGCACAATCAATGCGAAGGAGATTCATGTCTTAAAACAACAGGTTGCCAACCTAGAAAATCGTGTGGAAGAGGCGGAAGGAAGGGCGAGGAGGAACAACATCCGTGTGGTTGGTCTGCCGGAGGGGGAAGAAGGCCAAGACCCCACAAACTATGTTGAAAACATGATCATACAAGGGATCGGAGCAGGGAATCTTTCGCAAGGATTCACGGTGGAGCGTGCGCATCGCACCCTAATGAGGAAACCCCGGCCGGGGGCCCCGCCAAGGCCAATCATCGCAAGGATCCTGAATTACAGGGATAGAGAAAAGATCCTTGAATATTTTCGTAAGGGCGGTACGATAGAAAGAGCATCCACCAACATCACAGCATACCCGGACTATACGATACTGGTGCAAAGGCAGAGGTATAGTTACGTCACCGTCAAGAGAAGGCTGAGGGCGGCGGGAGTCAAATATATGCTGCTGCATCCGGCACGATTGAAGGCGCTACATAAGAACAAAGCGCTATTTTTTGATACCCCGGAGGATGTTGTCGCATGGCTGGACCTGCAGGGTTGCCCGGATCAAGAAGCGGATCGTGACCGGCAGGAGCACACCGAATGAAGATTTTGTAATACGGACATTGCAAGGGTGAGTGGGAGGAGGATCCTGTTTGTACAGAGAAATTGTAACTGGCTGAACTTTGGAGCACAATCCGAGCCTGGTGCTCGACATGGACTAGAATATAGTGAGTGAAACTGTAATTGGTAACTGTTTAGCATCTGTATGCGTAATATTTCTCAAAAGGAGCAACAGAACGTGGACGACCTACCCCGATAGTTTATTAGTTTCAGCGGCCATTAGGGCGGCTTACCCTACTGAGCCCTGAGTAGAAGCTTGTGCTAGGCAGGGCTAGATGTGGGGGTGCCTGAGATCCAGGAATGGAGCTGGGCAACAGTTGGGGGGGGGGGGTGGTTGGGGAAGGGATGGGGGGGAAGAAGGTGGGGGGATGGGAAGTTGAGTGTGTGTGTGGTTATGGGAAGTTTAAGTTTTGTTTCGAGCCTATTTGGAGGAATCAGAATGTTGCACTTGCGGCGCATGAGGGGGCGGGATCGGCGGAAGATCGAGGGGGTGCTTACCAACGACTTATGGGAGACCTCAGGATAATAACGTGGCATGTCAGGGGCCTTAACAGTTACCTGAAAAGAAATAAAATCATGATGTATCTGAAAAGGCAGAAAATAGATATTGCACTACTACAGGAGACGTACTTGACGCGAGAGAAGTTGGACCTGGTTAAGAGAAAGTGGAGAGGGACTGTGGTGGGCTCGCCATAGTCTGTGTACGGCCGGGGTGTGTTAATCTGGGTGGCACCGCATGTCCCGTTCCAATCGATACAAGAGATAGTTGAAACTGATGGAAGGATGGCTATATTGCGAGGGCTGGTGGAGAGCAGGGAGGCATGCATAGTAAACACGTATGCCCCCAACCAAAACACAGCAGCATATTTCAGAGCCCTGTGTACCAACCTTAGTATGTGTATAGGGAGCGCGGTGATATGGGGTGGGGACTTTAATTGTGTGCTGAATCCTGTGGTGGACAGATCTGATGGCGGGGTGGGTAAGCCTAGCCCGGCGGCGAGAGCGTTGCAGACGCTGCTAATTGATTTTGGCTTTACAGATGCGTGGAGGATGAAACATCCTACTGAGGGGCAATACTCGCACTATTCAGCCCCGCATCAACTGCACACTAGGCTTGATTATGTCTTTGCTACAGCAGATGTGATGTCTGAGATTACTGAAGTCGAATATAAGGCCAGGGTCCTCTCAGATCACTCGCCCCTGATCCTTGGATGGCAATATTGTCCCCCGAGGGCGAGGATCCCTACATGGCGCCTCCGAGCAGAGGCGCTTAAAGATCCAGTCTTTAGGGAAGATATAAGGGAAGAGATTACCAACTTCTTTGAGGAGAATACTGGGAGTGTTGACTCCGCGGGCACATTATGGGAAGCTTTTAAGGTGGTGATGCGGGGGGCGGCCATTGCTAAGTCAATAGGGTTACAGGGATGGGTCTTGGCTGACCTACAGAGGACAGAAACTGAGCTAGAAACAGCATTGAAGAGCGGTGACGTAGACACGCAGCTGGTACTCCAACTACAGCAACAATGTGCGGGGCATTGGGAAAGACTCTGCAATCTCAATTATAGGAAATATGTTGAGAGCCAGCACGCGGGGGGAGATAAGACAGGCCGCCTTTTGGCCTGACTGTACAAAAGCGAGACCCCTAGGCCTCTGATTAGGACCATTATTAGAGAGGACGGGGATGAGGTGGCCACGCAAGAGGGGGTTAACAAAGAATTTGCAGATTATTACAGAGTGCTGTACGGGGATGATGAGATGAGTGACCAACGCAAGATAATTGAAACGTTAGAAGATATAGGGCTGCCCAAGATCAGTGAAGAGGAGAGAGAGGAGCTAGATGAGCCAATCACGTTAGAGGAGTTAGAGGCGGTTGTTAAGTAGTTGCCTACCTGTAAGACCCGGGGAGCAGATGGGTTCCCCAGCGAATTCTATAAAGTATACAGAGAGGAAATCCTCTCCCCCAATGCTGGCCATGCTTAATGAGGCGTTTGCGATAGCACGGTTGCCTGAGTCGCTCAGAGAGGCGATCATAATACCGCTGCCCAAGCCCAACAAACCGGAGCATAGATGTGGCTCCTACAGACCTTTGTCGATGCTAAATCAGGACAGCAAGATTCTAACGGCTGTCCTGGCAAATCGATTGCAGAAAGTGATTGGTAGACTGATACATCCTGATCAAACGGGCTATGTCCCGAATAGGAATATAACACACAACCATAGGCGTCTTCACCGGGTGGTCGAATGGGGTAGCAGGAATGAAGGTGAGATGGCGATAGTGTCTCTAGACGCAGTTAAAGCTTTTGATTCGGTCAAGTGGTCATGGCTATTGGCTGCCTTGGAAGGGTATGGAATGGGGCCGGGCTATATAAGGTGGGCTAAAATGTTGTATAGTGAGCCGCTTGCCAGGGTCCGAACTGGAACGGTGATATCTGAGAGATGGCAACTTGGTAGAGGCACCAGACAAGGGTGCCCCTGGTCCCCGATGCTTTACATTTTAGCCCTGGAGCCTCTGGCAAAATGCCTTAGGGCACAGTATGATGCGATAGGCATTGAGGTAGGAGGGGAAAGACACTTGATATCCTTGTACGCAGATGATTTATTATTGTACCTGCAATACCCAGAAGAAAATCTCCTATACATACTTGAAGTGATGGAAAGATATGCAGAGTTGTCGGGCATATCGGTGAACCCCCAAAAGTCTGTCATAGTCCCGCTGGGTAACTATAAGGGGACCCCTGTGGATAGACTACCGGTGCTACAAGTACCATGGGCAACTAGCTCTTTTCGTTACCTGGGCGTAGATGTATATCACACGGTGGAAGAAGAACATAGACATAATACAGAAGTAGCTGTCGAGAAAATTAGGAACAGCATGCAGTTCTGGGCAAAACTGCCCCTGGCGATGATGGGGCGAGGGGCAACGCTCAAGATGGTAGTCCTGCCCAGGCTCCTGCATTACTTTAGTAATATCCCATACATGATACCCAAGATGTTTTTCAGTAAATTGAACAGCATGTGCAGGGAGTCCCTGTGGCATGGTACCCGAAATAGAGTGGCGTTTTGGAAATTGCAGAACTTTTATGAAAACAGAGGCATCAGACTGCCCCATTTTGAGGTTAACTATTTGGCGGGACAGCTACAGTATGTGGCTAAGTGGCTCTCCGATGAAGCGACCCCTGATCACAGGGTGCTTGGACAGGACTGCGCCCCGTTTTACTTGAAAGAAATTATCTGGCTGCCTGAAACCGATATGAGGGGGCGTCCTGCAATGTTGAGGTTTGGGTGGAAAATTTGGCGTAGGGCTTGTCGCTTGATGGAAGTCCCATGCCCGTGCCTCCCGCAGATACCGCTGGTTGCTTTGACAGGAGGGGATAATCAGTTGAGGGTGATTGTTAGGACCTACTGGGAATTGGTCGGGCTGGCAACGCTAGGTGATGTTTGGCAAGAGGGGTCCATTAAGGAGTTTGTAGAACTCAGCGAAGAGGCGGGGCTACATACGGCCAATATGTCACGTACATTAGGTTGGTGCGGATGATTAGGAACACCTGGCCAGAGACAGTTTTGATAGAAGAACCAGATGCAGTTTTGGGAGCAATATATGATGTATCCGAAGGAGGGCACGAGATCTCGAGACTGTATGAGATGGTGATGGCTAAGGTTGGGAAAGATTTAACACATCTGAGACTGGACTGGGAGGCGGAAGTGGGGGCCCCGATGGAGGACGGGGTGTGGGAGCGTGCCCTGGGCTACCACAAAAAAGTGTCTAGAAATGCCAGATTAAAACAAATACAGCTGTATGTAACGCATAGGGCATACATGAACCCCTTGAGGATATCCAAGTTCCGAAACACTGGAAGACCAGCGTGTCCCAAATGTAACTTAGAAAACGCTGACATGACACATATGTTTTGGTCATGCCCGATCATTGGGTGCTTTTGGGGAGAAGTGGCGCAGAAACTGGCTGATAAGAGGGTTACTCTTGTTACAGACACAGCCTGGGCCTGCTTACTGGGCGGGTTCCCCAGGCCACGGAAACTCAAGCATATTGAGAAACTGAGAAATCTGGCGTATGTGCTGGCAAAACGTAGGATTGCCATGGGGTGGAAGAAATGCCACAAGCCTAAGGTGGATGTATGGTGGAAGGACTTGCAGAAATGGGCGGAGGCTGAAACGGTGGCATGGCAAGAAGCGAGTAGCCTGGCTGGAGAAGGGGAGGCGGGTACCCTGTTGGCTTGGAAATCGCTAATAGCAGAATTGTTTGGAGTAATATCAGATCCAACAGACTCCGAAGAGAACGAAACCCGGCCGCATGTGCCAGACATTGAATGAGATTGACGAATAGGCTCATGGGGGGGAGGGAGGGGTTATGGGAGCAGTGATTAGGATAAATTGATGTGTAATGGAACCATTATGATTATGCTGCTTGTTTGGTTTGTGTTGATTTGTTTGCATAAAATCAATAAAAGAAATTTTTTAATAAAAATGATTGGGTGTGGGGCTCTTCAGAAGCCGAGGGGAGAACTCTCTTCTGAATGTGTTTACTCTAACGGTTCTTTGAACTCAGTACATTTCTGGCGATATATCCTGCAAGGTTCAACCTCCTCCCTGGTGATTAACATTGTTGTTTGAAAGAATGAATGTTTGACCCTCGTGAGAGACGCAGAATGGGAAATGCAGAATTTGAGTCGCCACTATTGGAAATTGCTCCATTAGTAGAAGTTAAGGAAAGGTAGATTAATCCATGAGATTATAAATAATAATGATTTTAAGAAGGTATGATCCGTCCGTGATGAATTGTTTAATTTAGCATGAATTGTTTTTTCTCCATGGTGAAATTGACATTAGGTTATAATAATGAGTACCCTCAGTAGTGATTTTAGGAATGCACAATTTTTAATGATTTATTCAGGTTGTATGAATTGTTATTGAGTAAAGATGTATAAGGTTTGTAATAAAACCTTTTTACAATAAAAAATCAAGGAAAATAAAGGTGCATGTGTGGTGCATTTCCAATGCCACGCGTGCACCAGATGAACTAGGGTGTGGTTTTTCTCTGGCTATTGGGTGTGGTGGAGCAGAATCTTATGTTAAAGGTATTTGTACCGCGCACCATCACCAACGGAATTGGTCCCCAGGCGCTCAGGCGGATCTGTAAATGATAAAGGTGGGATGGGTTAGGAAGGTGAAGAAGGGAGTAGGATAGTGAGAGGAGTGGTTTTCTGTTGGCTGTGTTGTTGCGGTGTTGTGAAGTGTGTGCGGGTTGTTGTGCGAGAGATGGTTGTGTGAGATTTTTGAGTGAGATAAGTCTGCAAAAATGCTGAGTTTTTTGTTAGTTGGTTTATGGAGGTTAACAGAAGTTCAGAAATCTGTCCGAGTGTGGCACTCGCCAATCGTCCCAATCTCATCAGGGTGGGCAAAGGGGTTACACCTGGCAGGGTTTGGTTTGTGTGGGGCGCTCCATGATGTTCTAACGCGCTCTCTTTGTTAGTGTTCTGATTGCTCCTCGCCGTTCTATTCTAGCCAGCTCTGTAGCTGTTCTAATGCCGATGGATTGATTAATGTGGGTTGGGTGTCTATTCTTCTCCTTAGGGGCTGGTGTAGCGGACGCCTCTCAAACTTTCTCTCTAAATTTGTCTGCCGGTTTGCATATGGTGCATCCGGGGGGGGTGGATGAGTCATTTAAGGGCTTTCATCTGGGTCTGAGTATGTGATCATTCTGGAGGTCTCCTTTTGTGGCTATTTCCCATGATATCTTATGGTCTCTGGTGTGGTTGGTTCTTTGGGTTCAGTGTTTGTCCATCTGAGAGTGGCTGAAGTTGGTGTCATTTTCGTTGTTGTTTTAATGGGGTGGTCGTTCTAGTGCGTTGCTGTTGTGGTTTCGCTGTGAAGAGCCATGATTTGAGGAGTTTCCTGAATGCTAGGTGGTTTGTTGTGTTCCGTATATTCTTAGGTAGGTCATTCCAGGTTTATGGTGCCCGAGAGAAAGAGGATCCTCCGAGTTTTCTTCTGTTGTAGGGTTTTGGTTCCAGGCGGATGTCGGTGCTTGATCTCAGTGTTCTTGACGGTTGAGAATGGGGAAGCAGCTCCAGCCAGTCCATGTGGGTGGATGGGGGTGGGGCAGGGGGTGGCGTAGCACCTAGAGAATGCGTGCCCTCTCCGCACCTAGTAATGTATGTACACATGTCCTATGGAAAGCGCTTTAGGTTAAAGCGCTATGTTTTTTATTATTATACTCGCGCCACTCAAGGAGCATGGCAGCGTCGATGATTCCCGCCCGCATGATGCCAGGGAACATGTGTCCTCGTGTGCCCTGGGCTTCCTCGCCTTCTTGTTGCACGCTGGCAGAGCTCCTTCCGGGGCGTGTCTTTGCACGTGTGCAGCATTTTCGAGTACTAAAGGGCTAGGCTGTGCCCTGGGGAGGCGCTGATCTATGCTCTGGAGCTTAAGCATGGCAGCGCACACCAGCGGCCGTCTAGCCTGGGCACGGCGTCATGGCACTGGTCCATGTGTGTAGCCACTGCTGGAGGCAGTCACTGGCCACTGGTCACATACTGGTCACATACCATTGGCTGGTGGGGAGTTCCATAGACATTCCATAGACATTCCTGCCGGTTCCAGCTTTCCTTTAGGTGTGGGGTGTTTCTAGAACATGGCCCAGTCCCTCCGGTGCAGGGGGTAGGGGGGCAGGCATCATGGCTTCAATATTGCATCTATAAGGACCCTGGCAATGCCAATATCCTTGGTTTTATTATTGTGGTTTTCTGTTCAGTGCAAGCCTAGCTTTGAGAAGCAAAGGGGCACTGCACGTCAATAGGGGGTTCATTGGTACTTGGGCGGGGTGGGGTACCGTCCTTACAACAGAACACCGATTACCAGCACACCATTTAGAAGAGCACAGAATAGTACGCATTTGCAGCCAGTGGGAACATGTACACCGTGCTGTGTAGGGCGGTTGTAAAGAGGAAACCTCGGCTGGGGAAGGTGCCGGGTGGGGGCGACGGGGCGATTCTTATGTGGTATGAGGAAGATTTTGCCTGAAGGAGTGTTGATTTTGCCCTCACACCTTGTTGCCCTGCTAGCACTGCAAGTGATCGACAAAATGAAAGCCCAACAGACATTCCCAACTGGTGTTGAGATCGGTCCTTAAGGCGCTGCCCCTTCCCCCCACCTGGACCCCCATTGGAATTGATCTATTGCCAATTTCCATAAAGAACCTGATCGATTGAATAGCCTAACCAGCACAGTTCTATGCAGATTGGCCAGCACAGCTCTGTGCAGATTGGCCAGCACAGCTCTGTGCAGATTGGCCAGCACAGCTCTGTGCAGATTAGCCAGCACAGCTCTGTGCAGATTACCCAGCACGGCTCTATGCAGATTACCCAGCACGGCTCTATGCAGATTACCAGCACAGCTCTGTGCAGATTACCCAGCACGGCTCTATGCAGATTACCCAGCACGGCTCTGTGCAGATTACCCAGCACGGCTCTGTGCAGATTGGCCAGCACAGCTCTGTGCTGATTGGCCAACACAGCTCTGTGCTGATTGGCCAGCACACCTCTATGCAGATTACCAGCACAGCTCTGTGCAGATTACCCAGCACGGCTCTGTGCAGATTACCCAGCACGGCTCTGTGCAGATTGGCCAGCACACCTCTATGCAGATTAGCAGCAATATAAGAATTCCTCAATAGAGACTTAAACTAGCCTGTAACCCACTCAGGAGGACCTGGGTCACATATTGGCTTTGTGTGCAGTACGTTTAGGTGGGGGGCGTGGATAACCTTTTGCACCTTAGTCTTGTCCCACCCATGAGCTCGAAAGGCCTGGCAAATCTCCCCAGAGTGCCACCAGCAATGCCAGTCTCATCCTTTAGCACCCTCAAGTATCCCCAGGGAGGCCAGATTGGGTGCCAATGACCCTTTCGGCAGAGCAAGCAAGAGGCAAAGCTGTATTACCCGTCTCCCTTAGAGTGGAACCCCAAGTGACAAAGCAAGAACAAAGCAGTGATGGCTGCAAGGTTTCGAGTGAATCTTAACCTCTGGTGCAACTCTGGGCAACCCTCCAAACCATTGTTCTTCACCTGCCAAGCCATCCCAGAAGGGGAAAGACCATATGCAAATGAGGCTTCGTCCCACCCCAAAAGGGGCAGTCCAGCCCGAACTGCTAGGTAACGTCCATTCTGCACGAGACCACAAGCCTCCGCAGACATATGTAAGGCAGGCAGGGCATCGAAGTAAGACGGACACCAGGGACCGCAGTTGAAGGGTGTTTATTGAACTTTCACAAAAGGGTGACAAACGCATATCTAATCCTAAATCTACAGATGGGAGCAAGTGTCGACCATCAAATAATAATAAGGCAGTCCTAGTGGAGTCTTTTCAAAATAAAAGGACCTATACTAAAATAAATAAACTATTGCCATTGCTTACTGCTAATTTACAAATGGGTGTGGGGTAATGTTCATGAAAGCAAAGAAGTGTTGGCCTCCCTTCCCCACGTTTTCAGAACGGGGCAATGCAGTTCACTCGAGCATAGCACACACTCTGGCTTTCTCCACACGAGGATACAGTTCCAATTCCAGCATAGGGGCCTTCTGCGTCGAAGTCTCTCTTCTCATCAAAGTCTCTTGCTTCAGAGGTCTTGATGTAAAAAACTAAATAGAAAGTTCTTTTCTTCTTATAATGATGTAATTTGTGTGTCTCTCTCTGTATCCCCCTCAGCCGGGCTCAGATCCCTTTACTCCAAGGCTTCAAAAATATTATTTCTCGGGTGACTCACGGTTCAGCCCGGATCCCCCTCAGCCAAGCTCAGATCCCTTCTTCACATTCAGTTAGTCTCCCTCAGCCGGGTTCGGACCAATTGCAGTTCACTTTATACTATTGAAGACTTTTGAATGTGCACAGGGTGTAGCTTGACTTGTTTCAGGACCACTTTGATACAAAGTTCCCTTTTTACAAATCACTTGCCATTTAGTTGGATATCATAACAGAGACCTTTGAGTGAGCACCCAGGTGGCTCCGGACTACTCCGCACATGGTATCTTTTTCACAGTACATTCACTCCTTTAGTTTCCACTTGTTCGCACCTCTCGTCAAATGTACTTCAAACACTGTCCTTTGTGGATTTTTTCATACAATGTGGCTGCTTGCAACCTTGGTTCAAACACAAGCTGATTTTGTATTGTTTTCTCCGAATCACCGGCTGTGCTGCTTTTACTGGGGCGGCTTTCTTGAAGGAGCCAAGGGCAGTACCATGGCGGCAATCGTCCTGGATTATCGTCAGAGAAGCGCCTGGATACCTTTGATGCACAATGTAGGCTTGTTCAGCTTCAGTTCCCGGTCTCGGGTTTCTCACTCTCGAAGATTCAGGAATGTAATGCTTCTGGAGGTCAAGGGCACTTCCCACCTTGCAACCCTCTTGGGTCCCGCCGCCTTTCTCCTTGTGTTAAATCGCCATCTTGGAACTGCTGCTTTCTCGTGTGCTTTTCCTCGCTCCGTGTGTGCTTTCGTGCTCCGCTTTTTATCGGTGTGGGGGCAAGTCAGTGATCACTGACCAGCGAGGAGACGATGGACTGAGGCAACTCACCGCCATAGAAGCACTATCCTGGCCATGACCTATCCAACTTGCCTTGATAAAGACCCTTGAGTGGTTGAAACACGATTCAGCACTTTTTGTATTAATAAAGCCCTAATGGCAGCAACTCGAGCTACCAGGCTCTGTTTTCATTAAACCATGATCTAATAACTAAAACAGTTCAGAGTACCCACGAATTGAGAGCGCTGCGCCAACAACATAGGATCCTACATTGATTGTGCTTTTTTGGTTATAGTTTGGAACCTCAAGTGATCCAGAATTAGTAATGCGAGAGGGAAGGATCGCTGGAGCCCACTCAGGAGACCCGCATTCACCTGTTCGCTCCCTGCAATGCACAGCACATCAATTCTGACATTATCAGCCAGTTATGAATGTGGCGTTAACACCCGATCCGTTCTGCAGAATCTGATTGGCTGCGCCCCTGGCCGCGGGTGCTGATGCATGTCCTCGAGAGATACCACGTGATTGAGATGCGGCCAAGTTGGTCACAGACAGTAGAACATGCGTGTGCATTCTTCGAGAACCTTGAACTTTCTTAGCCAGTTATATAGAGCCGGTTGAACAGTGCGGGAATCATCATGGGTCCGCTCTGGTGGATCCGGCAGAGGGCTACGTTCACGCGCGTGACCTGCCTAGGTTCTACAGTGCAAGTAAAGCCATGTATTGTTGCGCTGGGAAAGTCATTTAAATAAGACCATGTGTTCCCCTACCTTGCCTCCCTACACTGGAACGCCCCTCCTATGACGCTTCGTGCCCAAGCCTCACTCCTTGCCGCCTTCCGCAAAGCCATGAAAACTTCTCTGCTCGCCTGATCTACACCCCAGTCCCTATATGACCTCGTGCCACCGCTCCCTACAAACCTGCAAATGCATCTGCAACTAGCTAATTTACCAATGTAAATTATGTAAATGTCAAATATGTACATTATACCTCCCTTATTTATTTTGTTCCTCCCTGTAACTAAGCTCCCTGCAAGTAGCAGCGCCGCGATGCCCATGTGCCGTTTGTGCGCTATACAAATGTAAAAAATAAATAAAATCAAAATATTTACGCAGAGGCCCAATTGCACGGGCATCCGGGATGAAGTATGTATTGGAATGTAAGTGGTTGGTAAGTCTTGATGCGCCGGGACAGGTGGGATCTGTATACGTTTGGGAGTAGAGACGGTTGCGGTGGAGCAGAAGAGGATGGAGCTGTCTACCGGGACCCAGGAGACCCTCTGTTGATATATTGTGTCGTCTTTCTTAATAATCTGAAAACTGGCAGTCCTGGGAGGATAGCTCAGGAGCAACGCGCTCGCCTTGGAAGCAAGACGACATGGAGCAGCACAGGTTGGATCCCTGGGTCAGTGCTCAGAAACCTCTGGGTATTAAGCGCGCTATAAATGACCCATCATATCATGGAGGTGAGCCGGGAATGTCTCGGCGCGGTGTTCTGTCGTTTCCAGGAAGCGGCGGGAAGAAATCTCCTTGGTGGAGATTTTGCCGGCTGGGTGGCGGCCTAGCAACATTTGGCAGCAATTCTAGTTTAGCCAGGACACTGGAATGTGGCAAGTTGAATTCAAGAAGATGTAGTGGAAGGGGGAAATGGTGTTCTATGAGAGTGAGTGGGGGAGGGGACTTTACAGTCAGTGGCATATCGGCATGGCAGGGGAGCCTGTGCAGGCAGACCATAGCTGTGTACTGGGGTGCATTACCACCTGGTGAAATGCTCAGAGAGGTGCACCGGGCCCTGAGGTGGAAGAGGCCATGTCTTTAGTGAATTGGACGGTATGGACTGAGTGGGCTGTCTTGGGCACAGCTGGCTGAAAGCGTGCTTGGCGGAAGCTGGTTTGGGTAGGCGGGTACAATGAGGGTTCAGGCAATTCTTTCAAGCCCCCTCATTAGACGCGCCAGGCACTCCGGCTAATCCTACACGGTGTCCGTGCTTCTAGAGCTCCAGGCCTCTCATTATGAGGGCCCCCCCTCAATAGCATTCCTCAGAGTTATCGCAATGAGCCGCTAGGTGCCTGGCACACGGGTGTGTATGTCTTCATCTTGCCTACATGTGCGCGTGCTAGTAAATCGTTCTTCTGGGCATGCGCGTGGCTGTTTGATCCAATGTGTCTTGCAACCACGGGTACTTTTTTTTTCAATCCATGCATTAGTTATTCCATAATTGTGATGTTAGTACCCACTAATTTCTAATACCAAAATCAGCCCCAATTAAATACAATTTTAATGAATTTAGGTAGCAGATCAGATTGTGCACCCTGAAGCCCTCGGGCGAGCTGGCGCGCTTATGAAAGTTAAAAATGAACAAGTAACTAAAGGATAATCGGCGTAGTGCCCCCAATTTCCATATCATCCCAATGGCTGTATTGTTGGCATTCTAGCTTAGAAGCAGCTCCTGCCAAGGCTTTCTGTTATTAGCTGTAGGTGGGGTACATGTGGGGGGGGGAGGGGGCAGGCAACCTACAGATGAGCAGCGCCCCGCCGAAGAATGAAAAGGTGGGAGGAAGCCAAGCTGCCCCCCCCCGCCCTCCACCCACACCGCTCCTTCGAGCTGCGTCATCCGCCATCCAGCAAAGCGCAGCTCCAACATCGCCGCCTGCGCAGAAGCGCCACTTTAACAATCCATCTTCTTCCCGTTTCCGTGAACTACATGGAGCAAGAGTTCCAGGCGCCTCTGGCTTCGGAGCGCTATAGAAACTGCAACATAAATAAAGAATTGGCAAATGACACAAAGTTTAAATAGGATTCAATGCTCTTAAATCATGCCCCCGCTGGGCATGGCAATGAACATTTTTACATCCTAAAATATTCCTTCCCCCCCCCCCCCCAAGTAAAAAAAAAGACCCTGAAACACCCCCACTCCCAGTTCTAAACTGGGGCCCTGCGAGCACGTGTAGATGAACATTGCCCCCGAGGCTTAATGTGTGACTGCACATACATATTGGCAAGCGGATGTGTATCTTAAGTCTGTCACCTATAGGACGCAAGCTTGGGTTTCCTCCTGGCAGCTTGAAGCGCTGATAAGAGCGGATTTTAAAGTGTAAATTGTGGAATTGTAATACAGGAAGTGCCAGGTGGAAGTGACAGAAGCCAGGGCTTATAAAACACTATGAATGGACCCCTTTTCACCCCAACGTTGTCCTACCTGTAAGGCCGTTGGGGTGCCAGTGTGGCTGTGAGCCAAGTCATAGTCCTGCCTCGACCCTCAATTTGGAGTCAAGGCGTGAATTTCCTACACTACCTACTAAGATGCAGCTTTTTGGATCCCCCCCCCCCCCTGCCACTGGTGTCGTCCCCACTCTACCAGGCCCAGTGTTTGGGCCTTTCAGCTATTTCAATTGAAATGGGCCCCGACACCCTGTGGGAGGGGAACAGGTCAAACACCATGACGCAGGAAACCCAATCGCTTTCTGTAAGTGCTTAGCCTGGATTTCAACTCTCGGCTGTTTTCTGCTTTTTGTATTGCCGTGCAGAGGCCAGTAAGCCTGTCCTGTGATAATCCGCAGCCACTCGCCCCCCCCCCACGGCTTCTGCGATGAAATGACTATTGCGCTGCAGGAGTACAGGGATGAGTAGTGACTAAACTGCCTACTGAGCCCACACTACTACTAAACCAGCCGTGGTCTGATAATAAATATGAAGCGGGCACCGTCTTAAGGTATACGCCCTGTGCTTTTTGTTGTAATGTGGCAGAGGGCACGCTGCACTCACAGCAGGGGTGTGAAGTGATAACAGTAGTATCCCAAACAGCAATAGTTCAACGACTCCAAAATAAAAGAATACAGTTGCTATAAAATAAACAATCAAGAATACAAACCACTAACAACCCCACCCCCCCGACCCCTGTAGAGAGAACACAGAAAATTCACAACTGGTGGAGAGTTGAGTACTTGCGCAGGGGTGATCGGGCAAGCAATTGCAGCTCTGCCACTGTTCTAACGATATGTCTTTCATGAAAAAGGCAAAGATGGCGGCTTAAAAGCCACCATGGTCCCTCCCAATAGTGGACCAGGAGGACCGGGCCTCGTCACAATACTGTCTCTTTGGGGTTTCTAGGAGCTTCCTAAGGCAGTGATTCAGGGTTGGGTTTATGTGACGGGGTCCAACACGCATCCTGGTCCAAGGAGCAATGATAGATGTATGTGCTATGCTTTTCGCATAGAGATCTGTGAAAGGGGGGCATCAGACTGGCACACTCCCTTTTCAGAAACCGAATTACATGCATCATTTCATTTTCAAATAAAAATCACCCAAGTTACTGTTGCAGGTGGCATTCTGCCAGAGCTTTATCCAGGATTTTGCCACACAATGAATCGACAAAGTGAGGTTGATGGCATGCAAGTATTCCACAAGGAAGCAGCAGTCTTCACAAACTAAAGGCTGTGTCACTTTTGTTATGGAGAGGCTGAGGATCACACAATCAGTCAGGAAAAATACTCGCTGATGGAAGACTCGGGTGCACGTCAAAAACCAGCTTTATTCAGACAACGAATCTAAGCCCTGACAACAGAAGCATTTCCTCTTGTAGCTCTCGTATTCCAGACAATTACAGTCTTGCTTTGTTACAAAAATAAGTCAGAAATGATGTCCTAGTACATTATCAATTTATGAAGCCTACGGGGGATTGGGGTTGGTTGGTAAGTCGCGCTACATATAGGACATTTAGAGGTTTGTCACTTAATTGGTGGATACCTATCTGGTGGCTCCACCTGGGCCCATCCTACTACAGATACTGTTTCTAGTACATCACTATAGGGCTTATTGATTGGTTGCCCGCCGTCCGTCATGGGCAGTGTGGTAAGGGGACCTCCTATTGGTTGGCATCTAGCTAACCACGAGTGAGAGACAAGTGGGGGAAGAGATTTCTCCAGCATTGGATCTTTCATGGATTCACATGCTTAGAATATTCCCCGTCGTCAGACTGGGACCCCCTTGGTACACATATATAGCCTTTTCCTATAGGAAAACTTCTGACACTTTTGTGTCCTATCTACATCCTTTTGGGGCCCGCCTAGGCATGCTCCGTAGGACGTCGCGGTATAAGAGCCCCGCCCCCGCGGCTCCCTTCAGATTTCAACCGTCTCCAAAGTAATGGGATCTCCTCGCGTCGTCTTACTTTTTGTACAAGGTTGTGTACTTGGAGTTGGAGTTAGGTGAATTTTTCCTTCATGTCGGGAAAGGCACTGTTCCGTCCGTGCGCGACGTGCGGCTTGAAACAAGTTTATGAGGGGGATGGACATATGGATTGTATATACTGTCTCCACCCTCATCATTCAGCTGATAACTGTGACATATGCAAAGGGTTTTCTCAAAAGACCCTCAAAGAACGAAATCGACGGCTGGTGGCATGGTTGAATGATGGAGCAGGGACATACCCCCCTTCGGGGGTAGGCTCCACACAATCGCCGAAAACATCACACCGCGCTGTATCGTCAGAACCACCGGCGAATAAATCTCGACCGGCGGAGAAAGAGTCATCTCGGAGTCATTCAGCTAGAGAATCTTCGTCGAGAAAATCGTCATCTTCGTCAAAAAAGCATGACAAGGAAAGGCCAAAATCCTCCTCGGGCGATCACCATAGATCGACCACGAGTCGAGAGTCGAGTAAAAGCCGGCCAAGTGCAGAAAAGGCGGGACCGCCTAAACCACCTGCTAAGCCACCGTCGTCGACGGCGGTCCAGTCATCGGCCTCCTCCCTACCACTGACCCATGTGGTATCTACCGTCCCACGGACAACGACTGCGGCGGTGGCCTCGTTGACGGAGGTTCTACAGGAAGCCTGGAGGCCTGAAGTTTTCGATCCGATCCCTCTGGATACTTTACTGCAGGAACAGGCAGTGTCGCTGTCCTCGGGAGAGGACGAGAGCGGGAGGATAGCTGGCCCGGCAGACCTTGGGCTACGAGTGGTTGACAAGTCATCGACGAGGGGATCCGGAATTCCGGTGTCTGCCCCTCTTCTCAATCCTCAATCTGTTTTGTCGTTGGAGATTCTGTCCACGCTTCAGTCTTTAGTACAGTCGTTGGACCAGAGACTACCTCAGGTAAACCTGCCACAGTCACCCGTCGACGAGCCGGGCCCGTCCCGTCCACCGACTCACTTACGCACGCCAGTCTCAGCACCACAGGCACCCCAAGAGGAAGGTGAGCTGCCAGATTCGGAGGCTGACAGAGGAGCCATGTCGGATATCTCATCATCCCCCTCCAGGGATCCAGCCTGGGAGTCAGAGGTGGAGTTAGAAACCCCAAGGAGCCTGGCTCACCCGTCCCCCCCGGATGATATTGCATCGTTCCATTCTATGATGGAGAAGGCGTGTAAGGAATTCAGTTTGTCCCAGGAAGAACAGAAAAAGGACTGTTTTCTGTTCGACCACATGGGTAAGAGAAGGAGGTCGGTGTTTTCAATACCCATACTAGATCACGTGTGGAAGGAGGGTTTGCAGACAATGCGTCACCCCTTTTCGGAACCGGCAGTCAAAGGTCGCTTTGAGAAAAAATGTAAGGCTCCAGAGTCTACCCCCAAGTGCTTATCCTCCCAACCAACGCCTGAATCGGTGGTGTCGGCGGCAAAGGCGAGGAAAGCGAAGGCCCAGCACAAGTGCACAACTCCGCCTGAAAACGAGGCAAGACGTCAGGATGCCTTCGGCAAAAAAGTGCTATCCGTGGGAGCAACTACAGTAAAGGCCGCAAACTCTCTGGCTATTGTAGCCAGATACGACAGAGAAATGTGGCACAGGCTGGCTCCGTTGCTGGATCATCTTCCGGAAGAGTATAGGAAGGCGGCAATGTTACTTGTCCGAGAGGGTGAGGAAGTCTCCAATCACGCAATAAACATCGCGGTTGACCTCGCTGAATCGGGCTTCAAGCAAGTCAATAATGGGGTCATGTTACGACGACAGTCATGGCTTAAGTGTACCTACTTCAGGCCGGAGGTACAATACAAAGTATTAGATATGCCCTTTGTGGGAGACCTTATATTCGGAGAGAAAGTAGATGAGGCCCTAAAGGGAATGAAAGAGGACTCGGACACGGCACGTTCATTGGGTGCCCTCCAGAGTGGCCGAAGCTACAAGTCTTTTCGCCCCTTTAGAGGGGCTTCAGGTAATTCCAGATTCTCTGCGTCAGGAGACAGATCCTTCGGTAGGTCGTCATACCCCTCCCAGGGGTACAGGCGTGCTTCCCAAAGAGCAAACCGACGCCGGAACTTCCAGACCTCCAGGAAGAGGCTATCCTATCCGTCGTCGTCGAGAGAGAAGCAAAATAAAGATCAGCAATGACGAGCAACACATGGGGGGAAGAGTATCAGCCTATGTCGACGAATGGGAACGAATAACGACAGATCAATGGATGCTGGAACGGGCATTCTCTACAATTCAAGCACAGCCCTCCGCACATTCCACCTGCGTTCGTCGCTCATTCCCATCTGAGGGTACTGCAACAAGAGGTAACACTCATGTTAGCAAAAGGTGTGATAGAATTAGTTCCAGCATCACAGAAAGGTCAAGGGGTTTACTCAAGATACTTCGTCGTGAAAAAGCCAAACGGAAAATGGCGTCCCATTCTAGACTTACGCAATTCCAACAAGTCCTTAAAGAGCCTAAAATTCAAAATGCTCACGCTCCAGGAAGTGATCCGAGCCATTCAAGAAGGGGATTTTCTGGCGTCCGTGGATTTGCAGGACGCGTACTTCCATATTCCGATGTGTCGGAAACACAGGAAGTTCCTGAGGTTTGTGATAGGGCGGACTCACTACCAGTTCACGGTTCTTCCCTTTGGGCTCAAAACCTCCCCCAGAACGTTCACGAAATGCCTGGCCCCAGTAGCGGCCTTGCTAAGGAGGCAAGGCCACCATGTATACCCATATCTCGACGACTGGCTGGTAAGGGGATCCTCCCCAGCGTCGACCAACACATGTTTGCAAGCCACCATGCAGCTTCTACAACAGCTGGGATTTGCCATAAACTTCAAAAAATCCTCGCTGATGCCATCGAGAACGTTGGTGTTCCTGGGGGCACAGTTCGAAACTCAGTCAGGGCTAGTGAAGCCTTCCCTCGACAGAATCTCAAAACTCAATCAACTGGCGAGTCGACTACGGCGAAACACCAAGCTCTCAGTGAGAAAATACATTTCGGTCCTAGGGGCCATGGCATCTTGCATCCATCTGGTGGCAAACTGTCGCCTATTCATGAGGCCAGTTCAGGAGTTCCTCGCGGACCGGTGGACACAGGCCCAAGGATCGTGGTCAGACAATATAATCATCGACAACGACAAACTGCTTCGGACCCTTCAGTGGTGGCAGAGTTTCCACTACCTGAACAACTGTGTACCCCTACAGGAACCGGAGTTCCAGCTAACCATAGTCACGGATGCGTCTCTAACTGGCTGGGGAGCTCACATGGGCACTCTTCAAACACAAGGTCGTTGGTCTCAAACGGAGTCACTCCTACACATCAACGTGTTAGAGCTCAGAGCAGTGCGATGGGCCTTGAAGGCGTTCATACCACACATCAAGGGATCGAGAGTACGAGTGCTGACGGACAATACGACGGCCATGTTTTATTTGAGAAAACAAGGGGGGACGCGATCCAGGACCCTTTCCATGGAGGCCCAGAAAGTATGGCATTGGGCATTAAAGTACGAGATTTCCATTGTGGCTCACCATCTCCCGGGAGTGAGGAACTCGCAAGTGGATTCCCTCAGCAGAAGGATGGCCCAGATACACGAATGGGAAATGGACACAGTTCAGCTGACGAAAGTGTTCGAGAAATGGGGTCACTCCCCACTGGACGTCTTCGCAACGAAGGAAAACAAGAAATGCGAGCAATTTGCAAGCAGATGGCCTCAGGAGGGTTCCATGGGGGAGGCGTTCTCCTTCCCATGGACGGACAAGTTCCTTTATGCTTTTCCTCCATTCCCCCACATACGGAGGACGGTGCAGTGGATACGCAGGTACAGTTGCCGGTTAATTCTAGTGGCACCGTACTGGCCGAGGCAACCGTGGTTTTCCGACCTGCTTCACCTGTCGCTGGAACAACCAATAGCGTTTCCGAGAGTCCCGAACCTACTGTCCCGGGTAGTACAAAGGTACGGTGTGGCATCACGACCCGGACAGTCTCAAACTCACAGCCTGGCTCCTGACTTTTCGGAATTTGGTACCTTCGACGTTTCGGAGGATTGCCAGAAAATTCTGCAAGCGGCTCGGGCCCCTTCTACCAACAAATCTTACACCTATAAGTGGCGAAGGTTCTGTGAGTGGTGTCGAGGACAACAAGGTCTACACCCGTTAAAGGTGACTCCGGAGCAAGTTCTGCCTTATCTGCTTCACTTGGCAGAGGGGGGTTTATCTTTCACATCGATAAAGGTGCACCTGGCGGCCATCTCCAGGTTCACGAGGAAGAGACAGTCGTCTCCTCTATTCAGCGACAGACTAGTGAAACACTTCATGAGGGGTTTATTTCGAACTTTTCCCCCAGTAAAACGTTTTCCACCAACATGGAGTCTCAACGTACTGTTGGCAGGCTTAATGAAACCACCCTTTGAGCCTATGGCCACATCGGACATGAAATTCATATCGTGGAAGTTGGCATTCTTAATTGCTATCACGTCAGCTCGGAGAATCTCGGAACTGCAAGCGTTGGTCGTAGACCCTCCATATCTAAGATTCTTTAAAGACAAGGTGGTTCTGGCAACTAATCCTACTTTCGTTCCGAAAGTTTCTACAGTGTATCACAAACACTCGTCCATTGTCCTCCCTACTTTCTTCCCGACCCCATCATCGGCAGCGGAAAAAGCTCTTCATACCTTGGACGTTAAGAGGGCCCTAAAATTTTACCTACATCGTACACAAGAACTCAGGTCTACTCGACAACTGTTCATCGCATATGGTCCGTCGACGAGAGGAAATGCAATTTCTAAGCAAGGATTGGCTCGATGGGTCTCGTCGACGATTGCGCTTTGCCACTCCAAGGCCGGAAGGCCGCTGCAAGGGCATCCTAGAGCCCATTCTACAAGATCAACGTCCTCTGTAGCAGCATTATGGGCAGGAATTCCGCTAACGAACATATGCCAGGCTGCAGCATGGTCGGTGCCCCACACGTTTACCCGCCACTACTGCCTTGCGAGGCAGCATGCGGACGAGGTGCAGATGGGAAGAGCAGTCCTGCGCCATCTGTTTCAATAAGGTAAGCTCTACACTGTGGAGAGTTTTTTTCTACCTGTTGGTGACCGTATGCTTTATGGAGGTACATATATATGGGTAAACTTATTTCTTGTGTACCTATGCATTGTGTATTGTTGTGAGTGTATATTGCATTGCATTCTCACCGCCGTCTTCAGGTTCACTGCTGTGCATTCTATTCTAAGCATGTGAATCCATGAAAGATCCAATGCTGGAGAAGGGAATAGTTTCTAACCTGTAACTCCATTTCTCCAGCATTGGTATCTTTCATGGATTCACATGCGCCCGCCAGCCTCCCCGGAATGCAATGTATATGCTTGACAGGTTTAACCCTTCCTACTTTGGAGGGGCCAAAATCTGAAGGGAGCCACGGGGGCGGGGCTCTTATACCGCGACGTCCTACGGAGCATGCGTAGGCGGGCCCCAAAAGGACGTAGATAGGACACAAAAGTGTCAGAAGTTTTCCTATAGGAAAAGGCTATATATGTGTACCAAGGGGGTCCCAGTCTGACGACGGGGAATATTCTAAGCATGTGAATCCATGAAAGATACCAATGCTGGAGAAATGGAGTTACAGGTAAGAAACTATTCCCTTCTGTTCTGTGGTCGGCCATATTTCCAATGAAAGAATATACCCCTAATCATCCCAGGGCGATGAGCTCTCCTTTATTCTTTGGACTTGGCCTTGTGTGCGTCTGGTGTCTGCGTGCATGCTGAGGGAGTTCTGCACGTGGTCTATCTACGTTTGGCACGTAATGAATAGGCAGGGTTTCTCATATCTGGATCACATGTTGGGATACCGTGTCTGAGAGTGTATTTCCTTCTATTTATGAAGGTTTTAGCTACTTCTATCCTGCATGTTGTGTTCTTTGTGGCCACTAATGGCGCTGGTCAGTTACTTTCTATTCAGGCCTTTGGCTTTCTGATCTCACGCACCTGAACCTCTGAGGTTATTTATACTTTTACTAAAATTGATTAACTGGGGAGTCTAACACGCCTTAGCCTGGGATCTGTTATCTGATGTCTGCGTTCCGCTCATCCAGGACTCCCTTCTTAGTTCCTGAACTTGGCTCTTGCTGCAAGCTACTGCTTGGGCTCTGCACGAATATGCGTTTCTGTGTATTCCACCTTATGCATTTTCTGAGGCCTTAGTCCTGTGCTCATTCTGAGACATGCTGTGGCTTCTATGTTTGGGAAGATGGCTGCCCAAGTACACTCTTGCTTTATCTTACTGAGCTATATTTATGCGCCGTTCATGTTGCATTCACTTTTTTCATTGGTCATATTAATGTTCTTCATGTCTTGTGGATGCTATATTGGTATTCTTCATGTCTAAATGCATATATTACCTATTGTATGTGTTCTTCATGTCTAATGCATGCACTTCTGCTATGTGTACCTCGTGTGTATATGTTTGTTTGTTTATTTATTTATTTGTATAGCGCACCTGACCCAGAGGTATATGGGCGCTTGAGCATCAAGTTACAGGCATAGGTAGGAACATTTGTACAATTGTGCAATGTAAGTATAGTTACAACATCAGTTATGACAGCAGTTATAGTAGAATTAGTGACATACATACATACGGTGCTAGTTAATTGTTAAGTAGCCAGGTGATGATCTTAGTTCTGAAAGGTTGAAATGTAGGGGTAGATTTGATGTCCGATGGGATAGTGTTCCATAATTGTGAAGCTAGAACTGGGAAACTGGATCCGCCGGCTCTTTTGAGGGAGTATTTGGGCACTGTCAGTTGTAGTGTATTAGAGGATCTGGTGGTTCTAATATTCTGTCTTAAGATGAATTTATCGGTTAAATAAGGTGGGGCCAGGTGGTTAAGAGCTTTGTAGGTGAGGCAGATAGTTTTTAGGTCTATTTTTTGTTGGATGGAGAGCCATTTGCATGTGATTCTTGTTGCTGAGATGTGTTCTCTTCTGGGAATATTAAGGGCGGCACGGAGTGCATTATTTTGTAGAACTTGTAGTTTATTAACAACCGTTTTGTTGGCACCTACATACAGGCTGTTGCAATAATCAAGTTTGGATTGTATAAGTGCTCTGGCTAGATTAAGGCAATTGTTGGGGGATATCAGAGGTCTGCAGGCTCTGATTAGTTTCCCAGTGTAAGCAGTGGCTGAGGCGGTCTTATTAATTTGTTTGGCGAGGTTGGTGTTAGTGTCGAGATAGAAACCAAGAGTTCCTCCCTTTATCTTTGATTTCGTCTATCTGGCTCTTGAGATCAACCAGAGCAGTTTCCGTCCCATGTTGGGGACGAAAGCCAGATTGGCGAGTACCTAGTAATCGGTTAGTTTCAAGGTAATCCTGAATTTGTAAAAAGGCCACTCTGTCAAGGATCTTTAGTAAAAATGGGACAGTGGTAATGGGTCTATAATTTGTGGGTATGTCTGGGTCGAGGGTCTGTTTTTTTAGCAAGGGTAGGACCCAGGATTGTTTCAGATTACTTGGGACCATATTGTTAGAAAAAGACAAGTTTATTAATTTGGTGACGAAGGGGGAGAGATCCCTGGCTGCATCCTTGATTATCTGTGCGGGGCAGCTGTCCCCCTTGCAGTTCGAGGGTTTCAAGGATGCTATAATTTTTTGTACTTCAAGTGTGGTAACCTTTTTGAAGGTGAAGCCTGAGCTAGAGGCGGTGAGTGGGGGATGGGTGGGTCTGGAGGAGGGGTCATGAGTGAGCTGTTGCCGTTTGTTTTCAATTTTAGTTTGGAGCCCTGAGATTTTGTTGGCAAGGGCGTTCTGGATCCCTGTGCACCAAGGTTTATCCTTTGTGCAGGTATCTTCAGGAGGCGTGGGGTTTTCTAATTCCTTTAAGATGTTAAAGAGCTCTTTTGTGCTGGAGCCTGCCTGTGAGATCCTGGAATTAAGAGATTCTTTCTTAGCACGCGTGATCTCATTTTTGTAGTGGGTGGAGAAGTTGGTGAGGTTAGTTCTATTGTCTGCTGAAGACACCGATTTCCATAGTGATTCCAATTTGCTTTTTTGTAGTCGGAGAAGTTTGAGCTCTGGGGTGTACCATGTATTCAGGTGCGCTTTAGGTTTCCCTTTACGCATTTTTAGTGGGGCAATGGTGTCGATAGCTTTAGCCATGGAGTCATTAATAGGCGTTGACCATCAAGTTTAAGTCAGTTGTAGTTGGTAGGGCGTTCAGAATGGGGGTCACCAGAGGCATTAAGGCTTCAGCTGTAATGTTGCTCTTTTTCCTAGTTTGGCAGGCCGGAGCAATAATAGGCTTTTTGTGCACTAGGATGTTTATATTAATGTCAAGGGGGAGGAAGTGGTGATCCGTCCAGATGAGTTGTACAGGGTCCTTTAGGGTAATGTTGCAATTGAGGGCGGTAACCCAGTCAAGGATTCTGCCTTTCGAGTGGGTGGGTTTAGAGCAGAGTTGAAGGAGGCCAGGCTCCTCTTATGCCGTGGCCAGGGCAGTGGCAGGGGAGTCAAGAGGGTCATTAAACCCAAGATTGAAGTCTCCCAGTATAATTATTTGTGCTGAAGGTTTGGAGCTTTCGGCTACTAGGGAGGTGATGTCTTCCTCAAAAGAGCCAGGTGGGCCCGGGGGTCTGTAGATTATGTGCATAGTGATCGTACTCTTCGGGGAGGTTTGTAGTTTAACTGTGAGGTGTTCACATGATTTGAGTGGAGGAGAGGAGCCTAGTCTGATATCAAGTGAGGACTTGAAGATGAGGGCTACACCACCTCCTCGGGCGTTAGGTCTGTCTACTCTGAGGATAGTATAGTTATCAGGGATGGCTAGGGTAAGGGATGGTCCCGCAGCCTCATGTAGCCAAGTTTCTGTCATAGCAAGGAAGTCTAGGTTGTTAGTCAGAATGATGTCGGCGACTTCTGTGGAATGGGCGACCAGAGATCTAACATTTAGAAGAGCTCCTTTTAGTGTATGGAGGGTCGAGATGATGGGGGTTATAGTGTACTTGTTGGTTTTGTTGGGTGGTTTAGGTGGGCGTTTGCTCGTTTTGTGGTGGATTCTGGCACCAAGTCTATTGTTGCGATCGGTAGGGATAAGGGTGGTTGTTTGAGAGACAGTAAGGTCAGTCATCGTGGAGGGGCTTTGATGATGGGTGGGGCAGGGTGCTCTAGTGTCTGTTGGGTTCTGCTTGGATCTATCTGCACTCTTGTTGTTTAGGACATCGTAAAATTGTGCGTGGTCATAGGTAGGATAGGCAGATTGTGGGACCGGGAGGAAGGCTGGAGTAGTGGGCAGGAATGGTGCGGGGCAGACGATAGGGTAGTGTCTTGGGCAGGAGGGTCTAGCTAGTCCATTTTTATGGGTTAAGTAGCTGTTACCGTTGCAGAGTATATTGCTTTGCATGACACAGAAGGGGAACATGATCACGGTAAGGCAAAGTAGCATAATGTGTGTGCTAGGGGCAATGCGCCGTGCAGAGGATAGGCAGATGAGGGACATCGGTGCGGCCATAAGGCACAACACAATAGTATGGTTTAAATATGACCATAGGGCACAACACAATAGCGTGGTCACTATGCAATCATAGGGCACAACACAGTAGTGTGGTCTAAATACGACCATGGGACACAACACAGTAGTGTGGTCTAAATACGACCATGGGACACAACACAGTAGTGTGGTCTAAATACAACCATAGGGCACAGCACAGTAGTGTGGTCTAAATACGACCATAGGGCACAACACAGTAGTGTAGTCTAAATACGACCATAGGGCACAACACAGTAGTGTAGTCTAAATGCGACCATAGGGCACAGCACAGTAGTGTGGTCTAAATACGACCATGGGACACAACACAGTAGTGTGGTCTAAATACAACCATAGGGCACAGCACAGTAGTGTGGTCTAAATACGACCATAGGGCACAACACAGTAGTGTGGTCTAAATACGACCATAGGGCACAACACAGTAGTGTAGTCTAAATACAACCATAGGGCACAGCACAGTAGTGTGGTCTAAATGCGACCATAGGGCACAACACAATAGCGTGGTCACTATGCGACCATAAGGCACAACACAGTAGTGTGGTCTAAATACAACCATAGGGCACAGCACAGTAGTGTGGTCTAAATACAACCATAGGGCACAGCACAGTAGTGTGGTCTAAATACAACCATAGGGCACAGCACAGTAGTGTGGTCTAAATACAACCATAGGGCACAGCACAGTAGTGTGGTCTAAATGCGACCATAGGGCACAACACAATAGCGTGGTCACTATGCGACCATAAGGCACAACACAGTAGTGTGGTCTAAATGCGACCATAGGGCACAACACAATAGCGTGGTCACTATGCGACCATAAGGCACAACACAGTAGTGTGGTCTAAATGCGACCATAGGGCACAACACAATAGCGTGGTCACTATGCGACCATAAGGCACAACACAGTAGTGTGGTCTAAATACAACCATAGGGCACAGCACAGTAGTGTGGTCTAAATGCGACCATAGGGCACAACACAATAGCGTGGTCACTATGCGACCATAAGGCACAACACAGTAGTGTGGTCTAAATGCGACCATAGGGCACAACACAATAGCGTGGTCACTATGCGACCATAAGGCACAACACAGTAGTGTGGTCTAAATGCGACCATAGGGCACAACACAATAGCGTGGTCACTATGCGACCATAAGGCACAGCACAGTAGTGTGGTCTAAATGCGACCATAGGGCACAACACAATAGCGTGGTCACTATGCGACCATAAGGCACAACACAGTAGTGTGGTCTAAATGCGACCATAGGGCACAACACAATAGCGTGGTCACTATGCGACCATAAGGCACAACACAGTAGTGTGGTCTAAATGCGACCATAGGGCACAACACAATAGCGTGGTCACTATGCGACCATAAGGCACAACACAGTAGTGTGGTCTAAATACAACCATAGGGCACAGCACAGTAGTGTGGTCTAAATACAACCATAGGGCACAGCACAGTAGTGTGGTCTAAATACAACCATAGGGCACAGCACAGTAGTGTGGTCTAAATGCGACCATAGGGCACAACACAATAGCGTGGTCACTATGCGACCATAAGGCACAACACAGTAGTGTGGTCTAAATGCGACCATAGGGCACAACACAATAGCGTGGTCACTATGCGACCATAAGGCACAACACAGTAGTGTGGTCTAAATGCGACCATAGGGCACAACACAATAGCGTGGTCACTATGCGACCATAAGGCACAACACAGTAGTGTGGTCTAAATGCGACCATAGGGCACAACACAATAGCGTGGTCACTATGCGACCATAAGGCACAACACAGTAGTGTGGTCTAAATACGACCATAGGGTATGTGAGTAGTACTAGAGACCATAGACCCATCTGAGTGGGGGTGGCTAGGAGTCCATGCATACAGTAATGTCCCGGTACTTGCAAGTACTTACAATGCGTTCTCCTTATGCGGGAGGGTTCTGGTAGTGGGTAGGTTGCAAGTTGATCCGAGTTGATAGCCACTCCGCGCTCCCATGCGCGTAACATGCGCAGAACAGGCCTTTGTATGGCCTTAGGATTGGCCGCCGGCGATTCCGCCTGCCGGCGGTTCTTTCGTTTCAAATCGAGGTTCAGCCTCGATATCGTGCCGCGATGCGCCCGGCATGGGCGAGTCAGGCACCTCTTGTGGACAGGGTCAGGCAGGCCCTGCTCAGTTAGCATGGCCATCTAGTCTCTCTCTCTCTCTCTCTCTCATTCATATATACGAGTAATGTATTACTGAGGTCCGCCTCCTAATTGGTATCATTTATCTGTTAGTATTCCTTACTTGGGTTGACATAGGGTTTCCATTGGCTGTTTTAGAGCAATATTTCTACAATCTGTATTTCTAGCTGAGCAGAATATGCTATCCTCATTTTAATACATTTGGCGGTTTTATCAAATACCTACCCGGATCCACTCAAACATATGCATTATATATCTGGGAATTAGTTGCAATTCCAGCATTTAAATTATTTGCCAATCCGTTTGTGTTTTATATTGTAGGTGGCATGAACTTTACAGTGTTGTCGGCTACTACTAACATTAAAATAAGGGAACCCATGCCATCTGCAAAATGGCCACCGTGTTATACTCAAAGTTTACCTAAGCAACTTACACATCAAAAACTAGAAAGCGAAAAAGGACAATTGGCATAAAGGACCATAGAGGCTAGCCGAATGTTTGTACATATACACGGATGTTTTTGTTTTCACTTGTACGTGAACAAGCTGCGTGTTAGCAGTGAAACGCGTTGTACCGTGCTCTTTTAATCTTCGGCTGATGCCTAATAAAACTGGAAATCAAACGGACTTGATGCTGCATTAATCTTGTTTCTTTTCGAAGGAAGCGTCCCTTACTGGCGTTCTCTGCACTGCTGTGAGTGCTATCTATCCCCCTTGGGAGGAATGGAATCTTTTTCTCCCTTTGCAAATATATATATATATATATATATATATACCCCTGTCTGGTAGACGTAGTTTTACATTTCTATTCCTTATATTGACCTACATGGGGCAGTGCAAAAGAAAGTGCTGTAAAGTTCCCACTGCACAAGGACACAGTGGCCAAGAACCTGGATTGACACTGTTCCACCAAGCCTTTAACTGAGGCTATGGGTAGGATGTCCATAAAAGGCTCTCGGAGTTGGACTATAATGACGCATAAATAGTCTTCCAAAAGATGACCCGGCTTAATTGAAAAATATGCATAGCCGGTCGATTAGGTTCCGAGACTTGCTTGCTTGTATACGTTTTGGCTGTGGCACAATTGTTCGTGGCCGAATTGTCTGTGGTCAATTTTGCTCTGGCCAAACCACCCTAATTAAAACCCACCCCCTACTGACCTTTTTGCCACCCGTGCATGTTGCTACCCTGCACCTTCGGATGTGTCCCTCCTACGCGGGTCGGATCCGACGCCGCAGGGTCCGCTTTTTTTTTTTTTTGGCCCGTCGCTTTCAGAACTCCGGAGAATGGGGACTACCCCCAGCTGCTCCCAAAGGCAATCACTACAAAACCGGGAGTGGGGTACACCCCACCAACCCCCGGTGCCCATGTTTGGTAGTGATTACCCAAATTGGTTGTTGTACCATACAGTCAATTTGAAATGACCAATTTGGGTAACACTGAATCTCTGCATACGCATCAATAACAGACCGCCTGCTCGCATCGGTGGCGCCATTAGGGTTATACCAAAAGCCTTCCAAATGGAATAACCTGAAATAATGCTTGATGTGCTTAAACCGTGCCAGTGAAAGGCTACTTTGAGATCTTTAAGGCTGCTCTGCACCCAACGAGAGCATCACATGGCCTCATGCGTTCCCAGCAAAGCCGTGGTTTGGGTGCTGTGTAATCACGAATAGACGCGACGCCAAGCTCTGGGTGTATTGGAATATCAGACATATTCTTTGGAACCCAGACTAATGTTTTTAGGATATGATTTTCCGGGGCTGTTAAGGACGGGGTCTTACCATGAGCCCCTCCCTCTGCTCCATGGAGGGCAGATCCAGTGGCCTGAGGCTGGATTTAGAGAAACTTAATATTCTTTTGCACATTGACCAGTTTCCTTTTTCTATGTGTTGGCACCATTTCCCTCCCATGATACCCTAATGCCCGGGTAGTCACGGTATGGCACCTCCTCTGTTCTTGCTGCACATATATTAAGCTTTATTTGTAAGCCTAGTTCACTTGTTTTGCCACATCTCGCCACTTTCCTTTTAACCTTATTGATCAAAGACCTGGATTATGACCCTAATCTTTGAAGACTAGAGGGGGTTCGAGAAATAACCTTGTCGCCGGCAAACCGGATGCAGATCTTCTCGCCGAATGACCCCCCCAAAATGGGGGCATCGGTAGTTTGACCAGCACCCCGGCAAAGAATCCATCAAAAAGGATAGGGTCTAAAATGCAACCCTACCGCACACCCCTCTCTCTACGCAAGGTGTCCTTGCCATTTGCACCGTGGGGGAACATACAGTGCTGGCCTTGAGCACAGGAGGGGACTGGAGTTGCAACCTCTCACAGCACGTTCTGTGCTTGAGCCGCAATGCCAAGTGTGGCCTGACCTGTCCATCCAGCCTCCAGGGCGCAGGGTCTGGGGAGGCCCCCGCGGCCCCCCATTCAGGCCTTTGCTTTTTGTGCCTTTGGAGCGGGAGAGTCCAGCATGTCTCGCCTTGTGGCCGCTGTAGAGTGCAGGGAAGCACACGTGCTTAAAGCGCTCTGAAACCAGGGGGTGGACCTGTGTGCAGGCTTTTCCAGGGGTGCGCTGCTTCCCAAAGCCCTGGTAATCCTGAACCGAGGACAACACTTCACGTTGTAAGCTAGCAGCCAGCCATATGAAAAGTCCCACACCAACTCAATGCATACAGAAGCACACCATTTCTCACTCGCCAAGAGTCAAATATCACTAGCCGATGGCTAGTGGCGAGTGTGCATTGTGCGCCCTGGTAATACTGAATTGCCTTCAGAAGATGTGGACTCTCGGCTGTGGCCCCTTCTCCTATAAACTGAGCCCTGCTTCTGGGTAATGTGTAGTTGGGCTCACTTATAAGCTACAGGTCTTTTACAGTAAAGTCAAGCACCGTTTGGGGATTGGGGGGGGGGGGGGGAGTCCTGGGGATGCGGTGCCAAAAGAGACCAGAGATAGATGAATATGTTGCCCCCCTGCCCCCAGGTTTGTAGCATTTCTTCCCAATGCACAGTACTTATTGGGGTCGAAGGCTGGTTAGTTTGCTTATATCACAACCATTTGGGTTCCTTTTTGTTTTTTTACAATTCATGTTTGTGTAAAATTGTTGTAGATGTGTGATTTGGAACAAGGAGATCTGGATTATCAAAATTGTGTGATCCTGGGCGCATCAACTTTTCAGTGTGTGTCACCATTAGGAGGACCTCTTTTAAAAGTTCTGCATAAAAAATTAAGCATCCTTTGACAAAGCTTTGTTACAGGCATTGCATCGAGTCAGGCATGAGTTGTGGGAATGTGGGCGGTTACTACTGAGCAGCCTTGGCAAAACTTTGTTACAGGCATTGCATAGAGTACATCATGAGTTGCGGGAATGGGGGCGGTTGCGACTGAGCAAGCAGCCTTGGCAAAGCTTTGTTACAGGCATTGCATAGAGTCAGGCATGAGTTGCAGGAATGGGGCGGTTGCAACTGAGCAAGCAGCCTTGGCAAAGCTTTGTTACAGGCTTTGCATCGACGGGCATGAGTTGCGGGAATGGGGGCGGTTGCGACTGAGCAGCCCTAGCAAAGCTTTGTTACAGGCTTTGCATAGAGTCAGGCATGAGTTGCGGGAATGGGGGCGGTTACTACTGAGCAGCCTTGGCAAAGCTTTGTTACAGGCATTGCATAGAGTCAGGAATGAGTTGCGGGAATGGGGGCGGTTGCGACTGAGCAGCCCTGGCAAAGCTTTGTTACAGGCATTGCACAGAGTCAGGCATGAGTTGCGGGAATGGGGGCGGTTGCGACTGAGCAGCCTTGCCAAAGCTTTGTTACAGGCGTTGCATAGAGTCGGGCATGAGTTGCGGGAATGGGGGCGGTTGCGACTGAGCAGCCTTGGCAAAGCTTTGTTACAGGCATTGCATAGAGTCATGCATTAGTTGCGGGAATGGCGGTGGTTGCAAATGAGCAGCCTTGGCAAAGCTTTGTTACAGGCATTGCATAGAGTACATCATGAGTTGCGGGAATGGGGGCGGTTGCGACTGAGCAAGCAGCCTTGGCAAAGCTTTGTTACAGGCTTTGCATCGACGGGCATGAGTTGCGGGAATGGGGGCGGTTGCGACTGAGCAGCCCTGGCAAAGCTTTGTTACAGGCTTTGCATAGAGTCAGGCATGAGTTGCGGGAATGGGGGCGGTTACTACTGAGCAGCCTTGGCAAAGCTTTGTTACAGGCATTGCATCGAGTCAGGCATGAGTTGTGGGAATGGGGGCGGTTACTACTGAGCAGCCCTGGCAAAGCTTTGTTACAGGCTTTGCATAGAGTCGGGCATGAGTTGTGGGAATGGGGGCAGTTACTACTGAGCAGCCCTGGCAAAGCTTTGTTACAGGCTTTGCATAGAGTCAGGCATGAGTTGCGGGAATGGGGGCGGTACCGACTGAGCAGCCTTGGCAAAGCTTTGTTACAGGCATTGCATCGAGTCAGGCATGAGTTGCGGGAATGGGGGCGGTTGCAACTGAGTAGCTCTTGGCAAAGCATTGTTACAGTCTTTGCATCAAGTCAGGCATGAGTTGCGGGAATGGGGGCGGTTGCAACTGAGCAGCCTTGGCAAAGCTTTGTTACAGGCTTTGCATAGAGTCAGGGATGAGTTGCAGGAATGGGGGCAGTTGCAACTGAACAACCTTGGCAAAGCTTTGTTACAGGCATTGCATAGAGTCAGGCATGAGTTGCGGGAATGGGGGCGGTTGCAAATGAGCAACCTTGGCAAAGCTTTGTTACAGGCTTTGCATAGAGTCAGGCATGAGTTGCGGGAATGGGGGCGGTTCCAAATGAGCAACCTTGGCAAAGCTTTGTTACAGGCTTTGCATAGAGTCAGGGATGAGTTTCGGGAATGGGGGCGGTTGCAACTGAGCAGCCTTGGCAAAGCTTTGTTACAGGCTTTGCATAGAGTCAGGGATGAGTTGCGGGAATGGGGGCGGTTGCGACTGAGCAGCCTTGGCAAAGCTTTGTTACAGGCTTTGCATCGAGTCGGGCATGAGTTGCGGGAATGGAGGCGGTTGCGACTGAGCAGCCTTGGCAAAGCTTTGTTACAGGCTTTGCATAGAGTCAGGCATGAGTTGCGGGAATGGGGGCGGTTGCGACTGAGCAGTCTTGGCAAAGCTTTGTTACAAGCATTGCGTAGAGTCAGGCATGAGTTGTGGTAATGGGGGCGGTTGCGACTGAGCAGCCTTGGCAAAGCTTTGTTACAGGCTTTGCGTAGAGTCAGGCATGAGTTGCGGGAATGGGGGCGGTTGCGACTGAGCAGCCCTGGCAAAGCTTTGTTACAGGCTTTGCATAGAGTCAGGCATGAGTTGTGGTAATGGGGGCGGTTGCGACTGAGCAGCCTTGGCAAAGCTTTGTTACAGGCTTTGCGTAGAGTCAGGCATGAGTTGCGGGAATGGGGGCGGTTGCGACTGAGCAGTCTTGGCAAAGCTTTGTTACAAGCATTGCATAGAGTCAGGCATGAGTTGTGGTAATGGGGGCGGTTGCGACTGAGCAGCCTTGGCAAAGCTTTGTTACAGGCTTTGCATAGAGTCAGGCATGAGTTGCGGGAATGGGGGCGGTTGCGACTGAGCAGTCTTGGCAAAGCTTTGTTACAAGCATTGCATAGAGTCAGGCATGAGTTGTGGTAATGGGGGCGGTTGCGACTGAGCAGCCTTGGCAAAGCTTTGTTACAGGCTTTGCATCGAGTCAGGCATGAGTTGTGGGAATGGGGGCGGTTGCGAGTGACAGTAATATGGAGGGAAAGCAGGGCCGTGATGGAAACGCGTGAGGGCGAGCAAGGGAAAGTGTGGAGCTTGCTTGACTCAGCCTGAAGTTGACTGGGCAGGCAGAGGGAGTGTGGTGCCGTGCACAGGAACAGAGAAAAAGTGCCATGAAAACGTCCTTCACAGCAGTGCAGCAGAGTACAGAAAGACATATGTCAGAAATTGGTTGAAAACCGGAAAGCATTATTTACAATAGAGCAACCGTTCCATGCCTTTAAGAGAAATGTGCACAGCCCATGACCAGAGGTGACAAAGGTTTAACCAGTGCTTTCTGTAAAATGGTTCAAGTCACCATAAGCCCACTTATTGTGACTTGGGTGGCAGCAGTGTGCCAAACATGACCAGCCACTCAGAGTGAAACTTTTATTTGACATTCACTGCAAACAAAGATTGTTTGCAGTAAATGTCAAACAGGTTTTCAACAAGAATTTCATTGTACTTGCCAGCAAGGCTCGAGTACCATGCACATAGTGCTCCACCTTCATAAGAACTACTAGAATATGCAAGCGGTGGAGCAGATTTTGCCAGGCCTGTTTTCCACTTCGGCTTTCATAAGCAAACTTTTTTTTTACTTGGTATTTATTTGTTCTAATTGTACAGCATTACGGGAGGCGTGTGTGTCTGTTTATACTGAAAACAATAGTGATGTATCAAATAAGAGTCAGATTGAAAAGGAGTAACAGCATTTGAAGCAGAGTCATATTTTGGTGTAGGTAGTTCATGTGTCACATACCGGCATAGCAAACCCTTTTCCAGCACACCTGGCACTTTGGAGGACAGGATGGGACAATGGGTTTGACATGTGTCCGTATTAATCGCAGGTAGATATTGATACAAGAAAATTCTTTTGGCTCTGGCAGCTTGCCCATTATTGTTTGGAGTAAATGGAGAAATTTCTTGGGCTCTGGCAGCTTGCCCATTATTGTTTGGAGTAAATGTGTGGCTTTGATCTGGTTAAAAGCGGTCAAGCATCTGCTAAGTGTCCCCATCACAGTTGACCCCAGTGTTGGCAGCGTTCAGCTTGCTCTGCTAAGTGTCCCCATCACAGTTGACCCCAGTTGTTGGCAGCGTTCAACTTGCTCTGCTAAGTGTCCCCATCACAGTTGACCCCAGTGTTGGCAGCGTTCAGCTTGCTCTGCTAAGTGTCCAACCCGGCACCTTACTGTTGATGGACAGCGATGCTGCAACCTGTCTAAGCGTTGCTTGTGGCCTCATTTTTCGTTCTTAGTTGTCACTGTTTAGGCATATTCCTCTCCGTTTTAACCATGACGTCACAACCTTCAAACCGCCTTCAAACTGTATCACGTGATAAGGTGCTTTTGTTCTCGACAAATGGGATCGGATGAAAGGGGAGGCGAGAGTTGGCGTGTTGCAGCATACTGGGACCTTCTGTGCGCTCTCCCCACCTGTCGCCTCACCCTGGTGCATTACAGTGCGTTGCAGTGCAAATATCTCGGAAACGGTGCGTCCTAGGGTCTTCAAACGTAGTTTTCAAGGACCTTTAGGGTTTTATTCCTTGTGCCGAGGCGCTTAGAATGAGCTTTGTCCTGTCCTTTTATGACCATGTTGATGTTTCACAGATTTCAGGCAACCGTCTCATGTGTGAAGGGGCTGAAATCCGGGGGAAGGGTGGGGTTTCGAAAACGTCATGTAGCCTGTAATGTCCGGAGGGTCCTAAAGTGTAACTATGCAAAAATTGGTGGAACGGTGTGGAATTGTACAAGGAACAAACTACCAGATTGGGTGCTTTATATATGTATATATATCACAGAAAAAACTGTTAAAGGGACGTTATGGTTACGTTGCACTAATATAAACCTATGAAATTCAGTGAAAAAACTTTGTTAATGGGATGTTATGGTTAAAGTAAAACCGAAGGAAAAAAAACTGAAATTCGCCAGTCATCGTAAGCTTTGCAAACTATAACTCGTGCCACCACCGTTCACTGCTAAGACTAACACCAAGGACATTAATGATGACATCACAAATGTCATTGATGACATCACTGATGACATCACATAGCTGGGCCACTTGTTTTTGTCCACCAACATATCTAAACCAGGCGGTTTTGTTCACTGACATTCAAAATATGAAAATTGAAAAGTTGCTATATATCTAGACTTCAACCTATGTTTCTTAAAATACTTTCCTTACGGTTTGGTCTCAGCTCATGGTGCACATATATGGGGCAATGAACAGGCCTCAAACACACAATTCATTTGTATACATGAAGATAAACTTTAATGTTCTTGCCATTTTCTGGTGATGTTGTTTCTTTCTTCCTTACTTTATTTTCCCTGTTTGTGCCACAGACTTGTATGCATTGTGGGTCTATGTATTGTTTTTAAATTATTAGCTGTTTATTCAATATTTAACATTACTCAAAACTGTGTTAAGGTAGCATCCAGTATTTTACTATCCAAAATTACCATATTAAAAATGTTTACTTCTATGGTGCATGCTGCAGCCATTGCCTATCTGTATGTACAATTAGGTTCCTGTATTAACAACAACACCCCAATATCATGTTTTCTTTAGATGAGTACATTCTTTAATAAATTAAGTAGTTCATGATAGGTCTGCCGATCACCCTGACATCTTGTTACCAACATTATAAACACTACCCGTTGTACGGACTTTTCATCAAAAACTAATTTCACATGTGATGTTATCAGTGATGTCATCTTTGATGTCCTGGATGTTAGTCTTAGCAGTGCACGGTGGTTGCTCAGTTTACCATAACTGTCGAATTTCTGGGGGTTTTCGGGTTTACTTGTAACCATAACGTCCCATTCAAAAAGTTTTTTCTCTGAATTTCATAGCGTTTAATGAGTGAAAATGTTTCATGATGTTACATCAGTGAATATAATGTATTAATAATTCCCCTTTTAACATAAATGAAAGACCTGTAAACCTCCTTAAACAGATTGTTTGCAACACTTACTGATGTTTGTCGTTATCAGCAGCGCATGCTGGGGATGCAAGTCATGGGTCAATTGCCTAGGGCCTGAGGCTCGACCATGACCCCATCCCCACCAAACCACCCCTGTTAACCACTGCACATACCCTGCATCCTAGTTCATTCCGTACTATACTCTCATAATGTGACCAATGGCCAGTGTTCATGGGTTGCAGCCATGTCCAGTTTCCACACTCCATGGGGCCTGGGGTTTGCCGTGCCGCATTCACCAATAGGCAAATCAAAGCAGACATCTGTCCTTGCCGAGGACCAGGCCCACTGCCCAGGCACTAAGTTATATAAAGATTTGCAAAACCATGCTTTCAGGTCCTTGCCAATGCACCTTGCACGAGTTTGTGCGAATCCGTCCATGTTTTATTTTTTGAGAAGTGTCAAACTGTACATACATAAAATAGTCCTATAACTTAGCGCCCACATCCCAAAATCCTTCAGACTTTGCCCAAATATTCAATGTTGGATCGAAAATCTTTCTGAAAACGTTTGTGCACATTCGTCAAATGGCAACAAAGTTATAAACCATCTAGAAATGTTGAGATTCCCCCCCCTCTAATTCTGCCCCCTCTTGACAAAATCTCACCAGATTGTCCACAAACATTCAGATCTGGGTCTGAAATCTTTATGCAAAATGTTGTGCAGATTCGTCAAATGGCACCAAATGTATAAGCCTTTCAAATATTTTGGGACCCCCCTTTGCTTTTGCTCCCTCTTGGCAGAAATGCAGCAGACTTTGCAGAACCATTCAGGGTCAGGTCTAGAATGACCTTGCATGATGGCGTGCAGTTTCATTGAGTGGGGTTAAAGTTATACGCCATCCCAGAACTGCTTTAAACCAATCCTGTATTTCAGAAATAGGCATAGATGCCCCCGAACATCTCTACTGTCCCTGAACATCCGTACTGTTGTTGGCAGATTCGTAGATTAAAAAACAGATATTTTTGGGCTATTTATGGCCATATCCCATCCCATCCTCATCACCCCTCACCTCCCCAGAGATTAATTAGTTTGACAAGTGCAATGTTGAGTTTTTTTAATGTTTTTACCGTGATGTCCGCGGACAACGGCGTCTGTCCGTGAATCCAACATGGTGACCGTTTCAAAATATCTGACACAGCTCGCATTTTTCACCATCCAATCAGCGGGCACGTCCAATGTCCACGGACATCACGCTGGGCTCTGATTGGTCCATAGGTGTGTCCGCGGACCGAATAGCGCACCGCACCCAGATATCACTAATTTTTTGTACCTGCTTTTTGCCTGCTTTTTAAAGATCCACTGGACAGATTTACACCAAATTTACAAAAGCACGCTTTCGGGACCAACCTCCTGGAGCCAATTTGATGAAAATCCGTCGAGTGGTTTGGGCTTTAGGCGTGAGCACATTTTTTTTTGCATTGATAAATGGCATTTGTAACGTGCCTATACACGTGTTTCAAGGCGCAACGCGGCAAGGGAGGGTGAACAGATAGAAGAACGAGACAGCGATCCTACTAGGCCAAGTGTCATTCAGATTGCACAAGTGCATGGGAGGGGGAAAGAGGAAAAGTGTGGAGTGAGAAGGGGTGGGGACAGTGCAGTACATGGGGGGGGGGACAGAATAAATAAAAACAATAAGAGGAGTACGGCCAGATGGTCCCAAGTGCTGGTGGGGGGCTGTAGGGATACAGAAAACAGTCCCCAAGTGCAGGGGGTGCCTATGAGGAAAACCACCAATTTTGGGACCCACCTATAACTTTGCCCACCCTGGATGAAACCTCACCAAACTTTGCTGAATCAATTCGAGGGGGCAATACACTTTATTTGCAAAGTTTGGTAAGGATTCGTCCAGGGGGCAAAGTTATAAGCCGCCCAAAAAGTACTCTTCCTAGGGGGTTGATTAACTTAACCGTAACTACATGGCCGCTAAAGCAGGCGTTTGATATATGTATATATATATATATATATACATATATCAATGTGTAGATAGATTTGCCCCACTTTCCAATGGAATTGGTTTAAATATTCTGTATATGCGAAATGGATGAGAGCTGATGTCAACAATAGCTAAATGAGGTGTTGTAGCTGTTTATTGTAGTGTGTGTCGGCTAAGCCGTCCATATTTTTGCTCCAACTGCGGCCACACACTTAAAGCGAGGTCATTAATTGACAAAACCAATCAGAAAGTAGGTATTGTATGTGTGTCATGCCGAATCAGTATATTTGAGTGCTGTGACTGGGTCGCCGGTTTATAACGCGCTTAATACCCAGAGGTTTCTAAGCGTTGCCCCGGGGATCGAACCTGTGGTGTTCGATGTCATCTTGCTTCCAAGGCGAGCATGTTGCCCCTGAGCTATCCTCGCGAGACAATAATAACGGTTGAAAATATGGACTTTATTTGTATTTGACATGGCATGTAAGCAAAGGGGGGCGGCGGTGCACCTGCCTCATATACAAGACCCTTTCTCTGCCCAGAGCCTCACACCCCAGGGTTACAGGATGGTGCCCCCTGGTTCACACCCCAGGGTTACAGGATGGTGCCCCCTGGTTCACACCCCACAGTTGCAGGATGTTGCCCCCTGGTTCACACCCCGGGGTTGCAGGATGTTGCCCCCTGGTTCACACCCCGGGTTGCAGGATGGTTCCCCCTGGTTCACACCCCGGGGTTGCAGGATGTTGCCCCCCTGGTTCACACCCCAGGGTTGCAGAATGGTGCCCCCTTGTTCACACCCCGGGGTTGAAGGATGGTGCCCCCTTGTTCACACCCCGGGGTTGAAGGATGGTGCCCCTGGTTCACACCCCGGGGATGCAGGATGTTGCCCCCTGGTTCACACCCTGGGTTTGCAGGATGTTGCCCCCTGGTTCACACCCTGGGGTTGCAGGATGTTGCCCCCTGGTTCACACCCTGGGGTTGCAGGATGTTGCCCCCTGGTTCACACCCTGGGGTTGCAGGCTGGTGCCCCCCTGGTTCACACCCCAGGGTTGCAGGATGTTGCCCCCTGGTTCACACCCTGGGTTTGCAGGATGGTGCCCCCTGGTTCACACCCCGGGGGTTGAAGGATGGTGCCCCCTGGTTCACACCCCGGGGGTTGAAGGATGGTGCCCCCCTGGTTCACACCCCGGGGTTGCAGGATGGTGCCCCCCTGGTTCACACCCCGGGGTTGCAGGATGGTGCCCCCTGGTTCACACCCCAGGGTTGCAGGATGGTGCCCCCTGGTTCACACCCTGAGTTTGCAGGATGTTGCCCCCCCCTGGTTCACACCCCAGGGTTGCAGGATGTTGCCCCCTGGTTCACACCCCGGGGTTGCAGGATGTTGCCCCCTGGTTCACACCCTGGGGTTGCAGGGTGGTGCCCCCTGGTTCACACCCCGGTGTTGGAGGATGGTGCCCCCCGGGTTCACACCCCAGTGTTGGAGGATGGTGCCCCTGGTTCTCTGGGCACCACTGGATAATCTGTCCCTCCTGGAGTCTCTCTGCACATGGCCTTCTCAGGGTTCTTTTGGGAATCACTCTCTGAGAATGGCTCTTTGGCAGTCCTCTGAGGGTTTCTATTATGGTGCCCCCCAGACTCCATCTCTGGCGGTTTGTCCTGCAATCTTCCTTCCTCTGCAGTGTCATGGAGGGATCCCAGTGTCCTTGCTTCCTTCCTTCCTCTGCAGTGTCATGGAGGGATCCCAGTGTCCTTGCTTCCTTCCTTATTCTGCAGTGTCATGGAGGGATCCCAGTGTCCTTGCTTCCTTCCTTCCTCTGCATTCTCATGGAGGGTTCCGAGTGTCCTTGCTTCCTTTCTCTGCAGTGTCATGGAGGGATCCCAGTGTCCTTGCTTGAGAGAGAGCCCCTCCTGCCTCTCACATTTTCCTCTCCTGCTTGAGTGCCCAGGACCTTTTCTCAGGTAGGACTGTTGGTTCCCTGCTCTCTGCCTGTACGAGCCCAAGACAGGCTCTGAAAGCTGCCTCTTCATGGGCCCCTCAAGTACTTGCCTGGCTCCATCTTCTTTTCTGACAGATGCAAGGGATTTAAACAAGTGTGCCCCTTTTCCCCAGAAGGCCTGTGTCCCACCTCCCATTCTACCCGCTCACTTGTATACCTAGTGATATCTAATTGAATAACGGAATCCGTGCCAGTGTTGGTGTGGTTGATCTGGGTTGGTAACGGCCACCATCATGGACTCCGTACCAACTTCGGATCTACGTGATTTTTCCGTCGCGGAAAAGTCAGCGACAGAAAAGTTTGCATAAGAAATGTGCAAACCACAAAAGGTTTCTACATTTCCCAATGCGAACACACATTCAAAACCCCTACATACCCACACCCCCACCCCACCATATCCACAACACTCCCCAAACAACACCCTCAACACACCCCCAACCTAAACAAACACTACATACCTTTTTTACAAGCTGAGTTTGTGTGGCGCCAGTTCCCTTTCACTTCTGTGATCGGGACCCGGCACCGCAGGGTCCTTTTCATCTTTTAGGAGGTACAGCGGTGTCCCCCGCTCACTATACCACACAGTATAGGGAGCGGGGTCTTGCAGGGGATACCCCAGCAGTCTTTTTTTTATACTTACCTGCAATGCTACCACTAAAGGTTCGAACTTTTGGTGTACGAACCTTTGGTGGTAGCATTTTTCAGACTTTTTGTACGGTCGGACCTTTTTTTCGGTCCGATCGTACAATTCCCCAACTTCTGGAATGGTGACAGCCCCATAATGTTGGCCATGCTGACGGCAAAATGGAGCATTGCTGCAAGGGTTTTACGTTTCATGGTTGACTGTTGGTTCCATTAAGGAAAGGCCACCCCATTGCCAAGGTTTTTGGTGAAGGAAAGAATAGCCAAGTAAGCCATATGAACTGGTTGCTTTTCTTCCTTTGCTTTGAGCTTTTGTGCTGCTATTGACGGGGCACTTTTGGAGCTTGTGGTGAACAGGATCAGTGGGTTGGGAAGGAGCGACGGGTGGGAAATGGATGCGAATGAGGTTTTACAAAACAGAAAATCAGGACGAGACCAGCTTTGATTTTCTTTATGAGGCAAAGGTGGGTGGCTGTGGGCCGAGTAGATGCAGGATAGCTTGGGTGATGACCGGTGAGGTAGCGGCACCCTACTACGGTGGTCTTTGAGTAATAATGCGTCCTGTATTGTGTGGCTTGTGGTTGTCTATCAGGAATGCGCGCTGGCCATATTTGAGTGACGTAGCTCTCACTTGGACCAGGCGCTGCCTGGCGGCCCAGAAAAGACTAGCCTGGCGCTGGCTCTTTCGTCATCTCAAGCCAGTGTAAAGATTTTAGAGCGAGTTTGGTCTGCTTTGTTTGCCTAGGTTGCGAAGGATTCTAGCCGTGTGGTCCTCGCGTGGGGGGGTGGTCCTTCATGCCTTTTATTTGCTGTTCTGTGTCTAGCTGCACTAGTGCAACCTTGCTGCACCACTGCTTCATGCTGTTGCACACGTGTGAGAAAATCTGTGTGTTTTTGGTTGGGCAAGTGATTTGAGTTTGAACAGAGTGGATGCTCCACGGTTGCCGTCCATGGCCGTGGTTCTTTAATGGTCGTCCTTTTTGTTTGGCATTGGGTACCACGCTGATGCCACACATGATCCCATATTGGCCTAATAGGAGCACAGGTAGATGGAGGAGAGGCAGGGGTGTTGCTAGGTCTGGAAAAGATCCGGGGCTACGCTAATGTCGGGACTCTGGGCTAGCTAGCCTGCTGCCTGTAGCCGCTGAGCTTCTATCCGGGGCTACAACCAAAAGACCCGCGGCTATAGCCCCCTCAGCCCCCCCTAGCAACGCCTCGGGGTAGATGTGATGCAAGGAGAAGAGACACCGTGTTAGCATTGCTGGGCTCTTGCCCCCCCCCAAGCCCCCATTGACTTTCCATGGCCATGCCAACGTCTATGGCCATTCCCACCCACTTCCCATCCGCAACACCCACACTGGGCCGCCCCTGTGCAGGAACATCGAGCGCTGTGATATTATGGGGGGGGGTGCTGTTACCCCCCTCAGGTCTTCTAAAGGGTATTGCCTTCCCTGCAGCTGTCATAGACCTGTTACCCGAGTGTCTGTTCAACCGCTTGGTGTATAAAGCAACGTCTTCTTACACCTCGATGGTGTGGATTTCACTGATCACGCTGCTGTGCTGCTGTGTGATGGGAGAGCACTCGTCACGGGTGGGCAGCTGTGGGAGGCGTTTATCCTCCTGCACGTGCGTTACACTTTCCCCGGGCCAGCTCCATTATCCAGCTCGGCTCCCTGCAGGCTGCACGTCCCTAGCAAGCGTTTAATGCTCCTATGCCACGCCCCCTTTCCACTTTCGTCGAGACTTAAGTGTATCCGTAAATACTACATGAACTCACTGTTCAGTCAAGACCAGAGTCAGCAACTTTAGAGCACCAGATGTAACCGCTGGTGACCCGCTCCAACACCAGATGTAACCGCTGGTGACACGCTCCAGCACCAGATGTAACCGCTGGTGACACGCTCCAGCACCAGATGTAACCGCTGGTGACCCGCTCAAGCACCAGATGTAACCGCTGGTGACCCGCTCCAGCACCAGATGTAACCGCTGGTGACCCGCTCCAGCACCAGATGTAACGGCTGGTGACCCGCTCCAGCACCAGATGTAACGGCTGGTGACATGCTCCAGCACCAGATGTAACCGCTGGTGACCCGCTCCAGCACCAGATGTAACCGCTGGTGACACGCTCCAGCACCAGATGTAACCGCTGGTGACTGTCAGGTACTGTCAGGTTGGAGTGACATATTCTTTACATACAGTATCATATACTCATTTACACACATATGTAGTATAGAAAGGTTTTAGGAAGTTATTATGGGTTATATTTTTAAAACAGCCAATTTTGCCCTTAACCTTCATTGCAGTCTATGGAGATTGCCCCAAGCCAAGATGGAGGTTCTCAGTCTAAATTCTGATTGGCTGGAGATTGTTTATAGGGAGGACAATGAACATTCTAAACTGCCTTTCATCGTCCTTGCCCAGCTGAGAGATTGTGTGCCTTGTTGCTCCTGCTTAACTTTGTCAAGGGTGACAAGTTTCTAGCAGTTGAGCGGAAGATCTGAAAGTACAACAGGAGTCGTGTTTGGATTTTGGTGGAGACACAGGACAGGAGTCAGCAATCTGCCAATTTTCTTAGAATTTCTTAGAAAAGATGTTTTCAAGTCTCATTCACAAGATAAGTGACTTTTCAGTTTTGTTGAACTCTGTTAAAAGGTTATATTTATCTAAGGGATTGAAATCGCAAATCTGTAACTAAAAAGATTGAAGCGCGTATGTTAGTTTTTATCGCTACGTGTCAAATCAAAGCCCGCGCGTGTGTCTCTGCACGTGAGAGTGAAGCGCGAGCGTGTACTTTGGACTCGCGTATACTGTTCGTTTACGCAAGGGTTTTTTCCTGCGTGATAAAATAAGCGCGTGTGTTATTTGCGCGTGTACGTATTTATTCGTGAGTTGGACTTTAGCGCGAGTGCGTTTTACCCGCGAATTGAATTGTCAGCGCGTGTAATTTTTATCGCGTCTTGGACTTTAGCGCGAGTGCGTTTTACCCGCGAATTGAATTGTCAGTGCGTGTGCGTATTTCCCGACGACCTGGAGGAAAGCGCATGTAATTTTTATCGCGTCTTGGACTTTAGCGCGAGTGCGTTTTACCCGCGAATTGAATTGTCAGCGCGTGTGCGTATTTCCCGCGACTTGGAGGAAAGTGCGTGTAATTTTTATCGCGTCTTGGACTTTAGCGCGAGTGCGTTTTTTCCCGCGAACTTGATTGTTAGCGCGTGTGCGTATTTCCCGCGATTTGGAGAAAAAACGCGTGTGATTTTTCTTCCCGCGGTTTCTGGCTTTCCACGTGAAGATTCCATCGCAAGTAAAATTTGTTACTGAGAAAAAGACAGTCTACAAAGAAAATAGTAAAAACAAATACAAGAACTTAAAAGAACTTCCTAAATCTTACTTGAAGACCTTGTTCAAGAATCTTAGAGTTGAGCAGACTAACTACAAAGTTAAATTACATTCATGGACCTAATGAGAAGGCTGAATTATCTATAAAATTCTGGTCCACAAGTAAGGAAGTCTTGTCTGCTTTTCACTTCTCTGGGCATTCTGAAGAGAAGTACCAGGTATGGTTTTTAAACTATTTTGGTAAAGGATTTAGAGTTTAAGGTTAGTATAGTAACCCATGAGTAATGAGGTATATTGCATGTTTATGTTTTAACTACAGGTGAAGAACCAGCGAGTTGATAGCTTCCAGCCTGGTGTTTGTTTCTTTATCCCTTCCCCCTTTCCCCTGAAAGTGGGGTAAACTGAGCAGTTATATTTATGTCAGCTCAGAGTGCCACATTTTGGGTGGATTGTCGGGGGTTCAGCAGCTTCTGCAGACACCAGGTTCTCAGCATGACAGTATGAAAGGCCAATAAAAAAAAGTGTCTGCCCAAGCTGTTATGAACCCCGACGAGACAACCATGGAGGCATTGGGAGTAATGGTTAGGGAAATGAGAGAAGAGTTACGGGTGGCTCATCAGGAGTATTCAAGTCTTTGTCTAAGAATGGATGAGTTAAATTTAAAGGTAACCCAAATACAAGAAAGAGAAGGTGAAGTTTCGGAAGGTGCAGGAAACCCACCTGAGTTGGTAAGAGTAGGAGAAGAACAAGAACCTAGGCTTCCAAGGGGGCAGAGAGAGGTTTAGGAACTTTAGTTATGCCTGTTCCTTTGGCAGCTCCAGAACGTTTCTTAGGAGATTCTAGAAAGTTTCAAATTTTTCAGACTCCGTGTGAATTGCATTTTCTAAGTCGTCCAGAGTTGTTTTCCACAGATGCTTCAAAAGTAACATTCATCTTATCATATTTATCTGGAGAAGCTTCTGCGTGGGGAAGTCTTTTGGTTAGTCAAAAGAATCTGGCTTTGAATAATTATTCCCTTTTCCAGACAGAATTTAAGAAAATGTTTGATAAGAGACAGTTATCTTTAGAGGTTGATGGAGAATTACTGGAACTGCGCCAGGGAGGAAAGGAGTTGATTTCTTATATCACTCAATTTAGAACTTTAATTTTAGAAAGTAAATGGCCAGAGGAGAAGAGGGCTTCCTTATTTTATAGGGGCTTAAAGGATGAGTTGAAAGGTGCTCTGGCTGGAGTTTTGGAGCGACCAAATACTTTAGATGCCTTAATTGATTTGGTGGTACAGTTGGATTTTCGTTTAACAGAAAGACGTTCTGAGCCTAGACGTACTCGGGGAGAGGTTAGGTTTCCGGGAAGAATGGAGAGGCCTAAAGTTGAGGTGGTGAACAGAGAAGTGAAGTCAAAGATAATTGACCAGCAGAGCCGGGTGAGAGGTCCGTTGTCCAAGGAAGAGAAGGCAAGAAGAAGGGAGAATAATTTGTGCTTATACTGTGGTAGGCGTGGTCATTTTCTTGAAACCTGTCCTTTTACCCCCAAGAAGATCTCCAAATCTTCAGGCAGAGTACAACAAGTGGCAAACACAATACAGACAGCGGTTCCTCACATAACGGTGAACGTATCCTTGATGTTTGAAAAGGTATTTTTAGGTTCTGGGCCAATTATTATTGATTCAGGAGCTACGGGTAATTTTATGGATAGAGGATTGGCTAAAACTCTAGGTGTTCCTATAGTTGCTAAGAAAGAAATGGAGCAGGTCAGAGCAGTTGATGGGACATCTCTTTCTTCAGGTCCTATCACTCATAATACAGAGTTACTTGAGATGGAGATGACTGGAGGTCATAAAGAAAATATCTCTTTTGAGTTAATTGACGCTCCAATCTTGAAAATTATTTTGGGTATGCCCTGGCTTACACTTCATAATCCCAGAATTGATTGGAGTGCAAGAATTGTATCCTTAGAATCAACCTTTTGTCAGGAACATTGTCTTTCAGGAAAATCTTTTGAAGAGAAAGAAAAAGTTGTGAATTCCGTTTCATTCTCGCTTGCAGAAAGAGGGGCAATAGGTTTTGACATTGGAGCAGTTGTGGGTGAACTTCCAACTTATCAGGATTTTTGGGATGTTTTTGATGAAAAGGAAGCTGGAGAGCTGCCTCCTCATAGGCCTTTTGACTGCAGGATAGATTTGGAGCCTGGAGCTATTTTACCAAGCAGTAGGGTTTATGCCTTGACTGAAAAAGAGAATGATTATTTGAAAGAATATTTAAAGGAAAATTTGGCTAAGGGTTTTATTTGGCACTCTCAATCGCCGGCAGCCTCACCATTGTTCTTTGTGCCTAAAGCTGATGGTTCTCTCAGAACTTGTATAGATTACAGGGCAGTAAATAGAATGACAGTGAAAAATCGGTATCCTCTCCCTCTCATTTCAGAAATGTTAAATCAAATCCAAGGTGCAACCATATTTTCTAAGTTGGATTTACGTGGAGCTTATCATCTTGTAAGGGTCCAAGAGGGGGGATGAGTGGAAGACGGCATTTAAAACCAGATTTGGCCTGTACGAGTACCAAGTGATGCCTTTCTGTCTTTGCAATGCCCCAGCGGCTTTTCAATTTTTTATCAATGAGGTTCTTCGGGAATTTCTTGATGTTTTTGTTATCGTCTATATTGACGACATTTTGATTTTTTCCCAGAATGTTGAGAAACACAAAATTCACATTCGACAGGTCTTGAGGAAATTGAGAGAGAATAATCTTTTCGCTAAATTGGAGAAGAGTCAGTTCCATACGGATTCGGTAAAATTTTTAGGATTTGTGATTACTCCTTGTGGTCTGGAAATGAATCCAAAAAAGGTGGAAGCCGTTTGTGATTGGCCTACTCCAACTAAGGTGAAGGAGATCCAGAGCTTTTTGGGATTTGCCAATTTTTACCGAAGATTCATTGAAGGCTTCTCCAGTTTAGTAGCTCCAATTACTCGACTTTTAAGAAAAGGAGTTCCATTTGTTTGGGAAGCTAAGGCTGATGAGGCTTTTCAAATATTGATAGAGAAATTCATTACCTCTCCTATTTTGTTTCATCCTGATACTTCCAAACCATTTTTTGTAGAGGCTGATGCTTCCAATGTGGCAATGGGAGCAGTGTTGTCTCAGAGGCATATTGTTACAGGACAATTGCATCCAGTGGCTTACTTTTCTAAGAGATTTTCACCTGCAGAGGAAAATTATACCATTTCAGACCGAGAGCTTCTTGCTATCAAAGCAGCATTTGAAGAATGGCGACATTTTTTAAAAGGAGCACGTCACACTGTGACTGTATTAACTGACCACCTAAATTTACTCTTTTTGAAGACAGCAAAAACTCTGACACCTCGACAACTTAGGTGGTCATTATTTTTTGCGGATTATGACTTTATATTTACTTTTAAGCCAGGTAAACAAAATAAAAAGGCAGATGCTCTGTCACAGCAGTTTCCAGAAAGTGAGATTAAGTCGGTGTGTGAGCCTCTTCCATTGATCGCTCCAGAACGTTTTTCTTGCTGGGGTTGAAAAGGAGAACGAAATCTTCAAGAAAGTAAGGGAATCCATTTCTGAGACACAACTTGAAGATTGGGTTTGTTTGGATCCAGCTCGCAAAATTAAAGATGGTTTACCTTATTTAGATGACAGACTCTATTTGCCATCAATTGAACTTAGAGAAAAAATGTTGGAGTGTCACAAATCAGTCTTGGCAGGACATCCAGGGTATCGGAAGACTCTTGAGTTGATCAGAAGAAATTTTTGGTGGGAACAAATTCAACAAGATACCCTTAATTTTGTTAAGACCTGTGAAATTTGTGCTAGATCGAAGAATCTCATCGGAAAGCCTTCTGGGTTATTGGAGCCGTTACCAGTTCCACCGCGGCCTTGGTACTCAGTGTCTTTAGATTTCATCACGGATCTTCCACAAGATAAAGGTTGTACTTCGGTATTGGTTGTAGTTGATTTACTCACTAAAGAAGCACATTTCATTCCAACGAAGGGAGAGGTTACCGCTGATAGTTAAGCTCATAGTTTCTTGCAAGAAGTGGTAAGATTACATGGAATTCCCAGTCAGGTCATCTCAGATAGAGGTTCTCAATTTATTTCTAAGTTTTGGAGAGCTTTTTGTAAGAGATTGGGAGTGGAGGTATGTTTATCATCAGGTTACCATCCAGAAACCAATGGGCAGGTAGAAAGGATAAATCAGGAGTTGGAAAAATATTTGAGGTGTTATCTGCAGACAGGTGAAGAGTGGGTAGATTTGTTGTGGGTGGCAGAATTTGCATATAACAACTGTAGTAAGGATGCCACCTCGATGTCTCAGTTTTATTTGGGACGAGGTTTTCATCCTCGTTTTCTTAGTATTGAGATTAATAATGATTCAGGAAACCCCGAAGTCGAAAGGAGACTAGAAGTTATGAAAAGAAATTTGGAAAAGGAAAAAGGGGTGTTGGTGGAGAGTAAACAAAAATACAAAGTGTTTGCTGACCGTAAAAGAAAGATTAGTCCTCAATATAGTGAGGGAGATTTGGTGTGGTTATCAACCAAGTTTTTGAGAATTAAAGGAAGAAATAAGTTTTGTCCTCGTTTCGTAGGACCGTTTGTTGTTGAAAAGGTGATTAATCCAGTGGCTGTTCGTCTTAAATTACCCAGTCATATGAAAACTCATCCAACTTTCCATGTTAGTTTATTAAAACCTGTGGTTAACAGAACTAGATTAACACCTACTCCTTCGGCAGTTGTGATTGAGGAAGATGCTTCCGAAGAGTTTCTGGTTAAGAGAATTCTGGACTCTAGAAGAGTTAGAGGAAAGCTACAGTATCTCATTGATTGGGAGGGCTTTGGTCCTGAAGAGCGCACTTGGGAGAAAGCAAGTGATGTGCATGCTCCTTGTTTGGTTGAAAGATTCCATAAAAAAAAGAGTGGCCCAGGGACTGGGCGTTAGGAGGGGGGGTACTGTGGGGTACTGTCAGGTTGGAGTGACATATTCTTTACATACAGTATCATATACTCATTTACACACATATGTAGTATAGAAAGGTTTTAGGAAGTTATTATGGGTTATATTTTTAAAACAGCCAATTTTGCCCTTAACCTTCATTGCAGTCTATGGAGATTGCCCCAAGCCAAGATGGAGGTTCTCAGTCTAAATTCTGATTGGCTGGAGATTGTTTATAGGGAGGACAATGAACATTCTAAACTGCCTTTCATCGTCCTTGCCCAGCTGAGAGGTCGTGTGCCTTGTTGCTCCTGCTTAACTTTGTCAAGGGTGACAAGTTTCTAGCAGTTGAGCGGAAGATCTGAAAGTACAACAGGAGTCGTGCTTGGATTTTGGTGGAGACACAGGACAGGAGTCAGAAATCTGCCAATTTTCTGAGAAAAGAAGTTTTCAAGTCTCATTCAAGATTGAAGCGCGTACGTTAGTTTTTATCGCTACGTGTCAAATCAAACTAGCGCGTGAGTTTTTTGTCCGTTACTTTGAGCCCGCGCGTGTGTCTCTGCGCGTGAGAGTGAAGCGCAAGCGTGTACTTTGGACTCGCGTTTACTGTTAGTTTACGCAAGGGTTTTTTCCTGCGTGATAAAATAAGCGTGTGTTATTTGTGCGTGTACGTATTTATTCGTGAGTTGGACTTTAGCGCGAGTGCGTTTTACCCGCGAATTGAATTGTCTGCGCGTGTAATTTTTATTGAGTCTTGGACTTTAGCGCGAGTGCGTTTTATCCGCGAATTGAATTGTCAGTGCGTGTGCGTATTTCCCGCGACCTGGAGGAAAGCGCGTGTAATTTTTATCGCGTTTGGACTTTAGCGCGAGTGCGTTTTTTCCCGCGAACTTGATTGTTCGCGCGTGTGCGTATTTCCCGCGATTTGGAGGAAAAGCGCATGTGATTTTTCTTCCCGCGGTTTCTGGCTTTCCACGTGAAGATTCCATCGCAAGTAAAATTCGTTCCTGAGAAAAAGACACTCTACAAAGAAAATAGTAAAAAAAAATACAAGAACTTAAAAGAACTTCCTAAATCTTACTTGAATACCTTGTTCAAGAATCTTAGAGTTGAGCAGACTAACTACAAAGTTAAATTACATTCATGGACCTACTGAGAAGGCTGAATTATCTATAAGATTCTGGTCCACAAGTAAGGAAGTCTTGTCTGCTTTTCACTTCTCTGGGCATTCTGAAGAGAAGTACCAGGTATGTTTTTTAAACTATTTTGGTAAAGGATTTAGAGTTTAAGGTTAGTATAGTAACCCATGAGCAATGAGGTATATTGCATGCTTAAGTTTTAACTACAGGTGAAGAACCAGCGAGTTGATAGCTTCCAGCCTGGTGTTTGTTTCTTTGTCCCTTCCCCCTTTCCCCTGAAAGTGAGGTAAACTGAGGAGTTATATATATGTCAGCTCAGAGTGCCACATTTTGGGTGGATTGTCGGGGGTTCAGCAGCTTCTGCAGACACCAGGTTCTCAGCATGACAGTGACACGCTCCAGCACCATATGTAACTGCTGGTGACCCGCTCCAGCACCAGATGTAACCGCTGGTGACCCGCTCCAGCACCAGATGTAACCGCTGGTGACCCGCTCCAGCACCAGATGTAACCGCTGGTGACCCGCTCCAGCACCAGATGTAACTGCTGGTGCCCCGCTCCAGCACCATATGTAACCGCTGGTGACCCGCTCAAGCACCAGATGTAACCGCTGGTGACACGCTCCAGCACCATATGTACGCTGGTGACCCGCTCAAGCACCAGATTTAACCGCTGGTGACACGCTCCAGCACCATATGTAACCGCTGGTGACACGCTCCAGCACCAGATGTAACCATCATCCACTCTTACTGGTCCCTGTAGCTGCTGGGTACACCTGTGTGTGTGCTCTCTATATTCCTTGCATTCATTTGCTCTGCACTTTCCACTTCTCCCTTCCCTTTCCACTTCTCCCTTCCCTCCCCCATGCACTTTCCACTCCTCCCCTGCTCCTTGAACTTTTCCCCTCCCCCTCTTCCATGCACTTGCGCGTTCTCAATGTCACTGGGCGTAGTAAGATCGTTGTTTTGTTCTCCCCTGTTCCCCTCCCTTGCCTTGTCGCGCTCTGAAACACTTGTGTACGAGCGCGATAGAAATACAATATCAATATCTCGGTGCAGACAGTCTGCTTAACCCCTTAGCATATTTCATGGACCCTTTTCTTCGTTTCTGCAGAGCTCTGAATTTCTATTTATTTCATTTAAAGTTGCTTTTTAAGGCACCCGCAGAGAGATGGTCAAATGTGAAGGCACATCTCGTTTGCCCACAATTACTAACCACCGAATTTAGCAGAGAGGAAATAAGTGGCGGTCCTAGGCAAGGCTGCCCTCTTTCTCCGTGCCCATCTTCACAACAACCCAGACTTCCTTGCCATCTCCATCAAGCAAGAGACGATGGCGAGATGGCCTCCACTTTACCAGTCTTTGTGGGGCAGGATCCAGACCGTCTAAATGGTCGTCATCCCCAGCCCCCATCTAGAACTCATTAAGTCTAATTCTGATACTCCCCCCTCATCCTCCTCTCTCCTTTCACAACTATTTACAAATGGGCCGGGAGGATAGCTCAGGGGCAACGCGTTTGTCTTGGAAGCACAACTACGCTGAGCAACAGCGGTTCTCCCAGTTCCACGCTTAGAGACTGGTCTGCGCTTTAAAGTGCATTATACAGCATTAATATGGAAAGACATCAGAGATGTACGCTTATTTTACAGAATTCTGAATGTAGATTTAATATACAGCTGACCTACTACTGAATGTATAAGAAATCATCTTATTCTATGTACGACTGTGCATACGTCCCGCTATTATTGTACTAAAAACCAATGCAAGTATTCAAAGCCGGGGCAAAAATTCAAGTTCCAGGCTATTGCCAGGCGCGGAAACTCACGCACTCCCGTAGTTCTCCTCATGCATACAGCACACCATGTCTCACTCTGCAAGAATCTATGTGCCACCAGCTATTGACGAGTACACATTGAGGCTAGCTCCAAGTCGCCACCCTCGTCTAAAACATTGCTGTCAAGCAACACCACTTTGCATTATGGGACTTGGAGTTTAGTTGTCCTTTTAGTTAGCCTGCGTCTACTTCCAGTATGTGAAGCAGTTTTGGTAAATAAGCCTGGACTGGTTCAAGGTGTTGCATGACACAGGTCCACTTCCCAGCCATCGAGGATATGAACATCGCTTCTTTTGTGATATGATAATACAGTACAAATGTGCTCTAGTGCCTTGAAGCGTCCCTTGTGTTAGATGGAATTACCACTAAAGATCTCAGACCAAATAACCGGACAGACTCAAAGAATATGGCAAAATACTACTGTATTCTCAATATATTAAAGCAGACATCGGACGGATGCTTGCACACTCGCGCACCAACTTGATTACACCGAGGTTTTATACCCCAATATGCATCATCTATGATATCATCCTATGAAGCGAACTGTAAAACCTATCGACGGGCAGGATTGGTTAGGGGAACATAACTACGTATAGAATACATATAGGTTAGTACTTCATTGGCCGTCTCTTATCTGTGGGGCATGCCTCAAACTTCCTCTAAATACATGTAATACTGATTATACGGGACACAATGGCAGCGGATTGGTCTATGCAACATTGCATAGCAAGGTGCCCCATAGACCCACTGATTGGTTGGCATTCCCACCCAACCTTGGACTTTTGGGCTCGGCTAGCAGCACGTAAGGAAACTGAACCCCAGGTGCTTGAGTCACGTCCGATTAATCCCCACTTTCCCCATTAGTCCATCATATCTCATCAGTCTGACCATAAGCCAAAGGTTCCCGTCGGTAGTTGACCTTGTAGCTCGCTCTCTGTCCTTGGACACGTAAGTGAGTGTAAGCACATCACTATCTTCTTAATCACATGTGAAGCCACCGCACATTGGTCCATTTCGACCTCCTATTTACTGCCATTTGATTCAATTATACTGGCTGTCATTGCTCATCTTGGCCTCTAGAGACTTGCTCATTCCATCTTGTAGGAGCCGTATCCATTTTTAATTGCCCAATATTTGGCTCTTGCCGATGTTTTCTTCTTCTTTAATCTAAAGAAACATGTCCCACATCCATAGCTTATCCACCTGCCTCCCTTTGTGCTTTGCAGCCATTCCTTGAAATGGCATCCTTGATCCCAGGCCAACATAGATTTCTCTTTGTTTTGCACACAAATCAAATTCTCTTATGTCTCCTGATTCGAATTTAAATTACCGAATGCGGCATTTGGTCAAATTTCGGGCATACAAAAATTTGGAACGACCGAAAATGTTGACCAAATCCCCATTCGGTGGCATTATAGTGAACAAGGGCAGCAGGGGCTGCAGGTGTCTTACCCCCCCCCCCACCCTTGTTCATTATAATGTCAGTGGGGAAGGCGGGGGGTGTCCCCCGAGGCCATTAGTGTAAAGTTAAATAAAAAAATAAATTAAAAAAGGACCCTGTGGCGCTGGTTCCTGATCACAGAAGTGAATGGCAACAGGTGTCACAGGGACACAGCGAGTTTGGCGGCACAGCGATGTGTGCCCCCGCAAGGTAAGTAAGGGTGCGGGTGGCAGCGGGTAATGTATTTGTTTTGGGTTGTTTTACTGCAATGACTAAACTATATTTTCGGCCAAAACCGCAACGGTTTTTTCATCTGTGGTTTTTTCCGTTATGGCAAAAGAACCCAAATCCTGCATCCCTGGTCTGTTTCTGAGGTAGCTGGATAGAATCTTTAGACAAACCATCGTCCAATTTTCCCATTGAGGCCGTCCTTGCCACATTCTATTTTCCTCTATAGCAAGCTTCTCTATGTCTCGTCTATCTTGCGTTGCTGTGTATTTACACTTAGTGATCAGCAAGTTACGTTGTCTTCTTTATCACTTTATCATTTCGTACAAGTTTCTCTTGTCGTTTCAGTTACATCGTCGCTCTTAAGTATTTTCATATTGTTTCAGTATGTCCTTGTGTATCTTCTTTACGGCATCACTCTGCCCATGTCAGATTTCACTTCAGCACTACATGATGTCCAATGGTGCGTGCAAGGATACGTTCAGTACGGCTATCTGAGTGCATATCGTCTCTCGTACATTCGATGCCGTGTTGGCATAACACATGGAGCTCCATACAGGGCCCTTCTCTGGCTGTTCCAGTATGACGGCGGCGAGGCGGCGGGAGTTATGGATAATGCGTCCACCTGCTCCTCTACACTACGATTACCTTATTTATTTCATAACATGCTCCACTGTGACTGATATTGATATTTTGTTTGTATCGTGCTCGTACACAAGTGTTTCAGAGCGCGACTGGTAGCTTCTGGCAGTTCTGTTCTGTCAGGTTGCAACACAGTGTAAAATGCTTCCCTTGTGCACCACGGAGCACTGCTTTGTGTGTGCACCCTTGCAATCTGGCTTGTTGACTTTACACAGGATGCCAAAGAGAATCCCTTTTGAAGGGAAATGCGATACCAGACCTTTGAGTCCTAATGTGCCCAGAGATTTGTTTCCCAAGCTCTTCTGTTCTACATTCGTCTGGTTCCTCCCATCTCTGCCTCCTTCCTCTCCTACGTTCTCCCCTCTCTCCATCCCCCACCTGCCGCCACTTGTCCCTTTGCGTTTGCCACTCAAGCGGAGTTCTAGTCCGAAAGAAAATTCTGATTGGCAAAAAATATATTTTGCCATTCTTGTTTAGGTTTCACTATTGGGGTCATGCCTGCAAGCAGAGAAGCGGGCGCGTCCATCCACGGCTGTTTTATGACACACTTTACTTTGTGTTACAATGTTTGCAGAGTGCAAGGTGTGCAGCCACTGGCAGGCAGGAGCTTTCTGATTGGTCCTCTGCGATTTAAGTTCTCCCTTTCTCTATCTCCGAGAGTTGTGTGTCAAGTTTATAACACGAGTTCATTCGAGGACACCAGCAGCACAAGAGGGCTGCTTGTGTTAGCTGCTCGTGGAACCTTTACTCTGTCTCCACACATCCGTATCAGTGTGTTTAGCTTCGGGCTAAATACGCAGGCACCATAATCCAGGTGTACCCCAAAACGGAGCATGCGACGTGCATAAAACGGAGCATGCGACGTGCATAAAACGGAGCATTGCACGTGCATAAAACGGAGCATATAAAACGGAGCATTGCACGTGCATAAAACGGAGCATGCAACGTGCATAAAACGGAGCATGCGACGTGCATAAAACGGAGCATGCGTGACGTGTATAACTTCTTTGTCTTTCTAATTGTGCAATTATAAGTGTGCAGGTTTGTTTATTTTGCCACATAGAAGAAATGCTTTGTAATGACCGTCACATACTGGTCACCTTGAGCCAGTTCTGTTTTTTTATGCAACCGTTCTCGGCCTTTTGGGACTTGTAGTTCAGTTTCTTCATTGGCAGTAGTGCAAGCCACGCGCAACCATGCGTCTTACACATGCAAGAGATGCACACAGCCAAACTGAATGGCATGCATAATAGTGCATCATGTAAGAATTGAAAGTTGCAAGCTATGAGTCGGGCATTAAGTCACTTGTCCCCTCGGGTCTCCACGTACCGAGAGCGCACCACGCGTTACTCGCCAAGGGCCACTCACTGCTCCACTGTGGCTAGTGGAGAGTGCAGGTTTTGAGGCCTGATAGTGGCACATGCACAGGTGGGCTACATAAAATCAGAATCTTTGAGGCGCGGGGGCTGAGGGCAGGTCACCAATGTTGGTCTGTGTTTGGCTAATTTGGGCGCGGTCACCAGTGTTGGTCTGTGTTTGGCTACTTTGGGCGCTATCGTTTGTGTATCCTTGCATTTGCACCTTGCACTGAATTCTTGTGAAAAGCACATGCATTTTCATTCACTGCCATCGTGTGCGCAGGTGCTGCCACCATTTGTTGTACCATCTAGTGTGCCTATCCCATGCCTACACAAAACCTGAAACTGTGTTCAGTTTCGGCCTTGCTGGGCGTCCCCCTTGCTCCTCCCCCTGCTAGCTACTGTTGCCAAGGGGCCCTTGCCAGGCTAGAACTGGAGCACGTCCAAGAGTTCCTGTGCCATTTTACTGGTTGCCTGCTCCGACAGCAGCTCCGTGGCTTCATGGTGTGTAGTGCAGGGTGGGTGTGGCTCTTCCCATTATGAGGGGGAGAGATGTGTCACTGCCCCAGTGACACTATGAGCATGGTGGGGGGGAGGGGGAGGCATTGAAGGCTGGGGGCATTGGACACATCGGATCGGTAAAGGTGTTCTTGTCTGGACACAGGTAGGGTCGGGGTCAAGCCCCTGACCTCTGCGTGACCTACATTCTCCCATCCGGATTCTCGTTTCCTGGTGAAAACAGGGACTGCCGCTCTGAAATCTCGCGGGATGGAAACAGTGTCTCCTGTTGCAAAAGAGTCGCCTGTGCTCCAAACTGGTCCTACTGGTATTCGTTTCTCCAGCCCCTCCTTCCCCCCTTCCCGCCTCATCAGGAGCGATCCTTGGCGCGTTTCCTTCCTATGCCCTGCATGGGTTCACCTGGCCCTGTGCTGCCGGATGCTCGTGCTTCCATGGGCGGCCCTTTGCCTGGGAGGGGCACAGCTAGTGCAGGGACCTGCCCCCTCGCCATTCACTCTGCTGGCGATACATGGCTGGACTAAGCCAAAGGGCGCGCGCTTGGTCGTTAATCCAGCCATAAACCCCAAAACTCATTACAGAATGTGAACTGCTTTCGTGCCAAGGAAGCCGTGTCCCCGGGGCCGGAACGCGCTTTCTCGCTGTTTGCAAGAAGTTCATTCAGACACGTGTAGCTGCGTGCATGCAGCCAAGCACTGTTCGTCATCTATAATGTGCACATTTTGCAACAACTCGAACTCTCCGTGAGTGCACCCCCCATGTTGCATGCTAGTGGACAGGTGGCCTGACACAAGGGTGCCATAGATTCCATGTCAGGAGGAACACCCTACTCCACCCCAGGGCTTTGCTTCTCCTTTAGTTGAAGTCCATTGTATAATTGAGTGACGCAACACCCCAAATCCCAGAAGGCAATTGAAGGCCAAGTGACAGTGTCATGCTGGGACACGCCTTCTCTCCTGTCCTCAATGAGCGGGGGGCAGTTTCAAGCAGGACTCCCTTACCCCTTACCTTGAAGATGTGAGGACCCCTCGCCTGTCTCGCTCCTGTTCATGCCTCTTCCATTAACTGTGCTTTCTCTGACTTTCACTATTCACCTACTAGGCCAACAGTATCCTGTGCACACAATCTCTTCCCCTCCCCATCCTCAGCCCTGGATCCCTTCTGAGATGCACACCCTCAAAGGAACCCTGCAACGTGATCTAAGATGCTGGCGCTAATCCCAGACCCCCACTCTACTCCTTGCCTCAAAAATAATTCACTGGACTCCGCCAAGTCCTCCTATTTCACAAACCTAATCTCCTCTGTTCGTAATCCCCCCACAAAGTTCCATCTACCCTTCAAGCTTTGCTCCCACCTCCCAAACCATCATCAGCTGCCGCCTCCTCCCTCTGCTAATGCCTTTGCTCACTATAACGGTGCGTTTGGAAAGATGTGAGTATGCGTACAGCTGTAAAGAGTGAAGCGCGAGTTGCATCTACCCTGGGTGTAGCTACAATAGTATGAAGTATTAGTATACTACTCGCGTTACCATATGTGAAATCATGCTTATGTATGGCCTGGATCGTATGAAATGAAATGACATTGTAAAGACATACTACATTGTGGAACACATATGGCATAATATCCTACTGATCACAACCTTTCTGTATATAAACAAGCTGCAAAAACCTTTAAGGCTTCCATCTTTAAGGCCAAGGAAACAAACCTAAATACGAGAATCCTAGCAGCTGAATTAAGGCTGAAGGAGTTGTTCTCCCTCTTACAGGAGTTAAAAGGAAGTTCTGCTGCCTCCATGACACCCATAGACAAGAACTGGTGCCAACGCGTCCATGGTGGCTTTACAGAGAAGACACAAAAACATACAAGATCAAATCATTTCACTGGCTAACACGGCTGCCCCTGTCCCCAAAGTAGTTAGGGGCCATGACCCTGAGTCCGCACTCTTTGCATTTAAAGCAGTGTCTGAAAAAGAAGTCCTGGAAGTAGCCCAAAAACGTACACCTACCTCGTCTAAAGGTGACATTTTCCCAGCCACCCTCTTTAAAGGGTTTATCCTAACCTTGGTACTTGGGGGACCAGGTTCATAAATCGCTCCTTTCAAGAAGCCTTTGTACCTGAAAATATAAAGGAGGCCTGGGTTACTCCTTTGCTGAAGAAAGAAAATCTTGACCCTGAAGAGGTCTGTAATTATCGACCCATTACCAACGTGCCATTTATCTTGAAGCTTCTTGATAAAATAGCATACATGCAATATCAAACGTTTGTCGAAGGTCAGGACATCCTTGCAGCCCAGCAATCTGGCTTTCGCCCTAATCGCGGGACAGAGACGGCTTTACTAGATCTAAAGTCCCATACCACTGGTATCATAAAAGAGGGCAGTGCCGCACTGCTCCTGCTTCTGGATCTTTCTGCCGCCTTTGGTTTGGTGGACCACTCGCTTTCGGTGGATAGACTATCTACCATTGGTAGATGCACTCCCCCTGATACACTTTTTGGTTTAAATCTTTTCTTGGTCCAAGAAGCATGAATGTTGTTAAGGGAACTGGGCATTCTAGCAGGACTGCTCTTAATTGTGGAGTCCCTCAGGGGTCATGTCTATCACCCTTGCTTTTTAACATTTTCTCAAGACACCTATGCGATCTTTTGTCTACTCCCAGGGTGTACTTCGCAAACTATGCTGCCGACACCCAGATTGTAGCAAGGCCGTCTGGTATACACATGATTCTGAGCAGATAAATGGTATCTTCTTGGCAATACAAAAATGGATGGCTCTGAACTCGCTGACCTTGAATAATTCTAAAACCAAGCTTCTTATTCTAGGCACTCGACACAAAGCTGGAAAAGCTTGATTCTAAATATGAGAATTTTGTAATAGCTCAACATACTATTCCTGTCTCTACATCAGTGAAGACCTTGGGAGTTTTTCTTGACCCCGAGTTATCCTTCAACCGGCAGGTGAGTCCCCTAAAATCCCCATATTATTACACATAGTTATTATGGCAGATTCGTCCCTTTCTAACTGATGTGAATCGAGCAATGATTGCAGCTGCCATTATAAATTCTAAACTGGATTATTGCAACGGCGTACTGATGGGGACCACACAGCCAAATATTAAGAAACTCCAGATCATTCAGAATGGGGCTGTGCGCGCTGTCTGCGGCCTAAGGCGTCCGGCACATGTCACTGACGCGCGCAGAAGTTTACATTGGCTCCCAATTCGGCAGAGGCTGCAACATAAGGGCTTGGTGTCTTTAAGTGCCTTCACGATGAGGCCCCCCTCCTGTCTAATATCCAGAATAGCAAAGCATCCTATCAGACGCACCATACGTTCCAATAACACTCACCGATGGAGCCAACCACGTACTCGTCTGAAATAAATTGGGGAAGCCAGTTTTGACTACTGGGCCCCTACTTTGTGGAATCTACTTCCTAAACATCTTGTAGACAGTAAATCATCTGCTCTTTTAAAAAAACATACGTTCCTCTTTGATGAAGAACTTGGTTAAATGACCCAAAAATGTTGTATGGCTCATCCTTTCTGCGTATTAGGTTCTCCCCATTTCATTGTCTTTCTAAGATTTCTTTGTGAGCGTCCAGAGCTCTACGGGTTAGCAGCGCTATAGAAGAGAGCAGATAGATAGATAGACCAACAGAACAGACTGAAGCATGCACCGACTTATAGAGCAGAGAGAGAGAGAGAGACAGTCGCTCATGAACAGACAGTACATTTTAGAGACCGCACAGAGAGACGTGTGGAGACCTCGAGATAATGGTCCATGTGTCGGTTACCTTATGGTTTAACAGATCTTTATTAAGTGTTGGGTTAATTAGGATTCGAGTTGGACAAACGCCTATAGAAAGTAGGGGAAACTCTGAACCGAAGAGGGGCTTCTACAGTGCCTAGAAGAGGGAACTCACTAAGCGGTTCTCGGGTTAGGCTTTGATCTACTCAATATCTCACCTCCAAGTAGCACCTTCTCTTTGGAAGTCCTTGACCCTCCTGGGACCCGCCGCTACACAGGAAAAGTTCAAAAGATGTGGCCAACAGAACGCCTTCGCATCTAGTCTTTGGCGCCCAGGCTACCCGGAGCAAATTAATAAATGTTCCCAGTCTTGGCCACCACAAGAGTTCCATAATCCTAACCGATAAATATCCAGCCCTGCGCTGATCAGGACCCATGCAACAGCTCCTTCAGGAGTTACTCTCAGCCCGAGGTTCCTGCCGCCTGGACCTCTCCCGGGAATTGTCTTCTTCAGACTCTCGGGCCTTCTTCGCTTCTGGGGAGGGGTGCTTAGCCAATCAGGTGGCTGGAACCGCTGTCTACCGCCAGCCTTTCTCCAGCCACCCGAGGGCCTTCCCGGGTGCCGCCATCTTGATTGTGGAGAAGCAACAGGGAGTCCCTCCATCTTGTGTCCCCATACCCCCACAGGAGACAGGCTCCCTCTGTTCATAAAGTCTTTGTTGCTGTGACAGCCTGTACAATGGACCTGGCTATGGACGCTAGGCATTTCCGGCCTCTGTTCCTGCAAGGACAGTGTCTTGCCATCCCCAGTCAGGTGCAGTGCACCCAAAGCACTGGAATGTGGCAGCATGCAGCTCTCGTGTCCTTGATGGACAGATCATGCTTCGTGCCAAGTGCCCTGCTTTCTGAAAATACCCGCCTGCACACACTTCCCCCACATGCTGCCACCTGGAAGCAATTTCTCTTCTCACACTAGCCAGTGCCCTGTGGAGGTCTGATTGTTAAACGTTGATGTCACTCCCACGTCCATGGAGGTCTTCCAGAAAAGAGACATCCCCTCCCCCTGCTCTTGAAATGCCACATGAGGGAATTGAGGGAAGGGGGCACTAATGGCAGGTGAAAGGTCAGCCTATCTCAAAGGATGAGGGACTGCCCTGATCGGTATTGAGTGGACCTGCACATGCCAATGTTCTATGCCCACTAACGCCACCCGCATCCATTGTAGGCTAATGAACTGGGCGATGCCAGTACACAGTGGTGTGTGATGGTGTCCTGGGTGCCCGCCATGTCCTGCACATCCGTCTCTATACACTCACCGGGTACCTCGTCTGCAGTCAGTATTATATATAGAAGTGCCCACAAAGATACAAACCCGCGCAAGTTGGACACGTTTGCTATGATGAACTTAGTGTTTTTGTGAGGCAGTGAGCTGAACGTTAACTGTTGTATTTTTTCGGATTGCCTTTTTAAAGCTGCGTGTTATTTTATTGCTTCAAAGTGCACAGTTTGCCTTTTGCCTTAATGTCCAAATTCGGTGGCCGGGAGGGTAAACTAGACTAGGAATGTGGGCCCCCACTGCCGGGCGCAGCAGTGCCTGGGAAATGTTTGACAGGGGGTTGGCAGAGCTGCTGTGTGAGGGCATGGAAGGATTTTGAGAGCGCATTCCCTCAATCATTAACTCACACTTAATGCCTCGCGATTTATCTTGAGAAGTGGGGCGAGGGAGAAAGACTGCCTGCCCCTGGAGCCCCCGGACTTCACATTCCTGCCGAATTCCAAGCCTGGCGTTCCAAGGACATGGACGAGCCTTTGGGGGAGTCGGTAATGATGGGGGGAGGGGGTCCCTGCTCTGGAAATGGCTCTGAGACATAGTATAGCCAAGGGCCCCTCGCCCCCAAGTTAAGGCTCCTAATGCAGGTTATAAGAGCGCCCTTAATGCCCTCTTTTCTTTCCTGCGGACTGTCCCTAACCGCCCCAATGTTTTATCATTTGCTGACGCAGAAGTAAATATTCACCTTAAAAAGCATCAAAACAACAGAACCCCTCGAATAGCCGAGCATGCTTTACTCAGCCTGAGACTTTCCTTGGTCGATGTGGGGTGCTTTAACATGGTGTGGGAGTGGGGGTCATGCAGGTCACTTGCGCATTAAGTTTCCTGGTCTCATCATCCCTTGGAATGCAGCACTCGCAGTGTTTCGTCATTTTCTCCCGTGAGGCGGTCCTTCTTCAGGACCTTTGTGTTTGGATCATGCAGGCAGTGCGCCCTCAAGCTTGACCTGTTTCTGAACTGTTGGGAACCGGTGCAATGGACGAGTGGGCAGTGCTCTTTTTCTCATTTAAAGAAAGCACCCATGAAAAAGATGGATATGTCCTGTTAGGAGTTATTTGTGATAGTTTTAGGTATTGTCGTTTTTTTCCCGAACAGTCCATTTTCTAATATTATTGGTGCTTGGAAATTCTCAGCAAGTCTGTGGGCGAGGATAACTGCTTATTTGGCAAAACATTTTCCAACAGAGAGTTTACGCTCCTCTCACTTGGGTTCAAGTGCCCACGGGCAAGGGGCAGGATGGGCACAAACATGAGCTCCCCCCCTTTAAGATGCTGTAGCCTTCGCCATCTGTTGGGAAATAGAGTTGAGAGCTGCCTCCACCTGAGCGAACGCTGAGGCATATGCGGCAGCGGGTAACGGGTACCGCTATGGGTACCGCTATGGTTACCGCTACGGGTACTGCTGCACTTCTATTATTTCTAGTCAAGCCCCAAACAAATGAAATCCTTAAGCACAAAAAAAGTAGAACCCTTCCATTTAGTAAAACAGCTAAATGCTTATGAAGCTGAGATCACAGGTGTGCAGAATAACATGTAAGCGGATCCTGTCTCGGGAGGATAGCTCGGGTGCAACGTGCTCACCTTGGAAGCAAGACGAAGGTGGAGCAGCACAGGTTCGATCCCCGGGTCCGCGCTTAGAAACCTCTGGGTATTAAGGGTGTTATAAATAACTTATCATATCATATCTATGTGGCCTCAGGTCCTTGTGACTGGGGAAGAGCGGGAGGTGGGACCACCCAGGCTTATCTTCCATATTGTGTATGTTCCCTGTCTTGTAGCAGTAGAGGGCACTATTTACTGAAATGAATGATCGATTACTGGGAAAACCTCTTAACTAGGAGCTATGTTGCGCTTGGAGAGCCAGCGCCAGTTTGCTATTGAGCCTCTTTGGTGCACTCCAATCGTGGCGCTATGGTAACGTTTCAAGCAAACATCCTCTCTACCAATGAGCGCCCCAATGATGGTGCTATGCAAGCGCTTTAAGTGGACAGTTGTCCCCCCCAATAAGTATACAAATGAAGCCTCTAAAGTAGTTTGGAACCTGCCGCTATCAAAAACACCAGTCACTAGATGGAGGATGCTGAGGCCCAAAGGTACAGATCTGTATAGACTCAGCTATAGAGGGGGCACCTGCAGCGTTCGATACAGTAGACCACCGGACGCTCACCAACATTTAACATCGCGCGTGGCGATCAGCGAGATCGTCCCAGGTGGCTCAAATCCTACCTTGCTACCTGCCCCAATTCATCCACACGGATTCCTCCTGATCACAGATTCTACCCACCACGTGTGGAGCTCCACAAGGATCCGTCCACTCCCAGTGGATCCACAAATGACGCGTAGCTCTACCTCAAATTATCCTTCCTTGAGGACGTCCAGTCTCAAGGCCTGGATTCCATTCATTCAGTCCTGGATGGGTAGCGCTTACTGAAGCTCAGTCCCTCCAAGCCCGAATTCCTACTGCTGACCAACAACACTGAACACTGGCGCTCTGCTGTGACCCTCGAAGGCTTCACACCCCAGCTGTCACCCTACGCCAAGTCTCTTGGGTTCTACATCGACCGACATCTCTCCTTCAAGGATTACATAGCGGGGCAGGCTCCAACGGCCTGCTACAAACTTTGCCTCCTGTGGAAAATGCAAGCCCTTCAACCCAGCAGACAGTCAGATCGGCTGTCCAATCCTTGACCCTTTCCCACCTGGATGGTGGCGATGCCCATCTGGAAGGCCTTCCAGCAACCACTCTGGCACCTCTGAGGTGTGCCATGCTGCAGCACGTCACATAAAAGGGCTCTGCAAATGTAACCACTAACCCCCCACCCCCCGACACTCATCAATTGCACTAGCTCCTGCTTCCAGCAAGTATACTCTTCAGATCCTGCTGTGCCCTTACTCTCAAATCAAGCCACCTCGCTGAGATCAGCATCTCCGGTCCACCAGAAGAAAGGTCATGTGCAGACTTGAACTCTGCCGCTACAGATGGAAAGAACGAGAAGATCAGCCTTCTCAGTCTACACTTCCAGACTCTGGAACCTCCTCCCTGTCAATATCAGACTCGCCGCTGGAACCTCCTCCCTGTCAATATCAGACTCGCCCCTGCAACCTCCTCCCTGTAAATATCAGACTCGCCCCCTCGCTTTTACAGTTCAGGACAAAGCTCAAACCTCTCCTCTTCAAGGAATTGCTCCTCCCTAACACCCAAGTCCAGACACCCTCCATTCTCCATGTAACCCGAGACTGGGAGGTCTGCTCCCGCCGCCCCGTTTCCTTCCCTGCATTAGTTGCCGCTATATTGCCCGGCCTCCGCATCGGTAGCTCCCACTTTCTTGTATCTTGCCAGTAGATGCCCCAAAGGAAACAATGGACACAGATGGTAACTACTAGCCCCTAGTTGATCCTGGAGTCCCCTATGACTCGGGTAGACCATAATCTGCCTTCAGAATCCAAGGACTGTGTGGATGCATGTGCAGTGCCTGGGCGAGGGAGGGGGTTTGCAATGCCTGGAGTAATGCAAGGTTTGCGCTTGAAATGTAGGCCATTGCCTCCCTCCGCTCCCCCCGATGTTGTGTTTGCTTTACCAATGAACCATAAGTGGCAGCCAAATAGACTGACCCCCCAGAGTATATCCGCATAATGCAAGTGTCCGTGCATGCTGTGTGTGAGATGTTGTCGCTCGCAATATACCGAATGTCAGCTTTTCCCCCGCGTGATGTCCTACCCTGACCACACATGTCTTTACTGTGTTCACAGGTGGATGGAGGCGTGTCTCAACGAGGAGCTGCCACCCACCACGGAGCTGGAGGAGGGACTAAGGAACGGGGTCTACTTGGCAAAGCTGGGCAACTTTTTCAGCCCCAAAGTAGTGTCTATGAAGAAGATCTACGACCGCGAGCAGACCAGATACCATGTAAGCATGCGTGTGGGGGGGGGGTCAGTGGTGGTGCTAGAAGATCTACAACCGGGAGCAGACCAGATACCACGGCAGCATGCATGTGGGGGGGGTCAGTGGTGGTGCTAGAAGATCTACGACCGCGTGCAGACCAGATACCACGTAAGCATGCATGTGGGGGGGGGGTCAGTGGTGGTGCTAGAAGATCTACGACCGCGAGCAGACCAGATACCACATAAGCATGCATGTGCGGGGGGGTCAGTGGTGGTGCTAGAAGATCTACGACCGCGAGCAGACCAGATACCACGTAAGCATGCATGTGGGGGGGGTTCAGTGGTGGTGCTAGATCTACGACCGCGAGCAGAGCAGATATCACGTAAGCATGCATGTGGGGCGGGGTCAGTGGTGGTGCTAGAAGACCTACGTCCGCGAGCAGACCAGATACCACGTAAGCATGCGTGTGGGGGGTGGCGGGGTCAGTGGTGGTGCTAGAAGATGTACGACCGCGAGCAGACCAGATACCACATAAGCATGCGTGTGGGGGGGTGGCGGGGTCAGTGGTGGTGCTAGAAGATGTACGACCGCGAGCAGACCAGATACCACGTAAGCATGCATGTGGGGGCTGGTCAGTGGTGGTGCTAGATCTACAACCGCGAGGAGAGCAGATACCACGTAAGCATGTGTGTGGGGGGGGTCAGTGGTGGTGCTAGAAGATCTACGACCGCGAGCAGATCAGATACCACATAAGCATGCATGTGGGTGGGTGGGGGAGGTCAGTGGTGCTGCTAGAAGACCTACGACCGCGAGCAGACCAGATACCACGTAAGCATGCGTGTGGGGGGTTGGCGGGGTCAGTGGTGGTGCTAGAAGATCTACGACCGCGAGCAGACCAGATACCACGTAAGCATGCATGTGGGGGCGGGTCAGTGGTGGTGCTAGATCTACGACCGCGAGCAGACCAGATACCACGTAAGCATGCATGTGGAGGGGGGTCAGTGGTGGTGCTAGAAGATCTACAACCGCGAGCAGACCAGATACCATGTAAGCATGCATGTGGGTGGGGGTCAGTGGCGGTGCTAGAAGTACTACGACCGCGAGCAGACCAGATACCACATAAGCATGCGTGTGGAGGGGTGGCGGGGTGGGAGGGTCAGTGGTTGTGCTAGAAGATCTACGACCGCGAACAGAGCAGATACCATGTAAGCATGCATGTGGGGGGGTCAGTGGTGGTGCTAGAAGATCTACGACCGCGAGCAGACCAGATACCACGTAAGCATGCATGTGGGGGGCTAAGGGGTGGGGCGGGGGGTTTTAGTGGTGCTGGAAGAATTTTCAGAGTGGGGTGCTGGCCAGTGACATCACATTACAAAACCTATGGGGGCCTGAACCGTCCTGGTGCTACTGAACCAGTGTGTTGGCAAATGAACACACGCCTTTCAGAAGAACCTGTGTGTGGGGGGTGGGGTATTGACCTCAGTGCATTTTGGAAACTATCAAAGCACATTTTTACCAACTATCTAGACAGACTATGGCATGCTAAGGGCTAGTCCTTTTTTTTTTAGACCAGTTCACCACTGAATTGCCTCTTAAGAGCTCCTTTTGGTCGTGTCGGACTGGCTCTCCCGTTGCCATAGTAACTGGCCATTCTGAGCCATCTTCAGGCATGATGGAGACAGACTTCTGCTTCAACCCCGACAGGGGCTCAAAATGCCCCAACCCTCCCTCCAGTTCCGCAACTACGTGAACCCAGCCCTCCCTCCCTCCCTCCAGCAACAGTCTTGCACTACTGTACGAAAGGCCTTGCCTGGCACACTACTGCTGTAAAGCGCTCTGCTTCTCTCCAGCCAGATAGGCGCTATAAGTAATAGAATAAATAAATACATGCAATATATAGTTGCCAGGCTAATTAGCGCGTGTCCTGTCCATGAACACTGTAAAGAAGTGCTGATTCTGTCCCTTTCAGAGAACAACATACACACTGAAAAGGAGTGTGTCTTGCTGGGAAATGGTGCACTGCCTATGGAGGTGGGTGGAACACCACAATTCAGTGCAGCATGGTACAGGGGAGCCGACTTATGAATTTCCCGGGGGGTGGGGGCCCAAATACAGGAAGTGACATCACTGGCAGTTATATGACTGCAAATTTGCATGTAGTCGCCAACTTGGTGCAACAGCGCTCGGAAGGGGCAGGTGTTGGCGCACGCAGCGCAGAACAGTGGAAACATTGGCTAGCATGCACTGCATATACTAAAGTCAAGAAAGAAGGAGATTTAAGCCTTCGAGTTGCATTCCAGTGAGACATCACTGCCCCTACTCCACCCCTCTATAATCGTCCAGCAACACAACTAGGATGGGAGAATGAAATGCTTGCTAAACAGAAGGTACAGCTGCAAGGTGGAGTACCACCACCAAAAAAAAGTCCCCAATTTAAGGGAAACGAGAAGTAAAGACGTTTCCTGATTAAAAACTACCAAGCAAGACGTGTGTGATGCAATAGTTCAGTAAAACATCAACAATTCAAACTTACAATGGTGCTGCTGTAGATTGGCCAGCCACAAGTGACATTTGCTAAGATGTTACCTCTGGGTAACCAGATAGAGTTCGGGATGTAGCTTAATCTTAAACCTTTCAGTGGACACATCAGATGTGCTGCTGAAGTATAATGCAATCCTGGCTGAAGTATAATGCAATCCTGGCTGAAGTATAATGCAATCAAGTGTGGTTTCAGACTTGGGGGGGGGGGGGGGGGGGGGGAGAGTGTTAACTGCTTTTAACATTGTAGTTTACCAGAAATTCTGGTGAAGCAGTGTACAATGTTAAAAAGCAGTTACCCAGGCTCACCCTGCACCCAGGTGATGTTTGGGTCTGATGGAAGCACTTGCGTCTAAATGTTGTAGCCATGGTTGTCTCCATGTTTTAAAAACTCCCACTTTCCGGGTTTTCAACATTCATTTGAAACACCCCTTATTCAAAAAACGAAGGAGTCAGTAAAAAAGCCAATGCTGAAAAGCCTATTTCGCACAAGTACTAAGACCCAAAGGGTAAGAGCGACTGTATAGCAGACCGTGCCAATGTAGGATACTCCAGGATTACCTTCAGTCAAAATTCACCCACTGCAATGTTCCTAAATTCAGATTGCAGAGTAGTGTCCGACTGAACCTCAATCAGCTCTTCCTGGGCATCAAATGGATGATGCACCACCTCCTCTGCCAGAAAAGTCTGCATCACCCAGTCATTAATGCCAGCATTTACTTCAGGGAAGTATTCATCAAAGCTGGACCTTAATGTTGCTAGGTGCCTTGCCCCGCTCCAACTGTTCTTTTGCAAAGGTCTAGCTTCCTCTTGAAGGCAAATACTTTTTTATTCATTCTTTCCTTTGTGTTCCCATGTCCACAGGAATGCCCCCAAAGGTGGGATTGGGAGTTTCTGGGGTGGTGAGTTCTAGTGGTCTTAGTTTCCTTTATAAAATACACAAATCACATAGTATGTCAACCAGACAATGTATCATTTTGTACAGCTTAAAGGGGGCCACCAGACCCAAAGCAGCACACTAGGAGATGTATTTTGGAACAATCAACATTGTAAACACACCTCTAGTTTAGATTGTAAAGAGTGCTTGTGCTGCAATTACAAGCACCCAGTTAATAAAATCCAGACTTAAAACACTTGATCAGCATTCAGTGAGTAAAATAACCTTATAAAAATAAAATGCAGCTTTGCATAAAATAACAGAGAATTTTGGGATTATCAGGCACTGGCAAGCGGGCTCTGCTGTTTCTGTGGGAGAAGTGAGACTTTCAATGGCAACACATTTAAGGTTAATAGCTGCCGTTTATCACAAGATGGCAGGCCAGCATAGATCTTAACCACTGAATGCCCACTGAACAGCTATAAACCCTTCTATGTCAGCAAGAGGCTGATGTAGAGGAACCAGTGTTGGAAAGCAATGAGTTAAGGTGATGCCCCTCCAAGACTCAGTGAAGGCCCCTTGTGGCAAAAGGTTGAAAGGTCCTGCCGTCTCAGTCCCCACAGTCCTAGCTTATCCCCCGCTTAGAGTGGAAGCAGTCTGCAGCACACAGCTTGTAATGCAAATCGCACATTTTAAGTGTCAGGACATAAAACAGAGAACTGAATACATTGCTGAGGTAAATTGAGTTCTGACTGGCAACACTGGTAATACCGTATAGAGCCACATTATCCCACTGCCAAACTATGAGTTTGAGGGCAAAGGTGGAGGAAAATCCTCCAGCAAGAAGCTGGACGTATTTCCTCCACCATACCGCCCAAAATAGAACAATTTGGGATATTACCACCAGCAAAATGACTACCAGCAGTAATACCGCTGAAATCCACCATGGAGTCCTATGGACTCCAATTAATGGGGACTAACACTGCCTACCACCACTTGTAATCCGGCAGTAATACCGCCAGACCAAGTGGCAGTAATGGTAGTACAGTTTGGTGGTATCTCGGCAGATTTACAGGCCACACAGAGACATCACCTCTCTCCATGTTGTCTTTTATTGTAAAGTGGATTGCCAGGTTTCAGACCTGTGAGATACCCCTGTCTCCTCAGGTGACTCAGACCCCCACCATTCCATCCTACATAAACTTGATGCCCCCAGGCTGTTCTTCTAGTCTACTTTTATTCTACCCATGTAGATCCAGGAACGTCATACTCCTGTTACTTTCATGGATTATTTTACTTCCTGTTCCTTAAAGCCAGGCATCTTAAACATGTGGCTCTCCAGATGTTTTGGACTACGACTGCACCAGTAAATCATCAAGAATCGATGACTGGGAGAGAGGCTGCAGGAGAGCGATTCCCCCTAATTTGTATGGTACAGTAGCACAGATAGGAGGAAGAGGTTGGTTGGCTCTCGACTTACATCTACCTGTTCAGTAGCACACCTGGGAGTGGGTAGTTGAACTGGCTTTGGGGTCCCCGTTTCTCTGTGATAGCATACTCTTGAGGGCATACTTTTTTAATGAACATTTAATTGCAACTGCATGTGTATACCAAGTGCTTAATTTGTAAAACAGTAGGTGCCTGTGCCCAAATATGTTCTAGCACTTCTGTGACACTTGGGCAGTTCCACACCACTGCTGCCACCCAGGGTCAGACTGGGACAAGAAATAGGCTCGGTCACCCAAAAAAAAGTGGCCCACCCCTCGCCTCACAAAAGTGGCCCACCCCTCGCCTCACGACACTTGACCTCTGATGATATCACCGAAAGTGATGTAATTTGACCCCACACCAAAGTGACATCCCGGGAAGCGATTAAACACAACCTTTCACCCCTTGACAAAACAGGAAGTGGCATCAAATAGCATTGTGCCTAAGTACACTAAACTACGAAAAATATGGTTATGACTTCACTAAGGTGATGTACATTTCATACAAGAATGGATCACCATACGTATCATTCATATCTGTGTGTATAGATCCATAGTGTCAAATTACTGTGACTCCAAGCAGACGTCCAAGGCCACATGACAATATGCTATTATATAGCACTTACCCTTAAGCTCTTTTTTATAGCATAAATATGCATACAATATCACCCAACCTATGTTGGGACTCATATCGACCCAAGAAGGATGAAAGGTTTTTGAAGAATAAAAAATGAAAAAATAAATTTGAAAAAAATGAATTTTTCCCCAAAAATGTTTTCAAACCGGCCCAAGCATGGCCTGAAACCGGCCCTTACTCCCCAGGGACGATTTTGGCCCGGCCAGGGGCCAATCCGACCCGGCTGACACCACCCATAGTGTGACAGAGGCCAGGTCTTTGTGGGGCCTCAGGCTCCATTAGGAGCCTATTCATGAAGACAAAAAAAAGCACACACATTCTTTTGCTGTGATGACCATCATCAAGGCAAAAGGTGGGCGCTTTTTCTTTTGTCTTCATAAATAGGCTCCTAATGGAGCCTGAGACCTCACAAGGGCCCGGCCCCTGTGGCACTAAGCAGGTGTGGCAGGGGCCGTGGATCGGCACAGTCCGACCCTTTGGTCATTTATCCATCTTTTTTTTTATTTTATTTTTTTCAAACTGTGGATGCGCGCCCCCCGCCTCCCCCCTGGGCATGAGGCTGCGGCCCGCCAGAGGGGTGCACCCCACAGTTTGAATACCGCTGCGCCTAAGCCCTCCCCTCCAGGACCATACACCAATGAGTCCTAGAGGGGAGGGCTTAATCAGACATGTTCGCGATTATACCCGGCCAGAGAGAAGTGAGGCAGCATCGATGGAAAGGGCCATCCATGCTGCATCACTTCTCTCCGGCCGGAGGGGGCAGGGGGGGACGAGCCCCGGAGCCCCCGTACTCGGCTCCCCTGGCATGGTATGATGGCGACTCTTGGTGAATCCACTTTGTCTTGGAATCCCACCAAACAGAAATGCACATAAGGGCCCATGTTTATTGGTGGAGACCTGCTACAAACGGCTGCTAGATCGGTTTGGCTATAAGAGACGCCGCCAGGCGGCAGCAACATGAAAAGTCTATCCATTGGTGTGAGGATGAGGGGGAGGAAAGCGCTATGCAGCCGCATGCGCGGTGCAACCCGACTGTCAACTCAAAAGCACCCCCGCGTTGCTGTAAGCTGCCCCTACTGTGTACACGCGACCGCTGGGTAGTGTGCAGTGACGCTGCTATCAGCCCGCCAACATGTTTGCACACGTGCCAGGGGGGACCCCGAAGAGGTTTGTGTCTCTGAATCCAACTTCTGCAAATAGATTGTAACATGCAAACCAATCGCGACACCGGGGAGACCTGTTGTGTGTATAGCGAAGTGTGCTCTTCTGATGAAGGGAGGGTGCTTTCTATGAACGAGGGACTTTTTGCGTACTCTATAAAGAGGCCAAAACGCAGTGTCAACTATTCTTGCATAAGACTGATGACATCATGAGGTCATCAAGAATGAGGTCATCAGGAAGAGACCATACAGGACATATCTATGTGATGTTATTAAAGGCAAACGCACGTGTGCTCTTTCGGTCGTTCTCATACTTAGAGGGGCCCCACTACTTTGGAAGTTACAGTGAAATGTTGATGAACTAATATTGCATCGCGTTCACTTACTAGGCCTCAAGCACTTTGTACCTGACCACTTTGTGATTAATCACTTTTAATTGTGATGTAATATGCAACATATTTTGCAATTAAAAGCAATGTTTTGATACATTTATGTTGCACAGTGTTTTGGATATTGAAGGATTTTTGTTGCCATCCCATATGCTATTTTATAACACAACTCATGAATACCTCTTTTCTGCGGTATAGACATAGTGAGGAGAAATACCCAATAATCCCTTTAGAGATATAGAAGTTCCGCTAAAAGGCACCATACTGTTACATTCAAAGTACAGCAGGCACGCTGGGAAATGTGTGCTCTTCCTGCCACATTAGAGCTATACAATGGTTAGGTCAGCTGAGCTGGGATTCATGACGTGCATTTGAATCGCATTTCTGCAGCAGGCACATTAACCATCAAGGCTATCTCGCCATGGTTGGAACTTGCAGATTACATCTAGATCTCTGCAGCAGGTGCATTAACAGACGGATGTATATTTCGGCACATGGCTTCTGCCACTGGCAGGCCTGTAGGACTTGACAAGTGTTAGTAACATATAACACTTGCCTAACTTGTGACTGTGCCAAAAATATTGACAAATAGAGGGTGTGCCTTCAAAGCAGAACCGGAAATGTAAAAATAGGCTGATACCTTTCTAAAGCTGCTCAGTTTGTTGAAGTGCTGCTAACTTTTCAGTTGCATGGGTTGAAGACGCCACGAACGGTATTGGATTAAGCCCCGTATATCAGGATGTGCCCTAAAGAAGTACACGATTCTTACACTGCCCGCCAGTGTCCTCAATATTTGCACATGAAGAGGGAGGTCAGAATTGATATTAATATTGATATTTTATTTCTATCGCGTTCGTACTCAAGTGTTTCAGAGCGCGACAAGGCAAGGGAGGGGAACAGGGGAGAACAAAACAGCGATCTTACTAGGCCCAGTGACATTGAGAACACGCAAGTGCATGGGAGAAGGGGAGGGGAAAAGGTGCATGGGAGAGGGGGAGGGGTGGAAAGTGCGAAGCAGAGGAGAAACAGATCAATAATAATAAATAAATAATAAAGGCAACAAACAGTGGTAGTGCAGCCAGCAATTTGCAAGTGCTGGGTTTAAGGCAGCAGACCGGGTAGGTCTGATAAGTGCAGGAAGAAAAAGGGTGGGGGGGTGTATGGATACAGATCCCAGTGCAAGGGGTGGCCCAGAGGCAGTGCGGGATGGTGGCAGGGTGAGCAGGTACCTGGGTCTGGAGGACAGAGGGTGGCCATGTGCACGGTGCCAAGAGAACAGATCAGCCGGGGAGAGGAGGAGCGAAGGCATTAGAAAAGAGGAAGGTCTTGAGGTGCTTCCGGAACCAGAGATTGTTCGCCTCAAGTTTCAGAGTGGCAGGGAGGCTGTTCCAGAGGGAGGCCCCAGCCGAAGCAAGCCAGATCTACCCCCAGTTCGTTTCTTTGAAAAACGGCTGACCTTAAGGGAGTTGGAGGTAGAGGAGTGAAGAGCTCGAGAGGGGAGGTATTTACGGTGGGATAGCTGAAGGTAATTTGGACCCAGTCCCCAGAAAGCCTTAATGCAGAGGGTTTTAAATTTAATCCCCGCAGCCACTGGGAGCCAGTGCAGAGATTTCAGAGCTGGAGAGATAGGATCCCAGGGCTTGAGGCCAAAGACAAGTCTCGCAGTCCTGTTTTGGATTAGTTGCAGAGGGTGGAGAGTAGAGGCAGGTAGGTTTAGAAAGAGGATGTTACAATATTCCAACCTAGAGAGAACCAGAGCTTGGGAGACCATGAGCTTCTGGGGGAAGGAGAGGAAAGGCAGAGTACCTCTGAGGAGGTGCAGTAGGAAATGTGACTTTTTAGAGACATCAGAGATGTGAGCGGAGAAGGACAGTGTGGAGTCAAAGATTCTTAGCCTCGCAGGTGGGGGTAGGAGGAGGGCCAAGAGAGGCCGGCTAAAGAGAGTGGGGGAAGGATGGCGAAGGTGTGCCGTTGAGGCGGATCTCCGTCTTGCTGGCATTCAGACAAAGATCATTGGCGGCACACCCATCTTGAATGGCAGTTAGGCAATCAGAGATGAGAGAGGGAGAGGAGGTGGCATAGGGCAGCCTGAAAATGAGTTGAGTGTCGTCAGCGTAGCACTGGACATTTGAGCAGAAAATGGAAATGCAGCAGGTGAGAGTTGCCAAGTATTGGTTGAAAAGCCAGGTCGAGAGGTTAAACCCCTGGGGAACACCACAGGTAGATAGATGATAGGAAGGACCCAAGTTGGACCTGGGAGGGTCGTCCAGAGAGGAAAGAGGTCAGCCAGCCAGAGCCTGATCGTGATACCCAGGTTATCACAGAGACGGTTGAGCAGGATGGTATGGTTGACCGTGTCAAAGGCAGAAGAGAGATCGAGTAGGATGAGGACAGAGGTAATGTCAGAGTTGAGGTTGGAGAGCAGATCTTAACGGATGTTCAGGAGAGCAGTTTCCGTGCTTTTGGCAGCTCTGAATCCAGACTGGTGGTCATGGAGACCGCCAACAGAATTGGAATGAAGGTTAAGCTGAGAGATGGCCAGCTTTTCCAGGAGTTTGCCTAGAAATGGAGTAATGGAGATTGGGCGATACTAAGCTGGACAAGAAGGATCAGCTGTGGGTTTCTTGAGAAGAGGATGCACAAGGGAGTGCTTCAGGGGGGAGGGGAAGGATCCTGGGGCAAAGGAGTGGTTGCAAAAATCAGCAAGGGCCAGAGCAAGGGTGTCAATGTGGTCCTGGATGGTTTTAGAGGAATAGGGATGAACCTGTTTTGACAAGGCTTTCATAGATCGGACTTGTCTAGCAACCTCGTCAGGGGTGAAAAGAGGAAAGGACGAGAAGGATGGTGGGAGGGTGGCTAAAGGAGGGTCTGCAAGCACAGACGGAGAGGGGAGAGGAGGGGAGGGGTGGAGAGATTGGACAGGATGTCATGGGTTTTTGAGATGAAGTGAAAGGGCAAGCTCATTGCAAAGAGCCTGAGAGGCAACAGGAGGGGTAGAGACTGCAGCAGGGTTGGCCAGCTCCTTGCAGAGTTTAAGGAGTTTGGCCGAGTTGTTAGATGCTGTAGAGACAGACTTGAATGTGGACTCTCTTCTTGGTACAGACAGAGAGTCGGTATTGCCTTTGGAGCAGGCAGTAGGCCAGTTTGTCAGAGGATGAGCAAGTAGCCCTCCATTTCCTCTCAGCCGCCCTACACTTACGTTTAAGTGTAGCTAGGTCGGAGTCATACCAGGAATTGCACTTGGCTTTGGACTTCAAACGGATCCTCATGACAGGGGCAAGAGCATCAAGCGTATCAGAAATTAAAGAGCAGAGCAGAGACAGGGCTGTGTCAGGATGTGAGACAGCTAGAGGTGGGGGCTTGGGGGTTGGGGGAGAGGGTCATGGCGAAAGCCTCAAATGACACACGCTTCGTGGGCCAGATGTCCGAGAAGGTAGGCAGTGGTGGGGTAGGCTTGGCTTCGGGGGGTGGGGGGGGATAGGGAGAGATGAGAGGAGAGGAGGGCGTGATCGCTCCAGGAGAGAGGGGGAGGTCAGAGGAAGATCAAGACATCGAGTGTGTGCCCTGCAGAGTCGGGCCAGAGGGGAGGATGGATGGGGAGAGGGAGATGCAGAGGTCACGGAAGAGCACAGAGGAGGAGCAAGGAGAGTCTCAATGTATATTGAGGTCACTGAGGAGGAGTTGAGTGGTAGAGGCCAGGAGGGAGGAGGAGAGGTCTGCCCACTCAGAGAGAAATGAGGTGATTTGACCAGGAGGCCGGTAGATGGTAACCACAGTAAGAGAATAGGTAGGAGAGAGAGAAAGCCTACAGACAAGGCATTCAAAAGAGGAGTAGGTCTGAGTGGGAATGATAGAGGCAGGAATCCACTCAGGAAAGATCAGGGCTACCCCCCACGGACTGGGAGGATCTGGGTGCTGAGAGGATCTTGTAGCCATCAGGGAGGAGAGGTTCAAAGCTCGTAACAGAGCTGGCCGTGAACCATGTCTCAGTAAGACCAAGGACATCGAGGTCTAGTTCTTCAAGGAGCCGGCAGATGTCAGAGAAGTGTTTGACGGCAGAGCGAGAGTTGAGAGTGGCAATATGGAGAAGGTTCAAACGATTGATCCATTCAGCCATTTGACTCTTTCCTGAAACTGATCAGAAATATCAGCACAGTGTCACGACACGTATAGCAAAACCTCAGAGACGTGTAGACACTATCGCAATGAAGGAAGCGTCTGTCAGTCATACTTAGAAATGGCGGCATTCTTTGTGGAACTGTTACTGTCTCGTTTAGCAACCCTGCTAAGAAGGAATGAGTCCATACTGTTAGAATATTAGCCCCAATAGTACATAGGGGTTCTCTGCCATTAATTTGATCTTTTGTGCTTTAAAAGGAACCATTTGTCACAGCATTTCCCATAATTGCAGAACTATGAGCCACTTTTTTGTCCCGATCAAAACTGAATTCCAAAAAATACTGGTTGTTTATTTATATTACTGGACAGAGAACAAAAAAAATAGCAAACCAAAATGGAAGTCCGGCCATTTTTTTAATAAACCGCTAGCAAAGTGTCCGAAATTACACCAATCTAGAACACACATGCTTTAAACTATTCTCTGAACATGTTTCAAAACATGTTAGCAACATGCTGCTGCACCAGGTGTATGCGTGGACATGAACAGAAAGCCGGCCATTGGCAAGAGAATCAAGACAGCTGATAAAAATGCTAAAATCCAGCACTGAATCCAGGAACCTTTGAGATGAGCCAGCATCAGACAACAGCTGATCGTTACCTGAAATGACCTACTTTATGGGTGAGGCAGGGACTCTAACTTCTCTGCCCCCTCCTGCTGGGCGCCTGCCCCTTTTACACATTTGCATACATTGCAGACCCAGAAACACTTGCAGAACGTGCTGCCAGCAGTCAACTTCTTTGTCGATGTATGGGGGTGCTGCAGCACCTCTAGCACCCCTATTTTATTTATTTATTTTTTCCATTGATAAAGCGGCCCTGGGGCATCGTGGCGCTGTTACAACGAGGCTTACTTAGTTACATGAAAACCGCAATGCGCTATTGGTGGGGGGAGGGGCATGGGTGGGGTGGCACAAGATTGAGATGCTCCTGCCAGGCTGTAGTAAATTGTGCATTTACGTCAGTGTGAAAAAAGAAAATACTGCCCCGGGAAAGAATACTCTACAGCCTGTGGTTTGCTCCTGATTAAGGTGCTGATGAGACTTGTTCTATTACTTGTCATTTGTAAAGTGCTCATCTACCATTGGTATGGCCTCATAGCGCTGTGGTCCATTGGTATGGCCTCATAGCGCTGTGGTCCGTTGCTATGGTCTCATAGCACTGTGGTCCGTTGATATGGTCTCATAGCGCTGTGGTCCGTTGCTATGGTCTCATAGCGCTATGGTCAATTGGTATGTTCTCATGGCACTGTGGTCCATTGGTATGGTCTCATAGCGCTGTAGTCCGTTCGTATGGTCTCATAGCGCTATGGTCCATGGTATGTTCTCATAGCGCTGTGGTCCGTTGCTATGGTCTCATAGTGCTGTGGTCCATTGATATGGCCTCATTGCGCTGTGGTCCATGGCCTCATGGCGCTGTGGGTTGTCTGAGCGTGCAATGATTAGAAAGAATGAATGCAAGTCAAAAGATGAAAAGTTCAAGATAACGAACACATCTGCAGTGGATGCGGTGATTCTGACGCTGCACTTTGTTCCTCCGCAGGCGACGGGCCTCCACTTCCGGCACACGGATAACGTGATCCAGTGGCTGAACGCCATGTCTGAAATTGGTCTGCCTAAGGTAAGTCGCACAGGAGAGCATTGCCCAGGGGGTGGTTGTGAGAGCCAGGTGGGCAGATAGGTCGCCCTTGATGGTCAGGGATTATTGTGCTGCTTAATAGCGCTTGGATGCATGCTGCACAGGGCCAAGGAGAAGCGATGCATGCTGACACTAAAGCATGTCCATATACTGCAGCGTGTAATGGAATCCATCTGACTACATTGAGGGCTTTTGTTTTATGACATTTCTCCTCGCATGTATGTGGGGGTAGCCCCCCCACACCTTTATTATTACCCTAAACCACCCCACATACATTTGCGGTGAAATTAGTTGAAATGGTCTTTGTGCAAATCTTCTGCAATCAAATCTACCTCTACCGTGTAATGTACTTTATCTGTGCAGACCCCGCAGCCATTGGTGAAGACCAAGGCCGTGTCCATCAAAATAAGACCTGGTTTTAGTAAAGGGTGAGATCTTTTCTCTCCTGGGGTGAGATCTTTTCTCTCTTGGGGTGAGATCCGTTCTCTCTTGGGGTTGTAAGGTGACTGTTCTCTCTTAGGGTGAGATATTTTCTCTCTTGGGGAGAGATCTTTTCTCTCTTGGGGTGAGATCTTTTCCCTCTTGGGGTGAGATCTTGTCTCTCTTGGGGTTGTAAGTTGACTGTTCTCTCTTGGGGCGAGATATTTTCTCTCTTGGGGAGAGATCTTTTCTCTCTTGGGGTGAGATCTTTTCCCTCTTGGGGTGAGATCTTTTCTCTCTTGGGGTTGTAAGTTGACTGTTCTCTCTTGGGGTGAGATATTTTCTCACTTGGGGAGAGATCTTTTCTCTCTTGGGGTGAGATCTTTTCCCTCTTGGTGTGAGATCTTTTCTCTCTTGGGGTTGTAAGTTGACTGTTCTCTCTTGGGGTGAGATATTTTCTCTCTTGGGGAGAGATCTTTTCTCTCTTGGGGTGAGATCTTTTCCCTCTTGGGGTGAGATCTTTTCTCTCTTGGGGTTGTAAGTTGACTGTTCTCTCTTGGGGTGAGATATTTTCTCTCTTGGGGAGAGATCTGTTCTCTCCTGGGGTGAGATCTTTTCACTCTTGGGGAGAGATCTTTTCACTCTTGTGGAGAGATCTTTGCTCTCTTGGGGTTGTAATTTGACCGTTCTCTCTTGGGGTGAGATCTTTTCTCTCTTGGGGTAAGATCTGTTCTCTCTTGGGGTGAGATCTTTTCCCTCTTGGTGTGAGATCTTTTCTCTCTTGGGGTTGTAAGTTGACTGTTCTCTCTTGGGGTGAGATATTTTCTCTCTTGGGGAGAGATCTTTTCTCTCTTGGGGTGAGATCTTTTCCCTCTTGGGGTGAGATCTTTTCTCTCTTGGGGTTGTAAGTTGACTGTTCTCTCTTGGGGTGAGATATTTTCTCTCTTGGGGAGAGATCTGTTCTCTCCTGGGGTGAGATCTTTTCACTCTTGGGGAGAGATCTTTTCACTCTTGTGGAGAGATCTTTGCTCTCTTGGGGTTGTAAGTTGACTGTTTTCTCTTGGGGTGAGATCTTTTCTCTCTTGGGGAGAGATCTTTTCTCTCTTGGGGTTGTAATTTGACCGTTCTCTCTTGGGGTGAGATCTTTTCTCTCTTGGGTAAGATCTGTTCTCTCTTGGGGTGAGATCTTTTCTCTCCTGGGGCAAGATCTGTTCTCTCTTGGGGTGGGATCTGTTCTCTCTTGGGGTGAGATCTGTTCTCTCTTGGGGTGAGATCTGTTCTCTCTGGGGGTGAGATCTTTTCTCTCCTGGGGTGAGATCCTTTCTTTCTTGGGGTGAGATCTTTTCTCTCTTGGGGTGAGATCTTTTCTCTCTTGGGGTGAGATATTTTCTCTCTTTGGGGTGAGATCTTTTCTGTTTGGGGTGAGTTCTGTTCTCTCTTGGGGATGTAATTTGACCGTTCTCTCTTGGGGTGAGATCTTTTCTCTCCTGGGGTGAGATCTTTTCCCACTTGGGGAGAGATCTTTTCTCTCTTGGGGTTGTAATTTGACCGTTCTCTCTTGGAGTGAGATCTTTTCTCTCTTGGGGTTGTAAGTTGACCGTTCTCTCTTGGGGAGAGATCTTTTCTCTCTTGGGGTTGTAATTTGACCGTTCTCTCTTGGAGTGAGATCTTTTCTCTCTTGGGGTTGTAAGTTGACCGTTCTCTCTTGGGGTGAGATCTTTTCTCTCATGGGGAGAGATCTTTTCTCTCTTGGGGTTGTAATTTGACCGTTCTCTCTTGGAGTGAGATCTTTTCTCTCTTGGGGTTGTAAGTTGACTGTTCTCTCTTGGGGTGAGATTTGTTCTCTCTTGGGGTGAGATTTGTTCTCTCTTGGGGTGAGATCTTTTCTCTCTTGGGTTGAGATATTTTCTCTCTTGGGGTTGTAAGTTGACTTTTCTCTCCTGGGGTTGTAAACTGACTGTTCTCTTCTGGGGTGAGAGCTTTTCTATCCTCGGGTAAGATCTTTTCCCTCTCGGACAAGATCTTTTCTCTCTTGGGGTGACATCTTTTCTCTCTTGGGGTTGTAAGTTGACTGTTCTCTTGAGGTGAGATCTTTTCTCTCTTGGGGTGAGATATGTTCTCTTTGGGGTGAGATCTTTTCTCTTTGGGGTGAGATCTTTTCTCTTTGGGGTGAGTTCTGTTCTCTCAAGGGGTTTTAAGTTGACTGTTCTCTCTTGGGGTGAGAACTTTTCTCTCATAGGGTGAGCTCTTTTCCCTCCTGTGGTGAGATATTTTCTCTCTTGGGGTGAGATCCTTTCTCTCTTGGGGCGAGATCCTTTCTCTTTGGGGTGAGATCCTTTCTCTTTGGGGTGAGATCTCTTCTCTCTTGGGGTTGTAAATTGACTGTTCTCTCTTGGGGTGAGATCCTTTCTCTCTTGGGGTTGTAAGTTGAATGTTCCCTCTTGGGGTGAGATCTTTTCTCTCTTGGGGTGAGATCTTTTCTCTCTTGGGGTGTAATCTTTCCTCTCTTGGGGTGAGAGCTTTTCTCTCTTGGGGTGAGAGATTTTCTCTCTTGGGGTGAGAGGTTTTCTCTCTTGGGGTGGGAGCTTTTCTCTCCTGGGGTTGTAAACTGACTGTTCTCTCCTGGGGTGAGAGCTTTTCTATCCTTTGGTGAGATCTTTTCTCTCTTGGGGTGAGAACTTTTCTCTCCTAGGGTGAGCTCTTTTCTCTCCTGTGGTGAGCTCTTTTCTCTCCTGTGGTGAGCTCTTTTCTCTCCTGGGGTGAGATCTTTTCTCTCCTGGGGTGAGATCTTTTCTCTCCTGGGGTGAGATCTTTTGACTGTTCTCTCTTGGGATGAGATATTTTCTCTCCTAGGGTGAGCTCTTTTCTCTCTTGGGGTGTGATCTTTTCTCTCCTGAGGTGAGATCCTTTTTTCTTTGGGGTGAGATCCTTTCTCTTTGGGGTGAGATCTTTTCTCTCTTGGAGTTGTAAATTGACTGTTCTCTCTTGGGGTGAGATCTTTTCTCTCTTGGGGTGAGATCTTTTCTCTCTTGGGGTGAGATCTTTCTCTCTTGGGGTGTAATCTTTCCTCTCTTGGGGTGAGAACTTTTCTCTCTTGGGGTGAGAGATTTTCTCTCTTGGGGTGAGAGCTTTTCTCTCGTGGGGTGGGAGCTTTTCTCTCCTACGGTTGTAAACTGACTGTTCTCTCTTGGGGTGAGATCTTTTCTCTCTTGGGGTGAGATCTTTTCTCTCTTGGGGTGAGATCTTTTCTCTTTGGCTTGTGATCTTTTCTCTCTTGGGGTGAGATCTTTTCTCTTTGGGGTGAGATCTTTTCTCTCTTGGGGTGAAAGATTTTCTCTCTTGGGGTGAGAGCTTTTCTCTCTTGGGGTGGGAGCTTTTCTCTCCTGGTGTTGTAAACTGACTGTTCTCTCCTGGGGTGAGAGCTTTTCTATCCTGGGGTGAGATCTTTTCTCGCTTGGGGTGAGATCTTTTCTCGCTTGGGGTGAGATCTTTTCTCTCTTGGGGTGTAATCTTTTCTCTCTTGGGGTGAGGTCTTTTCTCTCTTGGGGTTGTAAATTGACTGTTCCCTCCTGGGGTGAGATCTTTTCTCGCTTGGGGTGAGATCTTTTCTCTCTTTGGTGAGAGCTTTTCTCTCCTGGGGTGGGAGCTTTTCTGTCCTGGGGTGAGATCTTTTCTCTCTTGGGGTGAGATCTTTTCTCTCTTGGGGTGGGAGCTTTTCTCTCTTGGGGTGGGAGCATTTCTCTCTTGGGGTGAGAGCTTTTCCCTCTTGGGTGGGAGATTTTCTCTCCTGGGGTTGTAAACTGACTTTTCTCTCCTGTGGTGATAGCTTTTCTATCCTGGGGTGAGATCTTTTCTCTCTTTGGGTTGTAAGTTGACTGTTCTCTCCTGGGGTGAGATCTGTTCTCTCTTGGGTGAGATCTTCAGCAGCATGGCGGCCGCAGCACAGTGTGTCTCTTCCATGGCTTTGGTGATTTTTGGCAGCTTTTTCCTGCTGCTTCATGTTGGGGTCCATGTGTTAGGGCATTCGGCAGAAGTGTCTAAGTCTATTCACCCTCAAAGAAGTTTCGAGCTCCCTTTCCTGTGGTTAGGGGGACTTGGGAGGGTTTTACTTCACTCCTCACATACGGAACTTTGAGTTGACTTTTCATGTACCCGCAAAGCTCGCTGGGAAGTGTACAGTAAATTGGCAATTCGCCACAGGAACACACATGTAAATGCAATGCAGAACTATGCGACATGTCCAGATAGTTAATTCCTCAATGCTTCTGTTAATAGAAATGTCTGCGGTTAATTGGGAGGAACCTTGTGAGCCCCTCATTCGGCTCCCCCCAACCCCAGCCAGCACATGATGCACCGAACATGCACCATTTCCGGTTACCTTGTGTGAATGCCCATATTCGCTCCCACCCCTTTTCAATTCTTCTTGCTCAACTGGTCTTCCCCTTAAATGTCTTTCCCCATCACTCTTTCTCCTCTGCCTGCATGTACCCACTGAGCTGTTCCGCCAGTCAAGGGGGGTTGCCACTGACCGCACCTCATGCTGCCTCCATCACTCACCTCTTACCCTTTAAGCAGTTCACAATTACAATAGAAATGCTTTCAACATAATTGACTCCACAGAATTTGATGGAGAGGAAATTGTCACGGTGGAGTTGTTACATACAAGCTGAAATGTACACTGTATTTAAGGGTTAGGGAGAGCATTGTATGGGTTGATAAACATTGACACACTGTATTTTAATATTGGTGTGGAGCAGCAGGTGATTTGACAAACATTGATACACTGGGTATTTAAAGATTAAAGAAAGCAGTGTGTGACTTGATACACTGTATTTAAAGATTAAGGAAAGCAGTGTGTGACTTGATACATTGATACGCTGCATTCAAAGATTAAGGAAAGCAGTGTGTGACTTGATAAACATTGATACGCTGTATTTAAGGATTAAGTGTCAGGGTCCGGCTTGACTGAATTCCACAGGAGCTGATGCTGGCCCCACAGACCCTCACCAGGAGTTCAACTCTCAACCCTTAAGTATAAACTGAGCTGAGAACCCCAAGAAAGGGAAAGGGGAATTTGGAGAAAATAACAACTGAAACACTGCAGCCCTGCAACCGTCTGGTAGGCTCTGGTATCTGTAGTAAACAAAAACACTTGGTTACTTATATATTAATATAAAATTCTTTTCTATAATTATATTAAAATAAACTCTAACTTCATTACCTCTTAAACCTCTGTATAAGACTTAGAGGTTAATTATCTGTATGGAATATCTTCTAAACAATTATCATGCTTAGTGCATATAGTCTCAAGGCATTCAAGTCTCTTTAGAATCCTAAAGGAATGACCCTTGCAAGCACCTTACAGACTTAGATATTCTCTTTGCTTTTTAAGTTCTTTTAACTCTATAAAGTTCGAGTTTTAAATGCTTTTGTGAAATGCAGTCTTTCTTTGAAGAATTGAATTCCTTTTGCAAAAAATTACATTAAATAGAAACTCATAAACTTTCTTGAATGCTGCTCTCCTTCTGTGTGTGAATCTTTTCTTTTTACACATACGAATGCATAATTTCTTTCTCGACACGCGTTTGCGATAAACACACAAAATCACAAGACGTGAAAAATTGTCCTCGCGTATAAAATTCACACGCGCATATTAACAAATACATGCACGCATGAAAACAAGTGTACGTCCGCTAAAAAAACAACTCGCGCTAAGTAAATGGACTTGCGCTCTATCGCTACCGAATGCACGCGGTTATACGCAACGTCACTCACTTAAAAATTGTACACGTGTTCAAAACAACTCGCGCTTAGTTAAAAATGGACTTGCGCTATATCGCAACCCAACACGCGCTTTCTTACGCAAAGTCTCTCACGTTAAAAATGTGCACGCGCTCAAAAAACACTTGCACTATTCATATGGACACGCTCTATCACTCAGAATACCCGCGTGCTCCCATAACAACGTTACTGACGTCACACGGAATCGCGCACGCGTTTGAACAGTCTTGAAACACTTTTCATGCAGTAAACAACTTTAAAACTTGAGCGCACAGTCTTTACACGTGTTTTCTTATAGTAATAGAACTGTAAAACGTCTTTTCACTCAGTAAACTTTAAAACTCGTAATCTCTTTAAGTTTTTCTTATGAAAGATGAAAGTTCACTGTGAAAGTCTTTTAGCTTTTAAAAAGAACGATCCCACCTGATGTCTTCTAGTTCGCTCTGGCTCAGAAAAAGATTTTCTTACTTCTTTGGTAAATCTTCTGAACTCTGAAAGGCCTTCCTTAAGGAGCTTAACTAATACACAACCAGCCACTGAATTACTATGGATGAAAGGCAGTTTAGAATCTTGCTCACCTCCCAAGAATCCAACCCATTATCCTATCCACCAATCAGACAAACCAAACGTATCATTGTTCCTTAACCCAATCAGATTAAGTTTCTTTCTCTCCATCTTGACTTGGGCAACCACAATGTTAATTCTATGTACAAACTCTTCCTGAATACTACTCCAGCCAAACTCTTCCTGATTCCTGCTCCAGCCAGCCCTGACATTAAGGAAAGGAGTGTGGGACTTGATAAGCATTGATACACTGTATTTAAGGATTAAGCAAAGGAGTGTGAGACTTGATAAACATTGATACGCTGTATTTAAGGATCAAGGAAAGCTGTGTGAGACTTGATACACATTGACGAGACACTGTATTTAAGATTAAGGAAAGCCGTGTGAGTCTTGATAAACAATGATACGCTATATTTAAGCATTAAGGAAAGCTGTGTGAGACTTCATAAACAATTATTGATTTCCTTTGCCCTGTAGATCTTTTACCCTGAAACCACGGACATCTACGACCGGAAGAACATGCCTCGCTGCATCTACTGCATCCATGCGCTCAGGTATGTGTGGCAAGGCACGGCCGCGAGCATTGTGCTGTACACGCCAATAAGGATGAGTGTGCGCTTCATTTAGTGGAGAAGGTTCGTGACACTGCTTCTCGCATGCAATGTGCTCCCCAAGGCTAGGGTTTGTAGGTGCCATGCAGTGTCATATTATGTGGGATGTCTGTGATGTAATAACTACGGCTCTGTAGGGTTTCAGGACTGAGTGGCAACTAAACCACTACTCAGGAGTGACCCCAGGCATGGAGGTGAAACAGGCAAAGCCCATCAGTTATACCTCCTTCACCTTGTGTGGTAGCGCAGGCCGAAGGCAGGCTGTATCTTGAGGAAGGTTGTGATCTGATGACAGTTCCAACCCAAACAACTTATGTAGAATGGATCCAAAATAAAATCGTGTCCAGTCGAGGTTCTATAAAAGTATAGGCTTTTGAACAATAAAACAGAAACTAAATCAGAGTACATCAGGAAAACTCGCCCCTGTAAATAAAATGCAGAGAATGGAAAGGACGCTGTGGCTGGATTGGTTAATATGGCAAGAAATTGGCAAAAATGTTACTGTTTAAGGATAGGACTTTGATGCAGAATGTAGAGAAGGGGGGGGCTTAATGGTCAATATGGTGCCAGAAAGTGTACCCGGGGGACAGGGCTCCTGCACAGTACCTTTGAGACTTGTCTTTTGGTGCTCAGCCGCATTGAGCAAGGCTTTTCTGTGTCAAACCTGGCGTCTAAGTGCTTTTAGCGGCAGGTGTGGTCAAATCTTGGAGCGGCGACAAGTCCCAACCTTGCAGGGCTGTCCGTCGGCAGAGTAGGCTTGCAGATCAAAGATGCTGGAGGTGGCGGGTCACCAGCGATATAAAACAGTGACATTGGTGACGGAGAAGCAGGGGAGAGGGCTTGGCAAGCTCAAGACAGTGCTGGGGCACTGCAGCGACATTGGTTGCGCGCTCGAGGAAGCTGGTGACCAGGTAGCGATGCTGAATTGGGAACACCTGAAGACTCTATGGGTCGTAGATGCAGAGATGGCTGAGCTCCAGCTTCGAGAGAGCTCAGAAATGCGTAGGGAGACGAGCGTCAAGGTAAAGGATGGTTCTGGCGGTTCCCTTGCAGCATCTTGGGCAGTGTCAAAGGTGCCCAAATGGACGTGGAGGTGGTACAGACCTTGGCTGTGTGGTTGCTGGGACACCGAGACCAAGGTTTCCAGGGGCAAAGCAATTCCTTCACTTCTGTACTTCCACTCCAGGGAGATTGGCTAGCATCCCAGGCGATCCATCACCTCCATTGGACACGGTCCTGGTTCCAGTGCAGCCAGCAGAGAGACTGTGGTCCACAGCCTTTCACCGCCATGGTTCCTTGGTGGTGGTTGGGTGACGGAGCTCTCCTCCTCCTTGGATGCCGTCTGTCTTCATCTCTGTAGCAGAGGACTTTAAAGTAGACTGTACTCCCAACAGTGGTCAAATGAATCCTTCTGGTCAATGTAAGAGGCCCGTTCCCCATGGCAGTATACCCAGAGTGCCTGGCCTGCAGGAAATGTGCGTGTGGGGGGTACTAAGTGGTAGAGAGCCCTAATAGAGACCGAAATACTTAAACCTCTTTCTCAGCACCCCTCTCTCTTCACTCTGCCCCCTTCCCATGCTTGCCGACTTCAAAAGCGACTTCAGTGGTCAGTTCCCTGGTATAAGTATGGCTTTGCCAGTGCGTCCTTCAAAGCAGATCTCCTAGTGAGAGTTCCTGTGCCCTGAGAGGAGGTTTTGTCCTTCCTCCAGGAAGAGCAAAAGGTGGCATATTGTTCCACATGGTAGCTCTGGTGACAGTCAGACAAGACACTAATAAACATCAATCTTGCCATAACTGAGCCCCGCTTACCTCGCTGGCACTAGTCTGATATCAAATTGCTCTGGCTGTATAGTTGTGTGCTATTAGTAGTCACATGGCCCAACCAGGCAGGGCTTATATTTAATGATTTACCTGCCACCAGACTGACTAAGGCATACAATTATTAAATTTGGAAACAGATTAAGAAGATAAAAAAACACATCTGCCTACTGTCACCATGAGTTCCAGCACCAAACGGGAATGTACATGAGACCTTTGAACCTGCCCTGTGCCACGGCAGAGCTGGGGATGAGAGTGCCAGGAGGATCTCTCACCTGTATCATTTTGGCATGGAGACATTATTTGGGGGTTTGGTATGATTAGCAGACCTTCCTTTCAGAAACGGAACTACCCACGCCATTTTATGATTTTTTTTTTTTAAAAAGGCTAGGGCTTTCACACCCTCGAAGATGGCAATACGTTACATTATGAGTGTGCTGTTGCGGTAACTGGTATTACCGCATACCAGCATGTTACCGCACCAGCACACTCAGTTTGCTGGTAGGCTGGTGGATTTACTTCCAGGTCTGAGTTGGAGGTATATCCGCCAGCCTACCGGCAAAAAACTGCCAGTATTACCAGCCCGGTAATACCGGTGTCAGTAATGCCAGCAAATCCCCCCCCCCCCGTGGAGTCATATGGGACTCCATGGAGTGGGGATTTACTGGCGCTTCTGCCACTTGGCATCTGCCGGTAATTCCGCCAGACTAAGTGGCAGAAACGGTATTGCAGTTTGCCGGTATCCCTCACCGGCACCCTTGCAATGAGGCCCAATTCCTTCAGCCAGTCCTAGCTTTCCAGCCAACAGCAGCTTGCAATCAGGGACTTGCAGGTTTTTCTCCATTAGAGTTATGGCTGCAGAAGCCCAAGCATTGCAATCGCCCTCATTAAGTCCGTGCTGCTGCAGGTGTCGCACGTGTGGCGCTGTTCCTGGTACCCTGGGTGTCATTGGGCACTATCTGAGAAGGGCTGCCCCCTGAGTGGCCCATTCTGAGTTGCTGCTTTAGAGGCCACTCTTGTTGGAAGATCTCGTCGCTTCTGAATGAGGTCCTTTTGCTTTGTCTCCTTTCTTTGCCATTGTTTTGGCCAGCTGCCCTTATGGACATGGTAAATTAATTGGTGGCGTCCTTATTATTTCTTTTTTAAAATTCTGTGCTGTGAGCCGTTTGTTTGCGTTGAAGGCTTCTCAGGACCAGCTTGTGAGCCGGGTATGGCCGTTTATCTAACTCGGGCTCTCCAGAGTTTTTGGCCTACGATTCCCATGATCCCTCACCATTAATATGATGGCTAGGGCTGATGGAATTTGTAGTCCAAAACACTTGGAGCGCCAAATGTTGCAGACCCCTAAGCTAACTAAATGCTTTCAAGCATCTTTCTGAGCATTGTGTGCAGAACAACTCTAACCAGCAAGTCATTAGTAAAGGCTCATGGGATTTGTAGTCCAAAACATGTGGCGGACGACTAGAGTAGCCACATGTATGCCCGTTTAATGCAACAGAGATGTGAAGTGTTGTTTCATTGACCTTTACTGGGAGGCTATTGTTCTTGTGGGTGGGGGGAGCAAAGTGTCACACAGTGCCTTAAACACCCTTGCCCGGCTCTAATGGGGCATGGGGGTCAGAGGGGCTTTCTTTCTTTGCATTTTGAGCACTCCTCAGCGGGCATTCATGCTGATATAACCTGCACTGAAAGGCACTCACTTTAGCTGCACTGATAATGACGTGTTAATGATTAATTCAGTATAAAAATGAGAGATGCTCATGTTGTTATATTGTAAAGCGCTTTGGCTTAAAGCGCTATATAAATTCAACAAACATAAACATATTTTATTATACAGCACCCAGGTGCCCTTGGGTTCGGCACGCACTACAAATGTCAAAATATACATAAATACGGCACAAATTGGGGTAATGCCCCCAAAAATACGAAGTTGAAAATCGCGAGGGCGAAAAAAAGGCCCAGTTGTTTAAATCGCATTTTTCGCTTTTTTTTGCTCCTTTTCCCCAAACAAATGGGTGGGGGGGTATACATTAAAGTAGGGGCATGTTGCCGGGCTGCAGGGAGTCGCCCCCCACATTTGAAATGGAAAAAAGTGCAAAAAGAAAGGGTATTTTCGGTATTCGATTTTTTTAGAAGAAATAATTTCGGCCTAATTTTATTTAGGTATTATAACGAAGCTCCCAACTCGGTGCTGTGCGTGTTTGCTACTGTGTGGGTAGGTGCGTGCATGCAGTACACACGTGCATGTAACACCGGTCTAATAAGTATTTGCAAAGGCAGGCACGCAGCTGTATATTGCAATGGGCTTTGGTTGAAACCACAGAGGTGCCTTTCATGTTCGCGAGCCTGGGGAGGGCGCGCCTCCTGCGGAGTGGGTTACAGGTCCGTGGCACGCGGCTGCCTGCCTCGAGGCGCTCCCTTGCAAGTCTCGGGTCATGCAGGCTTTGAGGGGCGGGAGGGGGGATGCGGGGGGGGGTAATGTTGCTTTGCAGCTGCAGCGGATCCTGCCCCTGCTCGCCCTGCTGCTGGGAGATGCCACCAGCCCGGGCATGCCTGTGCCCGCAGCTTGGGCAAGCTGCCGGGAGAGAGTGTCCTCCTTCCTGTAGAGAAGGCCGCCTTTGTCTCTCTCGGGGGGCGAACCCTCCGCTCATCACATTAGTCTGCTTTCTTTGGTGCCTGGCACACGTGTTCCTCTCTCTCTCTCGTCCCCCCTAAAGTGCTCCTGGCGGACTCCTCGCGGACACCACATCCCAGAAAATGCCGGCTTTGTTTTCAGGGCCTTCCTTGGCTGCTTACATGCGGGGATGTTTTCGTCCGTGCAGGGTGTGCTTTACAGTTATTGTCCTTTGTGTGTGTTTTTCATAGCGCTACCGCTTACACGTCCATGGTCTCTGGGCGCTTCGTAACTACAGGGGTTTCTTATACTCTTTGCGGCCGGTTTTTCATGGATTGTTCGTGATTCATACATGTGCCTTCACATGTTTTCAGCAAGGCGGCTTTATACGTGGCGATGGGGGTGCGGGGGGAGAAACAGTGTTTCTGAGGGAGGGAGGGAGGGAGGGAGGAAGGAGGGTACATGGAGCAGAGAATGGGGGAGAAATGGAAAGGCGCTGTCTTATCAGAGAGTTTAGGGAGTGGAGAGGCCAACAGACAGACTGTTCTAATCTCTTGGGCCCGGAGCCTAGGCTGCACGGCATTCCCGCATTTCCCACCGGCTGTGCTGGGAGAGTAGGGCAGCAAAGGGAGAGTTACTTCCTTTCTCGTCCAGCTGAAGGTCATCATGCCTGTGGCACAGGCGTTGGTGATGTGGTTGCCTGTCATCCTCGGCGCCCTTCCCCACCTGTATCCCCTCCCCAGGGTGTCTCGCGGGTGCTCAGTCACGAGGAAGGGAGTCTCTCACTGAGGCTGTGCAGCACTCTCTGTCACATGAGAGCCGCCCCCCACCCCCCTGCTCCGGATTAGAGTGCAGAGAAGGGAAGGGCAGCCACGTGTCGTGGCTAGAATGGCCCGCAGGCTGTGCCACCACAACGAGGAGCAGCAACAGCGCTTTCATTAGTTTCTAGGCGCTATGCGTGTGGGTCTGTATGGGGTCAGCATTGGGAGGTGATGCGCCCTGATCCTTTTCGCCTCTCACCTCGGTATTAATGTGCAGCGCCCACGGTCCCACAGGTGCACCCCGATTGACCCTTATAAGAACTTGGTCTCCCACAGAGACTCTTCCACAGAGCGAGAAGGTCTCCCGGTTGGGTCTTCTTGCCCCAGATGTTCGGATGCCCACCTCAGTCCAGGCAAGCCAACATCTGGAAATCTTCTAAGCTTAATGTTTACACTTCCACAGCAGCGTGTGTCTCACAGGAATGTGTCAGGAGGTTGACGTATTGCACCCTTACATCAGTAGCACGCTTCCTATCCCCCCAACATGCCGATTTAGAGTCCCCCCCCCCCAAAAAAATGCAGAAGGAGCCCTTTTCCTGTCCCAGGACAGGGCGATGGGGCTCCAACTGCTGCCACGCACCACCCAAGTCTTCTGACCTTTTCTCCTTCGTGATGGAAACTACTTCTTGTTCACCCCAACAGCAGGCTCCAAATACTGAACTGGTCGACACCATTGCTGTGCGGTCCAGAATCTCTTCACCTCCCCCCCTCGCCTGTCAGAGGAATGGTTTGCTGCTTATTGGGGCCATGCCAGTAGCCCTTACTTATGGTGCCCCAAGCAGCCCCTACACCCCTCTCATTGATACCTCTCATTGATCGCAAACACTGACCGGTGTTCTGTCTGCAATGCTGTATATGGTCTGCTCACCTTTTAGGTGCAATTCAAGGCTCCAATGTTAGCACAGCTTCTGTTCCTGGTTTAGTGACTCCTCAGGTTGGGAGATCGAGGATTCGGGTTTAACCGGTTAACAGTCCTGTTCTAGAACCAGGGATCTCGATTCCAAGGGAGGTATTGCTACCTATAATACTGAAGCAGGGGTCCTCATATTTCTTTGGGATCCCTCCTTCTGCACTTGGAGATCTGATCCTTCATGTGATGTTATATGGCATTTGTATAGCACCTAGTGCCATTGGTATGGCCTCAAGCCGCTGTAGGTGATTGCCCTTGGAGGACCGAAGCCCGAGGTATGAGAAATTGGTAAGAGGATTTTACAATGCGTGTTTGTATTTTCCCCAGTGTGAAGCTAGGTAGGGGCACCTACGTCCCCCTGCTAGCGATCCAAGGAGAACTGGCTTGTGGATGGGTGCTGTGAAAGCAGTCGGGAGAGTGTGCAAGTCAAAGAGACTATGTTCCCAGCTGGACCACATTTCTTTGTAGGACTTAGCTGCATTCTAGTGGCAGCGGCGATGTGTGATATAAGTTCGAGTAGTGGATGATTGCAGATGTGTGTTCATGCAGGTGTATGCGGGTGGGCGGCCGTGCCTTGGGAGGGATACGGCTGTCTTCCATCGAGATGGAGTGCGATACGTACCCGTGTGTCATGGCTGATTTCTAGTTTCAAAGACAGTGCAGATCCTATTGCAGATCGGCACAAATCCTTTGCGTGCGCACTCGGTACTGGCTGGATGTCTACTCCTGTGACCCGTCGGTGCCCCCACCAACCTGACTGGGGGTGTTCACCCAAGAGGCAGATTGGGTCAGTCATGATGCAGAAGGGAAGAGCCAGGTCTTGAGTGCTTCCGGAAGGCGCTGGAAACCTCATTGCAGCGCATGTTGTGAATTGTCGAACATGTCGAAGCTTCCTGTTCATCGCATTCAGAACCTCTCCTGTGCAGGGAAACTCCTCACTCTACTTCTTGACACCAATAACAAGAGGATGCATGTCACGTCAGCCCCATGGATGGTTAACTGTCATAGTTACTTAACCACTGTCCTCGCTCCAGTTTCCTATTGATGCAAAGAGTTGAAATGACTAGCGCCCTTTTTCGAAGGTTCGTTGCATCCTAGCCAATCAGGATGCAGGAGTTTACCGGAACGTCTCCATTGCAGAGGTGTAGGCCCACGCAAAATCTGCAAACGGCCCCTGAGCGGTGCTGTGAGGGCATTTATAGATGTTAATGTCACTGCGGTGGGCTGAACACATTCGCTTCAGACCCCACTTGTTAGACAATCATGGCTACGCCCCTGCTCCATTGCCCTGGCAGCCTGCACTGAACACTTAAGCTTTAGCACCCTGGGTCCCTGCGGCCCCTCAGCCCTCCATAACACGCCTTGCTTTGCTGAAGGTCTCCACGTCGCACTTTGCAGGCACTTCATGGCCGGCACCGCCCGATGCCTCAGGTGTGCTAATGCTTAAATAAATTGTACATTTTGCTACCGAACCTGCTTATTTAATCCTCACCTAATCCATTGCACACAAACCTCGTTTCCTAGCCGAAACCTCCAAATGCAGAACCACGTTTAAAAGTTCGGAAATGTGGCTTGTTGTCTTACAGTGGCCCCATGAGTGCCGTGATCCTCATCAGTGGGCAGTTCTCTTGCCAGGTTCCAGCTTGATTGCTCACCGTATTTGAGACCTGTGACCAGCTCTGTGTCCTCTGTGTGTCTTGAGGCCAGTCCATCTCTCTAAGCAAGGAAATTGCTGTTGGCCAACAGGCCGGAGACTCACATGTCTTGGGTTTATGCCTCTTGGAGTATGAGTTGAAGCGGTGGGGGGCGGTCCACCTGTTCCACCTCACTTATACAATGCTATGCTCGCCTGCCTTCAGCCATTGTTCTTGCAATGGCCTCCTTGTTCCCGATCCTGCCCCGGGAAACGCTGGTGGGGTTCACATGGTCTTAGAAATACGCGGCATGATCTTGTATGCTGTTCCTAAGGACGTGCAGATGAAGTCGCTTGACATCTTCAATATATTTTTAATTCATTCCAAGGTAACTGGTTTCTAATTAGGAATCGTCACTGAAATCCAAGTTCTCCAGCGTGGGATCTGGTATGGATTCACATGCTCATGAATATTCCCCGTCGTCAGGCTGGGAATCCTCGGTAAAGAAAAAACAGTTTCACTTTTGTTTACAAACTGTCTTTTGCCTATAAACCGATCACTGAGCTCTGGGTCATTCTGCCCCCAGCCAATGACTGCCCTCTCCCTAAGCCCCTCCTCTGGCAGCCATCTTAAAATTTTTACAACACGTTCAAGTGTTGGGAGTCCTTGTGTTTCGCTTTTAGAGCTTTCTGCGTTTTTCGCTCTTTTTGCTAGGAAATTTCCATGTTTCATAATCTATTGTCTTTGGCTGGTAAGAAAGGAACAGGCAAGCCGGCACTATACTTGCCCACACAAAGCCACGTTGCTCTTCCAGGCTTCCCTGCAAGGGCAGCTGCAGCCCTGTCTAAATTACCATGTATGCTCTTGATGTGAAGATGGCATGCTTACCCACCAAACCTTCTGTCGCTTAGTATTTGAGTGCATGACATTTTGGCAAGCAATTCAGATCAAGGTTCGTTTTAGGACAGCATGTCAAACTAAAAATCTAATAATTTAGGAAATCTGCACGCCAGCGAACATACATGACGCCTGTGTGTAGTGATCGCCGATTGTGGTTCAAACAGAATTGAATTGAGCAAGTCTCTGCTCTGGAAACGTGTTGCTTGCACTGTCGCTTCTTCGTCCTGTGCAATAGCACCCCCAGTGACCCCGCCTGCTGGCTAATAGGTTTGTAGTTCTCTGAGAACAGGAAGCAGGATGGTGTTTAAGATGGGCCAGTTAGCCTCTACAGGAAGGGAGGTTAACTCGGGTCCCTTCCCCCTTCATAAGATTACCAGGTGACTCCATGCCATCGGGACCGCGTTCCCCAGTCCTGGGTTTCCGTCTCTCCGTCAATTGCTTTCTGTGAGTTACAATCTTGGATCCATTCTCTGTTGAATGAAAAGTAAAAGCAAAGCCCAGGACTGGAATTGAGTGTGCTAGGTGACATGGAGTCATCTCGTAACCTTACTTCCTCATAGGACCCCCAATCGGATTTTGCAGTGAAATTATTTTACTACCAGTTGGGCGTAAAATCATTTTTTAGGAAGTGAGGGAGAAATTCAACAGGTGTATCTTTGAGGTGATAAAAAATATTGTATGCAGTGTTTTTGCTGCGGCCACTTTACACGTTTGAATTTTAAATGTGCAATTTTCACTGCAGTGATTTTCACCAAAGTTATTACAAAATAAATGTGTTGTGTTTTTGGGGTAGGGGGTTGGAAGGTGGTGGTGGAAGTGGTTAAATGGATGTTAGGGTGGAACCCCCATTTAAATAACAAATCTATAAATATAGTTCGGATGCTTGTGAACCTGCTGTGCATATAGTCTGACATCTAGTGGTAACTGCAGAGTATTGCACCTTTTTTCCAAAGATCGAAAAGGGACATCGACATGGACGTGACTGTAACACTATCCCTAACGTGACGTGTAGTGTACCCAAAATCTTCACTGGTCTTCGGCTGTTTCGCTTGCCTTCGACGACTGCTCAATGGCTGTTAGACGACTGGTCCTGTTGGCGCACTTTCCATCCTGGGCTGATTGGCAACTGTCTTCCACGTTGCCTTGGCCCTCCGGCCCAGCCTTTAGAGTAGGGAGAGTGGGGCCCTGTTTCATTGTCTTCTCTTGAGAATGCTTTCCCTTTACCCCTTCTCTGCCCTTTCTCTTAGTCTGACAGCCGTTTACCTCTGCTATGGAGAGGACTCATTCCCTTGGATGAACCTCCATCGCCGATACAATCAGTGTCTCCCTTGTGACCACGACAAATGCTTGTGTAAAGCCTGTAAGCTCCTTCGGCCAAAAACCCTGAAAGACAGGCGTATGAAATTGTGGGCGGTCTACACCATACAGGCCAAGAGTCACTCCCCAACTGGCGACTCAGACGAGAATCCGTTGGCAGCCACGGCTCCGATTCAGAGACCGTTGACCGTATGTACTGTGCAGCCCTCGCACTCCCACGTGTCTGTCCCTGGCCCCGACAGGCATGCTGCCGGCAGTGCTATATGGGTAAGTCACAGCCCGGTGACAGGGACACTCGCTCACCCCATGCTTCTAACCACACAACCTCCAAACTCTCCCTGATGGACCCGTTTAAAGTTTCCATGCCCGCAGGCCAAAGACTTCTACTGGGTCTTCCGAACTTCGTGGTTCGGCACTCTCTGCGCCACCTCCTCCGCGGCCTACGCATGGCATTAAATCTCCTTCTGTAGCAGGCCCTCCCTCTAAACTCTCAACTTCCGATGCAGTAGCGTCGAAAAACACGGTTGCGCCAAAAGACGCTGCAGTGGCGAAAGACGTGCCGAAACGGGTCCACTCGGCTAAAACACTCCTGAAGCTTTGGGAGAAGGGCTAGCCAAACTGTCCCAGATCATCTGGAAATGGGCTTGTCTGCTGAAGTCATAGAGTTTGGACACCTTCAACTCCCTCAGAGATGCATGGACATACTCGGGGAAGCACGAAAACCCAACCCCAGACATTACTACTCTAATAAGTGGATGTGCTTTTTTATCTGGTACAATACTAAGTACGTCAATCCCATTGACTGCTCCCCTAAAAATATTGTCCTTTAACACACCTATTAGACTCAGGACTTGTTTTCAATTCCCCCTAGGTCCACCTGGCCACGCTCTCTGCGTATACCACGTCCCAGAAAAAGGTTCCATGGTGAAAAAATCCTGTCATTAAGGCCATCATGGAAGGGGTGAAGAGACGTCATCCCCCTATTTCCAACCCAACTTGAATGCTGTCCTTGCCAGACTAATGAGGCCTCCTTTTCAGCCCATTACATGCTACCACTACGCAGATGACACTCAGATCATCTACAAAATCAAGGCACCGATGCCGACCACTCAACCCTAACCGACTGTCTAAAAGAAGTCTTCAACTGCATGACTGCCAACAACCTGAAAATCAATCCAGGAAAGACAGAAATCATGATCATATCCAAAGACCAAGAGAACGAAACCGCCATCCCGTGGCCAACGGAAGTGGGAACCGCACCATCACCATCTAAGGAAGTAAAAAATCTAGGAGTCCTGATGGACAACGCCCTAACCTTAGAACCGAAAATAAACACAACAGTCAAGAAATGCTTTTTCCTCCTCCACACGGCAAGAATAATTCTACCTTTCCTCTCTGTCATGCACAAAACACTCACTATCGTCGCCCTCATCATGTCAAGAATCGACTATGCAAACAGCCTCTACCTCGGAATTCCAGAATTCCTCATGAAAAAACGACAACGGATCCAAAATGCAGCAGCCAGACTACTCCTCAAACTACCAAGAAGAGAACACATCACGCCTGCCCTAAAAACACTACACTGGCTCCCAGTAAAAAATTGCATCACCTTCAAAACAATGCGCATAAAGCACAGGGCAATCTGCGGAACAGGGAGCAGAATTCCTACAAAAAAAATGACAATCTACAATCCAACAAGACCCTCTGGTCAAGCAACAAAATCTGCCTGGAACCTAAACCTTGCCTCAAGAAGAAACTGGGAGGCACCTCCTTCTACCACTTAGCCACAAAAACCTGGAACAACATCCGAAAAGACATAAAAAACACAAATAATCGCCTAAAATTTAGGGAATAACTAAAAACCTGGCTCTTCAACACCACAAACTCAAACTGAAAACCGAATCGGAAATGAAAGGGCTGAATGAACTGGACTCGGACAACCCCCAGTAAAGACTGTGGACATCTCCCTATGTGAAGAAACTCCCACGGCACCTGGACGAAGGACGCCGGTTAGGGGGGAACACGGGTGACACCCGGACTGAGGCGGAATAAACTCCCCCACCCAACAACTGCACTCGTCTGTAAATTGCCACAGGGTATCACAATATAGTGCAATTATCAGGATATTCGCAATCACCACAATATATGAGCTGTGGACATGGGCAGGTGCGCTAGCCGTATCGGTGTGAAGGGAAGACTGGTGAGGAGGGGGCCAGATGTGAAAGGGACCCCGAAGGCCAGTCGGACCAAGATCTAGACAGAGGCGCAGGGGCGCTCCCGAACCCCACCTGGGGAAATTACAGAAGCCCAGCGCCTCAATTCAGGAGAAAGATGCCAACTACCCAATTGCACTAACAATTTCCCCCTCTGCATACACCTCTCAAACTCCAAACCAAACACAACCAGAAACCTACAGGACAACATACCGCAAAAACTTCACTACATCGCAACAACAAAACAAAAAGCACACATAGACTCGCACAACAGTACACGACGACTACCGGCCGCAAAACACCCCAGGCCCAGCCAACAGGGTTCCATGTGATTTCATCGCCTGCTGTTTCATCGCAGGGTTTTTTACCGCAGATAATTTTTTTAAAAAATCGATTTATTTTTATTTTTTTTTATTTTTGGGGGGGGTACCCCCCCAAACCCTCCATCCCCTTTAATTATTTTTATATTCCCGTACACCCACACCCAGTTTATATAATTTTTTAACCCCCCAAAAAATGTGATTATTTTTTTCTGAAAATAAATCTGCGGCAAAAAACCCAGCGAAAAAACATCTGGCGATGAAATTACGTCGCACCAGTCAACAGACCCACCGGGCTGAGGCTGCCAACAGCACATCACTGCTCTCTTGCACTTTTCCAGCTACTCCCCACTAACCACCTTCCCCTTCCTCTTTCAGAGCCGCCAGAGCGCCAGGGGACCACTCCAGTGGTGTTAGTGTGCAGTACAAATGTCCTTTAACATTAACATGCACAAGGCTATGTGAGAAACCTGAAGGTGTCTCACTTGCTGGGCCCGGGGATCTGTCATCCAGGTGGCCAGGACACGGCCATCACTGTTGGATCCAGTTACTGGAGATGGACCAGTGTGGGAGGATCACCGGGATGGGGGTCTTCGGGGAGTGAAAATGGGACACGAAGGTTGAAACGCAGCATCCCCTTCCTTACGACATCCTTTCCCCATCCTACCCTTGAAGAATACTTAGAAACTCTACCCCCCCTTTTTCCTACACAAACACTTTCTCACACCACGAAAGACAAGGGACTAACACCAGAGCTCTTTACCTGACATTTCGCAAAACACCAGGGTCAGGCAGAGTCAGGCAATTGCCGACACCTACACATACCAGACGGCCCTTTCCATTCCCCACAGGGATAAAATGCAGAGCACGGGAGCACTCTTGGAGCAAGGCCGAATGCACAAGGAGACCACTATTCCAGGACGGCAATTCAAACGGAGGAGAAAGGCTCTGGAAACTGAAAAGACAACAAGGAGGGAGTTGCCCTTGCCCTTTTCAACCCAGACCCGTAAAGCCTTCGATAAAAGAACCATAAGACCGGGAATCGCAGCTGGCAATTGGTGTGAAAGATGTCAAAGGTACACAGGGCCCTCCCGCACTGATAGCCAGGGCAGGGAAAAGAGCTTGCCACCTTGGTACCATCCATGACTCCAGGGGATGAAAAGCCAACGAGTTCAGCACAGCCGATGAGTCGGAAGAAACTGATAGTGGGCCGGACTGTGTTAAACTCAAGGTTGCAGTGGCAACATTTGTGCGAAAAGAAAAGAAGATAATAGACAACAGTCTTTTTGTGAACAAACGAGGTATCAAGAGTGGTCCGGCGTCACGTGGGCGCTCATTTGAAAGACTCTAACAAATGCCCCGCTCCTGAACAGGGAGGATAGGGTGAATTGAGAAAACTACAAGAACCAAAAGGCCCTAGGGGAGGCCGGTGTGAGATGTCAAAGTGGTCATACAAGGGTCAAGCCAAAACCCATGGTACAGTCCAAAGTCTTTGACACGTTGGGAAGTGAACTGTGTTACGGAGGGGAATGCCAGGTATATTGTGAGGAGGTGAAACCTACACTTGTCATAGAAGCACAGAGTGACCCAGTGAGACGTGACTGCCCTCCGGAAGTCTCTGAGAATTGGCAAGTGTTTTGGGAGGCAGGTGAGAGAAGGTCTGAGCCCGTACGAGGGGGACCTAAGAAAAGGGGAGAAAAGAACCCGGAAGAATTGTTTTAAAAGACATTAATATTTCTGAATGATGATGATGAACTGAAAAGCTAAGGGAACTACATTGTGAGGACAAACGTGAACCCAACTGAGGGACGTCCACCGTGTGATGTTGGTCTGAGGCGATTGAGGGAGGCTGACGTTGTGAAAGGGATTGGAGCTCGGCTGAGGGGGATCCTCAGGTGAAGAGTAATCGCCCGACCTGAAGATTTATAGAAGGAACTGTTTGTTTGTTGTTTGTGATACATCAGGTCTCTGAAGCGAGAGGCTTTGCATAAAAGAGACTTGGGCACATAAGGCCCTGATATTGAGAAAAGGAACTGTGAGCTTGGGCCGGAGAAGCCCAGAAATGTGCCGTGCTCAAGAGTCCCGCCTTGTCCCGTGCTTCAAATGTGGAGAAGGGAGACCCCGACCATACCATTCTTACTTATCATTTTGTGACACTTAGTTGTGAACATTATCCCACACTCTTTTGTAGCATAGTGGTAGGATTGGCAATTGTGTTTTTCAGTATAGGCCCTTTTTATTGGACTAGACTCCACTTGGACGGTATTATTATTATTTGATGGTCGTAGCTTGCTCCCATCTTAGATTTAGGTTTAGATTATGCGTTTATCTCACCCATTTTTATAGTTTAATAAACACCCTTGAACTGTGATCACGTGTGTCTGCCTACTTTGATACCATGCCTTCCTTACAGCTAGCCTCAAGACCCTCACCTATAATAAGACTGCCTTCCTAGTGGCCATTACCTCAATAAGGCGAGTTAGTGAACTGCAGGCCCTTTCAGTTCAGGATCCCTTTGTGACTTTTCACAAAGACAAGGTGGTTTTGCACACACACCCATGCTTTGCACCTAAATTAATCTCGAAGTTCCATGTAAATCAATCAGTTTAACTTCCCACTTTCTTCCAAAACCCCACTAACTTGGTAGAAAGACGCCTCCACACACTGGGTGTGAAGAGGGCAGTAATTTACTAACTTGAAAAAACAAAGCCACTGAGAAAGACAAACCAATTCTTCGTCTCTGTGGCAGCTGGTCGAGAAGGCGACCCTGTCTCTAAATCAGCTATTTCCAAATGGATTGTAACTTGCATCACGCTGTGTTACTCTCTTGCCAAGTTAGATCTACCCTTTACGGCTAGAGCGCACTCTACTCTGGGCACAGGGGCTACCATAGCTTACATTGCAAATGTTCCTCTAGAGACCATTTGCAAAGCAGCAATCTGGAGATCTGTACACACCTTTACACAACCCTACTGCCTAGATACACACTCTAGGTCTGATTCTCAGGTGGGACAGGCAGTGCTAAAACATCTCTTTGCTATTGTTTCTTCACACATCCCACCATCATCTCCGGGAACTGCTCGCTAGTCTATGCACAGCATGCGATTCTAAGCAGATGCACAAGCATCAGAAGACCTGCATTACTCACTGTAATAGCATTACTGATGATTGTGTCTGCTTAGATTGACATGCGCCCACCATTCCTCCCCTCATGGAGCAGAAGGAACATAGACTTCTTGCACCTTCTCTCTTCTGTACTCTCATGCTGACTATAGGGCTCTTTTACAGCAGAAGAAAGCACAATCGCTGAGACCTCGACGCATGAGGGATTTTGGGTACAATACACGTCACGTTGTATTATATTGTTAGGGTTAGTAGAACGTTGGTGATAGTGTTACCGTCACGCCCATGTCGACGTCCCTTTTCGATCTTTGAAAAAAAGATGCAATACTTCGTGGTTACCACTAGATATCGGACTATATGCACAGCATGTGAATCCAAGCAGATACACTTATCGGAAGTACGATTACAGTGAGTAATGAATGTCATATATCAGCAAAAACGACCAGGGTGAAAATTGCACATTTAAAAGTGGCCGTAGCAAAAGCATGTGGAACCTAAAAATATATTTGTTAACTGTAAAACCGGTAAAATGATGTAATTCCTACTTCTTTGCATCTAGTAAGTGACACAAATGAAAAGATGCATTCGTACCTTCTAGTGCTTCTTCAGAACAGGCCTTAATGACATTAGAGCACCTTCCTGTGGCTCTGAAGGTAGTACTTAGGACTTGCATCACAAGGTTGGGCTTTATCGACTGTTAACGACTCTGGGTACCTGAATAAGGGCCGAGCACAGTGAGGTCCTTTTAACATGGTCTGCGATGCAATTACTGGTCGTTAAAGCCCCTTCCCCAATGAGGACTTCATACCTGTTACCACTGGCATGCAGAAAGCATACGAACTGGGGGGTGTAGCGTGATGGATTAAGGAGGCTGACGAGGCGTTCTCATGTTGGCTATAGACTTTTATTCAAATAAAGAAAAGAACCTACCACTCCCTATTTCTAGAGGGTTTTTCCCTACCTCAAAACAGAATAACTCTGGTGCTCGTCAGGATGCAAGTCAAAATCCAATATACCGTCCTCTGTCCAAACCAACTCTCGATCCCTACCACTAAGAAAGAACCCCAAAAGGATTCAATGGTCCTCTTATCAAAACCACCATGAGACTGGCTCCCTTCTCCTGATGAACCCATCCAGTCTTAAGCCGACTTAACAGTCTCTTGCACCGGGGGCTGATTTACCAAATTCGCCAAGACCAGGAGAGTGATTCCCTTCTCCTGGTCTATCTGGAAGAATGTTGTAGACTGTTCCTTGATAGTTCTTGGTCTGTTTGGTATCTTTTACATGTGTTGGATTTCCCACTGTGACGAGGGAGTTTACTCCCAAGGAATACTTGGCTCTTTGGGTTCCCTGGACCCCACCCGGCTTTTCCGCAACTCCTGTTTACCGGTTTCTTCACTGTTTACCTGGATTTTCATTAGGGGGCACTACCGGTTCTTCCAAGGGTCTCTGGTTCTGCACGCGTCCAGCGCATACTCCTGTTTTCCTCTTCAGTCTGTGTAGCTCCAGAGAGCCGTTACTGCAGTAGTCTCAGCGTGTTTTATGGACCAGACGGTCCACCTCGGAGAGGCCACGCCACTGCCAGATTCTTCCTGCTTCTGCAGCGAGTCAAGTTTACTTTGGCTCGTGTGGTTCCTTCCAGCTTCTTCCTCCGAGACCGACTGTCTCGCGATGTTTCGGGCAGTGCTGGTTTGAATTTTCCAGGTCCTGCAGGATGTACGCCAGCTTCCCTCGCTGCTCTTCCTGCTCCCGAACTTCCCAAGTCCTTCCTCAGTCTTTACTTTATATTGCTGGGACTGTCCAAGCGTAGCGTCAATGTTTGTCGTCAATGCCTCTGAAGTTCTATTCCTGCCTCCTGGTGGCCACCTCGTCACAGTACTGTGGTAATCCCTTCAACTGTTTTCTATGTTTCTTTGCTTCTTCATCATCTCAGTCCTATCTGGTCTTACAGGTGAGATAGAAGAGACTTCACAATAACACACAGTAGTAGTTTCAGATTGGGAGGGAGAAGGAGTTAATGGGGTCATGGCTTCTGGGCACAAGGGTTTCGGGAGGTCTTTCACTGGACGGGAGTCCTTATCCCCATGAGGGGAGTCTCTCCCCATAAGGTCCTCACACTTTTTACCACCCCTGGGGGACTGTTGTGTAGCGGCATCAAATCCCTAGCCTCATAGGGAAAGGCTCCCCTCTGGAGAGAAGTGATGAGATCCTGTGAATCGTCACAGGTGCTATGGGCCTTTTGTATTAACATAAAGGGCTTTACGTGGACCACTCATGTCAAATTCCCTTTACAAAACGACAAAGTTGGCCATTCTGGATTAAAGTAAAGGGCGCTCCTGTGAGTCCAGTGTCTATGTCCATGATGGCAGGCGGAGAGAGCGACTGGGAGTGCATCTGCTGAGAGTAGATGGTGGCGTATCCTGGCAAGTGGGGCCAGCCTAAGGGCAGCAGAGGAGGGTAAGGGACTTGGCGGGGTTGAGTGGGGCAAGAAGAAATGTCAGACCGCAGTCGCCGTGTCGGTGCTCGGCGTGGAACGCAGGCTTTCACAGCACAATAAAGCCAGCGTTCCTGACCACCTGATAGCTGACGCCAAGCCCATCGGTGCTAATGCTCTGAAGCTACGCAGGGTACTGGAAGCAGGGGGCAGGTTCCTATGTGTTCATAAGTCCCTGGCTTGTTATTGATCTGTAGGGTTGCTATAATGCCACTCAGTAAATCGCCCCCACTGAAGCCCAAGATGGCAGCTAGAGATCAGGAAAGACTGTTATTGGACTATTATTTTTTTATTCATTCTGTCTAAGCTGTGTTTATATCTGTGCTGTGATTAATCAAAGTGTCACTTTTTCCTAGCTTGTACCTCTTCAAACTGGGGTTGGCCCCACAGATACAGGATCTGTACGGGAAAGTCGACTTTACAGGTAAGGGGGCGCCTTCGTCAGTACTGTCTCTGCTTATAGCTTTGCCGCCAAGTTTCACGTTCCCGCCAAAATGCTTTAAAAGCGCACAAATGCATTCTGGAAGGCCACAGTACATCGTTGTGAGTGCCAACCCCCTCTGTAGCCTGTAGCTTGGTGTAGCTGTTTTTTCTGTCTCGAAGATTGAAGTATTCAAAGCTGAGTTTCCAAATCGTCTGCGCCTTCAAGGATCTGATTGGGTGTGGTCCCGGAACTGGCTGAGACTGTGGTTTTTCTTGCACTTGGAGTCGAATGGTAAAATTGTTGTCATGCATTTCTTGGAACGGCACGAGGACGTCTGTTTTTTTAGATGCTCGCATATTAAGGGCGTTCAAAACCGCCATAAAAGGCTGTTGGATTACAGTAAAACAATTGAGGCTGATGGCAAGATAGGCTAAGAAATATCTCAATACTGCTATGTGTCATTACTTATAACCTACACACGTTATGCTACATCTCAGAGAGACTGACAAAATATGACTCCGGCAGAACATTAAGGTCCTCTGGAACTGGGCTACTCTAGGGTATTAAAGCCACATGTACATTGGGAAATGGAAGATAACATTCAAGCTCGTGTCTCTGTAGCATCTAACAACTCAACCAAACTCTTTAAAATCTGCAAGGAGCTGGCTAACCCTGCTGCAATCTCTACCTCTCCGGTTGCCTCCCAGGCTCTTTGCAATGCCCTTGCCTCTCTTCATTTCAGAAACCAAGGACATTCTGTCCACCCTCTCCACCTTTACCCCTCCTCTCCCCTCTCCATCTGTTCTTGCTGACCCTCCTTTAGCCACCCCCCACCATCCTTCTCATCCTTTCCTCTTTTCTCCCCTGACGAGGTCACTAGACAAGTCCGATCTTTGAAAGCCTCGTCAAAACAGGTTCATCCCTGTTCCTCTCAAACCATCAAGGACCACATTGACACCTTCACTCCTGCCGTTGCTGATTTTTGCAACCACTCCTTTGACTCAGGATCCTTCCCCTCCCCTCTGAAGCACTCCCTTGTGCATCCTCTTCTCAAGAAACCCACAGCTGATCCTTCTTGTCCAGCTTAGTATCGCCCAATCTCCATTACTCCCTTTCTGGGCAAACTCCTGGAAATGTTCGCCAACTCTCAGCTTAACCGTCATTCCAATTCAGTTGGCTGTCTCCATGACCACCATTCTGGCTTCAGAGCTCCTAGAAGCACGGAACTTTCTCTCCTGAACATCCATGAAGATCTGCTCTCCAACCTTGACTTTAACATTCCCTCTGTCCTCATCCTCCTCGATTTCTCTTCTGCCTTCGACACGATCAACCATACCATCCTGCTCAACCATCTCCGTGAAAACCTGGGTATCACTGATCAGGCTCTGGCCTGGCTAACCTCTTTCCTCTCTGATCGACCCTCCCAGGTCCAACTCTGGTCCTTCCTATCATCTATCCCCCCCTCTACGTGGGGTGTTCCCCAGGGATCTAACCTCTCACACTGGCTTTTCAACCCATACTTGGCAACTCTCGCCCACTGCTTTGCCATTTTCTGTTCAAATTTTCAGTGCTACGCTGACAACACTCAACTCATTTTCAGGCTGCCCTCAGCCAGCTCCTCCCCCTCTATCATCTCTGATTGCCTAACTGATCCTCCTCATCGGCACACCTTCACCATCCTTTCCCCTTACTCTGTGGCCGGCTTCCCTTGGCCCTCCTCCTACCACCACCTGCAAGGCTAAGAACCTCAGGGTCATCTTTGACTCCACGCTTTCCTTCTCCGCCCACATCTCTGAGGTCTCTAAAAAGTCAAATTTCCGACTGCACCTCCTCAGAGGTACTCTGCCTTTCCTCTCCTTCCCCCAGAAGCTCATGGTATCCCAAGCTCTGGTTCTCTCTAGCTTGGACTATTGTAACAGCCTCTTTCTAAATTTACCTGCCTCTACTCTCTGCCCTCTGCAACTAATCCAGAACAGGACTGCAAGACTTGTCCTTGGCCTCAAGGCCTGGGATTGTATCTCTCCAGCTCTGAAATCTCTCCATTGGCTCCCAGTGGATGCAAGGATTAAATTCAAAACCCTCTGCATTGTCCACAAGGCTTTCTGGGGCATGGGTCCAAAATACCTTCAACTATCCCCCCCAAATACCTCCCCTCTCGAGCTCTTCGCTCCTCTACCTCTAACTCCCTCATAGTCAGTCCTATTTCAAAGAAACGAGCTGGGGGTAGATCTGTCTTCGGCTGGGGCCTCCTTGCCACTCTAAAACTTGAGGAGAACCATCTCCGGTTCCGGAAGCACCTCAAGACCTTCCTCTTTTCTTCTGCCTTTGCTCCCCCTCTCCCCTGCTGATCTGTTCTCTCTTGGCACCATGATCCTCGCCACCCTCTGCCCTCCGGGCCCAGGTACCTGCTCACCCTGCCACTCTCCCGCACTGCCTCCGGGCCACCCTTTTTCTTCCTGCACTTATCAGACCTACCCTGTCTGCTGCCTTAAACCTAGCACTTGCAAATTGTTGGCTGCACTACCACTGTTTGTTGCCTTTATTATTTATTTATTTATTATTATTTATCTGTCTCTCCTCGGCTTCACACTTTCCACTTCTCCCCCTTCCATGCACTTTTCCCCCTCCCCCTCTCCCATGCACTTTTCCCCCTCCCCCTCTCCCATGCACTTGCGCGTTCTCAATGTCACTGGGCCTAGTAAGATCGCTGTTTTGTTCTCCCCTGTTCCCCTTCCTTGCCTTGTCGCGCTCTGAAACACTTGTGTACAAGTGGCCACCTGGTCAAATTTCCTCCTTCCTCTCTGAGTGGGCTGATCTCTCCTCATCACTCCTGTCCTCAACCACCCAACTCCTCTTTCTCGGCGACTTCAACATCCACCTTGATGCCTCCTGTCCCCCCACTGGTCTCTTTCGCGAACTCTGCAACTCTCTCTCACTCTCTATTCTCCCTTCTGGTCCTACTCACTCTGCAGGGCACACTCTTGATGCTCTGATCTCTTCTGACCTTCCCCTCTCCCTCCCTCTCTCCACTCCTCTCTCCTGGAGTGACCACTTTCTTCTATCCTCCCACCTCTCCCTCCCTACCCCACAGGCAAAGCCACCCTCTTCACTGCCACCCACCTTCTCGGTCATCCGACCCATGAAGCGGGTGTCAGTTGAGGCTTTCGCTGCCACCTTCTCGCCCCCTCCTCCCCCCTCGGCTGACTCCCACCCCGACACAGCCCTCTCCATGCTCTATTCCTCTATATCTGATACTCTCGACATCCTTGCCCCCGTCATGAGAATCCGCCTGAAGCCCAAAGCCAAATGTAATTCCTGGTACGACTCGGATCTCGTCACCCTAAAACGCAAGTGCAGGGTGGCAGAGAGGAAATGGCGTGCTTCATGTTCATCCTCTGACAAACTGGCCTGCCGCCTGCTCCAAAGGCAATATCGGCTCTCCGTTCTCACTAAGAAGAGAGCCCTTATCCAAGCCCGCATCTCTGAGGCATCAAACAACTCGGCCGAACTCTTTAAAATCTGCAAGGAGCTGGCCAACCCTGCTGCAGTCTCTACCTCTCCTGTCCCCTCACAGGCCCTCTGCACTGCACTGGCCTCGCACTTCATCTCAAAAACTCAGGACATCCTGTCCTCACTCTCCTCCCCTCTCCTCCCTCCCTCTCTTCCTGGCTCTTCCTCTTGCTCTCTTGTAGCCGCCCCTCCGCCCTCCTTCTCTTCATTTCCACCTTTTTCTGCTGACGAGGTTTCCAGACAAGTCCGATCTATGAAAGCCTCGTCTAAACAGGTTCACCCCTGTTCCTCCAAAACCATCAAGGACCACATCGTCTCCCTGGCTCCTGCCCTGGCTGACTTTTGCAACCACTCATTCGCCTCTGGAGTCTTCCCATCCCCCCTCAAGCACTCCCTTGTGCACCCCCTCCTCAAGAAACCCTCTTCCGACCCCTCCTGCCCGGCCAACTATCGCCCAATCTCCATTACTCCCTTCCTGGGCAAGCTCCTGGAGAAACTGGCCATCTCCCAGCTTAACCTCCATGCTGAATCTGTTGGTAATCTTCATGACCATCAATCCGGCTTCAGAGCGGCCAGAAGCACGGAAACTGCTCTCCTGAACATCCGTGAGGACCTGCTCCTGAACCTCGATTCCAACACTCCCTGTGTTCTCATTCTGCTCGATCTCTCCTCTGCCTTTGACACTGTCAACCATGCCATCCTGCTCAACCGTCTCCGTGATAACCTGGGTATCACTGGTCAGGCTCTGGCATGGCTGACCTCTTTCCTCTCTGGTCGACCCTCCCAGGTCCAAATGGGCTCCTTCCTCTCTGACATCTTTTTCTCCACCTGTGGTGTCCCCCAGGGATCCAACCTCTCTCCCTGGCTTTTCAACCAGTATCTGGCACTCCTTGCCCACCGCATCGCCGCCCTCTGCCCCCACTTCCAGTGCTATGCGGACGATACCCAGCTCATTTTCAGGCTACCCTCGGCCTCCTCCTCTCCTTCCCTCATCTCCGACTGTCTGTCTGCTATCCAGGAATGGTGTGCCGCCAATGACCTCTGCCTTAACGCCAGTAAGACTGAGATTCTACTCATCGGCGCACCCACTCCCTCCTTCCCTGCAGCTCTCTGGCCGGCCTCCCTTGGCCCCCTTCCTGCCCCTACATGCAAGGCTAAAAACCTCGGGGTCATCTTCGACTCCACACTCTCCTTCTCTCCTCATATATCTGACGTCTCTAAGAAGTCACACTACCAGCTGCACCTCCTCAGAGGTATTCTTCCCTTCCTCTCCTTCCCCCAGAAGCTCACTGTCTCCCGAGCCCTGGTTCTCTCAAGGCTGGACTACTGTAACAGCCTCTATCTTAATCTCCCTGCCTCCACTCTCCGCCCTCTGCAACTTATCCAGAACAGAACTGCGAGACTTATCCTTGGCCTCAAGCCCAGGGACCGTATCTCTCCAGGATTGAAATCTCTTCACTGGCTCCCAGTGGCTGCGAGGATCAAGTTCAAAACCCTCTGCATTGTCCACAAGGCCTTCTGGGGCCTGGGGCCTAAATACCTTCAACTCTCTCTTCCTAAATATCTCCCTTCACGAGCCCTTCGCTCATCCATCTCTAACTCCCTCATGGTCAGCCGCTTCTCGAAGCAACGTGCTGGGGGTAGATCTCTCTCCGCAGCAGGGGCCTCCCTCTGGAACAGCCTGCCTGCCTCCCTGAAACTTGAGGAGAACCATCTCCGGTTCCGGAAGCACCTCAAAACCTTCCTCTTCGCTTCTGCCTTCTCTCTCCCTCTCCCCTGCTAAACCTGCTTAACTCCCCACTGAATTCTGCACTTAACCTGCATCTGGGCCACTCTCACCGACCTCGGTCCAGGGCCCAGCCACTCTCCACTTGCACTGACCCCCTGGCTCCCCCTGCACTGTGGGACTGTCACTGTATCCCTACAGCCCCCTGCCCAGCACTTGCTCTGCACTTACCTCGCACTTGCCACCAGCTGGCCCTTTTTATTTATCATTTATTATTTCATTACGCCACTTACCTTGTACTGCACTTCTCCCCCCACCTCCTCCCCCTGCACTTTCTCCTTTTTCCCCTTACCTCTGCACTTGCGCGATCTGAATGACACCTGGCCTAGTAGGATCGCTTGTCCGTCTTCCCCTTGTTTCCCTCCCTCCCTGCCTCGTCGCGCCTTGAAACACTTGTGTATAGGCGCGTTACAAATACCATATCATATTACAAATACCATATCATATAATATCAATACGGTGACACCGAAAGTGTGGAATACCCTGCTGTCGACTCTTAGGCTGGAACGTAATCGACTACATTTTCGTAACCAGCTGAAAACATTCTTGTTCATGCAGATCTGGTAGTCAAATCCTTTTTTCCCCACCCATTTGTCCTGTGCTTCATGTTCTGTCTTTTGTCTTTTTGTGCACCCTTATACCCGCGGGCTGCGGTGCTATAGAAACAAATTAAATAAATACTGAATATCCTCTGAACTCCGCGTTCCGGGGTACCTTCTGAGGTGTTACCACAGGACCATCATGGTCCGCGTGGCTGTGCATTGCTCGGACCTATGAGAACAGCAGTGAAGGTTGCTGATGCACAGAGTTGTGTAGTGAATTTTCTCACCCACTCATTACTGTCCGGGCAATTAAAACCACACCTTCCTGAAAGGAAGTATTGTGAATTGTTGTAAGGCTAGCATATGCCACCAAAATGTGTTATGGTGTGCCAAATCACTGCTATAGTTGTTTTAGAAGCTTGTGTGGAGGTTGGCATATTGTGTCCAGATCCGGGGTATTGAACCCTAGGTTTGTGTGACTAGAAGGAAGAGAAAGAGGCACAGACGAGGCACAGATGTGGGGGAGAAGTCCTGTTTTGTGGTCACTTGGGTGTACGCAGAGCCAATTATGAACGACCACAGCCTGGGACTGCATGAAAATAAGGTGCATGCTAATATGTGTTGAATCAATTGAACTGTCTAAGTGGGGCAGTTCCCCAAATCTCTGAGCAGTAAAGATTGAGTAGTACTTGGCTGCGTGGTGGGCTTGATTGATATGCAGTGTGGTGTCTTTTTTGCCTGGCATTATCGTTCCCTCTGTCTCCTTTTTCGTTCCAATTCTTCGTCTAATTCTCTTTGCTTTCTTGCTTCCCATCTAACTCTTTCCTCTTCTTTTCTCCTCTCTTCTTTCGTTCGCTCTCTGCTCTTCCTCTTCCCTTCGTCTCTGTATCCTTTTATCCCTTCATTTCTGTGCTTCCTGCTCTTTTCCTTTCTTGCCTATCTCGTTCTTCGATTGGGCTCTGAAGTGCTTTGCACTCTGCTTCTCTGCGCTTGCTCTTTGCGCTCTGAAGTGCTTTGTACTCTGCTTCTCTGCGCTGATGGTGCTCCCTGCCTTGAGATCCCCCCCTTCCTTTCCTGAAAATCCCCACGGGCAGCAAGTGGGTCTCTGCTGCAAAGTTCTGGTCTTCACGTTTCTTTTTGGCTTTCGTTTTTGTGGGATGGGGATTTTTCTTGTAAAGTGCCTTGAATCTCCCTTTGTTGGAAGAGAAGCACACAGCACGCAGTTGACATGGAAAAACATAACAAAAACACTGGGATGTTAATGATTTATGTTTGCTAACTTTTTGGACATTAGTGTAGTGGCCGTCCGTATCATGCGGAATTAACACAAGTTCCCTTTTTGTCATAGTTCTTTAGGGTAGTAAATGTGTTTTATTGAATGGGATTGTAAACATTGAAGAGAGTGTGTAAGCATAAGACTGGAGGTAGTACCTCGGGCGTAAATACTGCCTCTGGGGCGCTTGTGGAGGGGGAGGGGGATAGACACTTCACGTGGGCTGAAAGGAGGTGACCAGCATTGGTGGTGTGGGGGCAGGAACACTGCATGTGTTGGGTCTGGTTGATTGGAGAAGGTGCTGATGGGCACTTTGCATCCTTATTGAAAGGGTTGGTGTATCCTTGGAGCATGTGACCTTACCATTTGCTACTATGTTTCAGAGGAAGAGATCGACAACATGAAAAGCGAGCTGGAAAAGTATGGAATTCAGATGCCGGCGTTCAGCAAGATTGGAGGGATCCTGGCCAATGAGCTGTCGGTCGATGAAGCAGCGTGTGAGTACTGGATCTCGAGTCTGCCAATTGACGCCCTCTTGCCTCTGTTTGTCGGTTGCAGCGGGCTCTGCTTGGCATTTACGGTTTCTCTGGCTTTTTATCTCCGGATGAGATACCCATGTTCCTCATAGGTGCCAGTGTGTTGCCCACCTTCCTCAGGCATCTTTTAGCAGATGCAGTTCGACTGTTGCCTGGAATACAAGTGTGTTACGTAAGGGATATATGACTATTGTCTAGAAGTATATATTTTGGGAAATAAATTGTGCTGTACTCCCCAGGCACTGACCTACCCAAGATGGGTGTCCAAACTTCACTCACAGTTAAGTTAAAAAGCCAAACCAGGACCCAGGCAGATCTATAACCCATATATTGCCGCAGGTGTTTTGGGGTGGGGCCAAGCCTGGTTTGCATATGGTCTTTTCCCCTTTTGTAATGGCGTGGCAGGCGAAGAACGATGGTCTGGAGGGTTGCCCAGAGCAATGCCAGAGGTTAAGATTAATTCGGAACCTTCCAGCCATCACCTCTTTGGTTTTGCATTAAGCCGCTGGACCATCTTTCGGGCTTGCAAATAGCGGCTTAAAGCAGGTGGTGCTGGTGTAGCGCCTAGTAACCAGACAAAGTAGCTCAAATAGTTCTGCTATGCTGGTGTGAACCTATGGAATAAATAGGACTTCCATTAAAATATTATGCACAATTATGTTTTGTCCAACTGTACGTTATAAGGCTATTAGAAGTCGCTGGGGATTTTTGGGGTGCATGAAGGACAGTTTGTGAATCTTCTTAGGGAAGCAGAATTATGAAATTGAGCAGAAACATGAAAACATGCAGAATTGCAGAAAATGCACTTCCAAGCAATTACAGAATTGCCTAGAAATACAGGGAGGGTATAGAGTTAAGTGTGGTCGTGATGGGGTGGTAACTGGCAACCTAAAGAGGATTATGGGGATCCCCTAAATACAAAGGGTAGGGGTTTGGGGGGGTGGAAAAGGAACAAAAGTCGAAAACCCCATAGAAGTTTGAGTAGAAGAAACAAAAGTTCATATATAGCTTCTGAGTACTTCATGTAGGCACAGAACTCAAATATCCTGAAAATGCTCCTCGCGGGGTGCATCCTTCGGTGTCGTTCCAGAATGAGACCGGAAGTGGAGCCTTGAGACGGGCTGTCGCTCGTTTTGTGGAAATCCTCCTATCGGGAAGTCAAGGCATCTTGGTGCTTTCCCTGGGAGCGGAGGCCGCAAAAACTGCAGCCTTCCCCTATAGCTGCCCCTCCCGTCGGCATGCGTGGCTAGAGGATAATAAATAACGTTAAGCGCAACTGGAGGACATGTAGACCAATGGGAGGGTTCAGCTGGATGCCGCTGCCCAGTGTGTTTGCAGAATATAGAAGACAGTTCTTTAAACCAATGGAATTCCTTAAACTAGTAGTCTACTTGTTTAGACTTTTTATTAGCTGGAAAATTGATTTAATGTTTGTTCTTTTGAATGTGTATATTTCTGTACTCTAACCTGAGCTTGTTATCAAGTTAAAGTTTGGTAAATGGAAGTAGGTTTTGAACAATATAACAGGGCCACGTTACCTTTTGAGGATTTAGTTGGACATGGTAGATTTGTACATTCCTCCTGTGCCCCAGGTGACCGGTTGGTGTGGCCATCTAGTCGCCCTACGCCAGACCTGTGCCTTTGCCATGCCACCCATCCCCCCCTACTTGCTCCAGAGGGTTCTCTGAGCGCCGTCCAACACAGAACTTAATAAGGCACATTGGTACTCCCCCGCTTCAAATCCATAAGAGCGGGGGGTGGGAGGGGCAGCAGTTTCCCAGCGCTGGCGCCTAAACTCTGGAACTCCCTCCCCCTCAATATAAAAAAAATCTCTCTCTCCACGACTTAAAAAAACAACTCAAAACGTGGTTGTTCAACCAATACTAATATAAGGAACGGATTCCTAATGGCTAGTCTAGCCCTCCAGCTAAATCTGTAATCAATGTCTTAGCTAACGGCTAGTCTAGCCCTCCAGCTAAATCTATAATCAATGTTTTAGCTAACGGCTAGTCTAGCCCTCCAACTAAATCTGTAATCAATGTCTTAGCTAACGGCTAGTCTCGCCCTCCAGATAAATCTGTAATCAATGTCTTAGCTAACGGCTAGTCTAGCCCTCCAGATAAATCTGTAATCAATGTCTTAGCTAACGGCTAGTCTAGCCCTCCAGCTAAATCTTTAATCAATGTCTTAGTTAACGGCTAGACCATTACTGCCCTAAAGTGGAGACACCTTTCACTATCCTCACCTAAACAGACATTTGCTACAGAAGCGAGGCGTGCAGGTGGTGTCTTAACCAACCTGGTCATCAACAGCGTTCCCTAGGCAAGCATTGAAGAACAGTGCGCGGATCCACAACGCGCCACAAGGAGAGCATGTGGACTCTCTTAGTGTGAGAGCTGTGCATCATGAAGTAATATTGTATTGCCATCACATTTGGTGTCAGGAGGCACTAAAATACTTCCTGGCTGCCCTACTAGAACCAATAGCGGGGCTGCATTTATCAACATACGCGAGCTGGACGCGGCATGCATTCTTCAGCCACCTTCGCACTGCACCGGCTCTTGAAGGAACATTCCAGATATTCATCCAAGGCTACATCCAGGACCATGCCAGCTATATGAGAGTTCTAACCTATGCACAAAGGACTCTGGATCCCGCGCGGTCTATGCATCGCTGATGCGTGCTTGGAGTAGGACCTGGGCGAATGTTCACTACAGTAGGGACCCAAACCCCCAATGACATTCTAGATCTTTCAGTCTTGCAACTGAAATCAAATAAAACTACTGGGGCTATTGCACTCCCAATGACCCCCCCCCCCCCCACGCTTGCTTTCATGATTGCCCACACAGCCCCACCCACGCCCCCTTGCACCCACACATTTTATGTTGCATGTTTCTGACACTGTAGATTCTCTTGAAAACGACTAAAATGAAAACAAAACCTATAGCTACACATGTTGATTGTAATATGATACAGGGTACACCCATGGCATGTGTATTCTAGTGGCCAGAATATGGCCTAACAATGTTGATCAGGAATAGAGCAAAACATGTCTGTACTCTTCTCCTTGCTGAAAAGAAAGTTAAGATGTCGGGCTCAAAATTGTTTGTTTTTTTTTTAGGAAAAACGTTGTGTCGACTACTAAACACACACACCTCTTGGGGCTTCTGCCCTTGTTAGGAAGTCTGTTCAGTAGTGTCAATAAAGTTTTACTTTTTGCAATGTTCCTCCTTTGACCCTAGTGGAATCGCCCAGCCGATCTGCTTTTTTGTCACATCCTTACTGATTTTTGGGGTGAGACCCCTTTGCCTCACTAGTGTGTTTCACTCATTGTGTTTGTCGTGCACTGATGAGTCCCTATGGTTACCATAGCAGTGAATATGTCACTTTCATTTCCTTTACATAACATCACTGTTACTTTTGTTTGAGATGTGTATTGACCTTGCTTAATTCACTTAAATGAGTTCATATCTATATGGCACACATGTAGCACAGTAACTCTAGAATTAAGGTTATAACATGACTTTCATCGGGAGTGGCAGTTGTTAACTAACTATGGCCTAGCCAGTCAAGCCCAATTTTTACCAGACCTTTTGTTGACGTGTAACCCTTGCTTTTCAATATTCCCAACAATTGACAGGGCGTGTGTTTATGGCAGGTCCATCAAAAGTGGCTTTTTCCATTTAAAGAGCCGTAGAATTGTTTTGTCACTAGCTGCGGTAAAAACTGCATAATGAAAAATGCACAAAATTCGTTAGTTTGGATGGGGACCGATTGCCGCCTGCGAAGATTTGAACGGCACAGCTTTTTATTTTTATTGTAATAAAATGATGCAGATAATTCTGTTGCTGAAAGGGAGACCTGCTAATCGGGCCCCTCTTTCATAAATGGTCCATGCCAACATGTTAGGGCATACGTGTAGCCTACATGCACCTTCAGTCTCTGTGCTGCTGTGGCATACAGGTTCAAAGGTCACAGGTGCATTCCTGACTGCGGTTGGAAGACAAAGTTCCTGCAGGGGGAGGTAGCTTTTTAATCTTCTGCACCTCGGATCTAAATTGTAATAACTGTATGCCATAGTCAGTCTTGTGTTGAATACGTCTGTAAGTATAAGTCATGCCAGGATTGTGGCGTTGTGAGTGCTAAGATTAGCCATGGAAGGAAGGGAGGCCTGGACAAAGGTCCCACTGTCCTGCTTCTGTAAGGGATCGATTCCTTTTTCCTATCCCCTCCATTTCCTGCAGGGAACACGGTACTCTTAGTGTGTTGTCATGAGGCAAAGGGCACTTGTTACAACAACAGGGATTGGACCCCTTACGCAGGCTTGCTTTGGACGAATCCCCTGTGGCGTTATTCCTTTAAAAAAAGAGCAGCGCCCCTTCATTTTTTTTAGGACCATCAACTCATGTTGTCCTGATGTTCCTGAATTGGTGCTCCCAGCAACCCAGATGTCTGCGAGCAGCTGAAATCTTATTTTCCTGCCTCAAGCCGTCTTTGCGCTGCTTCAACTGCACTCAGCGCCCTTCAAGCCGACACAGGACCCGCAGTGCGACTTTTGGCACTCCATGCAAACTTTGAACCCTTTGCTGCATTCATGCCATCCAGACGCCAGCTAGGCCCATTGCAGTGGACGGTGCTGAATGACCCAATCACCGTCTTGACCTTCGAGGGAGGAACTGATACGAGTGCCGACTTAACCTGTTGAATCCATCACACTCACAGTCGCGAACACCGACTCGAAGCAGCAGAAGCGATCCTCTTGCCATGACTCTAATACTGCTCTAACCGTTAGACCACATTGACTCACTCTCTTGATCGTAGGCTCCTCCCTTTGGCTACACCATCGAGTTGACGTTAAACCAACCGCCAGGGAGGTCGCATCGACTCACCCTGTAAGGTGCCAAGAAGTCTGGCTTGACGGGGTAGAGCCCCCAAAGACAAGAATAAGATACTGGCAAGAGGTCCTTTCCCCCTTGTCCTCCAGTGACTTTTAAGCCCACCAGGTCCCTGCCTTTTTCTTGTGAGACATTCTTGAATATTGACATTGTGCCAGTGAAGTGCCTGAAACCCCCTGCTCATCTACCCAGAGTGCCATTCTACAACAGTCTGTATTTTCTGTTTCCTTCATCGGGTGGGTTTTCCTAGTGTTTTTAGTTAATTGCCTTTTACGGTTTGATTAACATTCTCTATTTCTATACAGCCTTGATTGGACGTTCTTTTATTTTGGAATCATGCTGCTTACGTTATTTGGGTGTTGCTGTCATCATCTCACACCCTTCCTGAAGTGTATAGCCTTGCTTCGGCCCACGTTACCAAAAGAGGCGAAGGAGGTATACCTTTCAGGCTGTGCCTTTTGCACCTTTTTCAAATGGCACCACTGCTGGATTAGTGATAATGTGGGGCTGGGCACGCGGTTCAGCCACTACTCACCCCTGTACTCCTGCAGAGTAGTAGTCCTGTTGTCATAGAAGATCACATTTTGCTTGGGCCAATGCCTCTTAATAAAAAGGTACAATCCCGTTCAGAGGTTTTGATGTTATTTCATCAACATAAAGTACGCATACAAAAGAGAATGTGCTGCCTGAAATAATTGCAAAACCCTTGAAATCCATCGAAAAAGCTGACACTTGGGACCCCTGAGGTTACAGAGCCTCAAAGGTGACCACATACAATAGCACCCAAGCAACTATCTCGGCTTACTGGGCCCACCACACTGAACCAAGAAAAGTGGCCACTGTCTATAGATGGGTTCCCCATTGAAGCAGTTAACATTGCGATGGTACCGTAGCCTAAAAATGATTTTGGAGGATTTCTAACATTGATGTTGCTAAATCTGTGGGGGTTTTTAATTGAAAATGATTTTACCCTTTAACACACCTTTTATTCCATCTGTTTGTGGAAGTAACATCTGTTTTGAAGAGTAAAGGCCTTATTGGCAATATACAAGTGTGTGTGTTTGTGTGTGATAGTTTTTTGAGAGCATGTTTGATGAGGATTGCTTAAGAGAAGCCACCTTTGTCGTTAAGCTCCCAAAGTAGCATGCATGATGGCATTTGTGGTGTAACCCCAATGTGTAATTGCATGGCAAGACTTAATGAAGGAGTAGAATGGTCTCTTGCGGCACATTAAAGCCGCTTCATTGCTCATCAGAGCTGCGAATGATGTGTTCAAAGAAGTTGTGTTTAGAAAGCATTTCCTCGTTTAACCTTCTGTTGCTAATACCTGTTTGGTTGTGTTTTTTAGTGCATGCGGCTGTCATTGCAATCAATGAAGCTATCGACCACGGAGATCCCGGTGAGACATTTACTGCGCTGAGAAACCCGAATGCCATGCTGGTAAACTTGAATGAGACCCAGGCACCCGGCTACCAGGAAGTCCTGTATCGGGCGAAGCAGAGCAAGGCGTCAAATGCTCGAAATAGGGTAACTGGACGGCCCTTCTGTCTCCTTATCTTGTCCTTTACAATTCTCTACAATGCTCCCTTACCTTGAAGGTGCCCTCGCCTTATATGAGCTTGTTCTGTAATGTGCTGCGAGGCATAGTTGGAAAGTTGCGCAGCATTATGTACAATTGACCACCTGCACAAAGTATGTCCTATTGGACGTTACCGCCTCCCCTTGCATCCCCTTTGCTGACGATGGAGGATTGCCGGTGGTAGGGAGTGTATCCAATGTTTAATGCTGAAACCTTGAGGTGATGCAGTCTTTTGTTTCTGCCCCCATTATAACATGTCTGGTAGCGAGCACTGGAGTGGGAAGAAGTGTTGATTCTGTCCTCCACTTTCGGCTGTTCTCGGCAGGCCAGGCGCATCGTACACACTGAGAGCGAACCGTTCTGTTACTGTGGAACTGAACCCGTGCCCACCATCATTGCGCCAGCTGACCACCCCATTCGTACAAGGAGCCTATGCTCACGTCACAATAAGATTTCTCCATTTGGGTGTAATGCACACTGGAATCCTTTTCATTGGAAAATACAGGGCCAATCGTTTGTCTTTCAAGGCGAATATTAAGGTTGGCCCTATGAGCTATGGTGGTGACTGGGACTAAGGGAAAAATATATGCTCTACAAAATACTAACATTAACAGCTGTACTGCAAATAACATGTTATCAGATCCCTAAGCTTCATCTTTACCTTGGCTACCGCAAATTCACCAAGATATCTCTCGGGTGGTCCACATGATCTAGGTATACAAAAAGCAGTGCACAGTCCAGTATTAGATCTGACATGTGCTATAAGCTATAAGTGGCCACTGTTTCTTTGTATCTTTTTGACTATCGTACAGACAGGCTTTATTTTCTCCTTGCTTTCTTTAGTGCCAAATACCTTGCACGCATGTACTAGTTGAGCTCCAGTTTGAGGTCATCAGCCATTGGTACAAGTAGGACACGTGTTGGACTGATGCCTTCCATGGTGCCCTTGTCTGTCTATGACAAACATTGGTCACAATCCCACTCGTATCACACACAAAATACAGACTGGTAGTTCATTATGAATTTTTACAACATATACAGTTCTGGCTGTAAAGAGATTGTCCCTTCTAAAAAATACCTGATGCAGCAAGTTAGGTGATGCAAAAGAAACACATCAACCATTGCTTAAGTGTTGCATGTAACGTGTAGGTGTTTATGCAAGTTGCAGGAAAGACTTCAGGTTTCAGAGGAAGGAATGAGCTGAGAATGTGGGAAATGGGGATAGAAGGAGAGAAGACACAGTAATAGAAGAAAGAGGAAACAAAATGGGAGGGAGCAAGAAAGTAAGGCAATGACGCGAGAGAGGGAGGGTACCCGCTCTCCCCCCTTTCTCCCTCACATGTCATTTCCTTACTAGTCCCTCTGTCTAGGACAGTTGACTAGTGGGTGCAAGATGTCTGCTCCCTGTTGTGTCGCACCTCTGTATTGTACTTCATGGAGCGTAATGTTTTCTGCCAGGCGCTTGGAAGCCGCCCCCATGTGTTAGCACATTGTAAAAAGCCCCTCCAAAAAAATCAAAACTATATTTTTTTCTATCCCGTATTATAACAGTTATTGGGCCTTATTTCCGAGTAGCTATGAAGGAGTCAGAATACGCAGTAGAGGCTACTTAAAACTCAAAGCCTACATTTTTAGCCCAGGTTTTTATAATTGTGAACACGAAAAGTAAAGTGTAGGATCGGGCACCTGCTTAGTACCCCACCGATGATCAACCACTGGCATTGAGGGTTTGTAAATTCCAAACGGCGCACACGCTGAATTGTTAATATCACTTCATTTCACATTGTTCAAAATAAATAGCAGGTGGAAATATAATTATGGTGCATCTCTGAGTATCCCAAATGCTTGTATTTGTATGGCAGGTGGTGTGAAAAGTAGTTCCTGGTAGCAGGTGTAACTGTGTAAAGCTTCCTATAATAATGTGTTTATTACATAGCGCTTTAATCTAAAGTGCTTTACATAGAGCATATTTACATACATGACCACTATTACCCAATCGAAATTGGTAATAAAAAGCTACAAAGGGCCTACAACGCTGCAACCTGGAGCTGTGTAGCTCATAGCCAACAGTCATTTCTAATACTTGAAGGCCAGAACGAGCAGGGAGGCTACTGCCAAAACTAAAATAGTCTGCATCTTGCAAAATCAGCCTTCCGTGATCACAGGCAATGGTGTAAGTCAATTTAACGTAACCCAACAGATGAATGGAAGCGAAGACCTTAGAGGCAGACTTCCCCCGCAAGCTCCGATTCTGAGATCTGCCCAGCCCGCATCCTTTTTGTTGCCACAGACCCAATACCTGGACTAGGTCTTTACGTCCAATGATGATGCTTTTCCTTTATTTTCAGGGTGGCGGCGAGAACGCTGGCGAAAGGGACGTATACGAAGAGCTGCTGACTCAAGCGGAGATACAGGGCAATGTCAACAAAGTCAACTGTGAGTTGCCATCCGCCCACACGTCTGCAGGCTATCTCTCTCTCCTGGTCATTCCCTCACTGTGGCTGCCATCTACCGGCCACCTGGTCAGATCTCCTCCTTCCTCTCTGAGTGGGCGGACCTCTTCTCTTCCCTCCTGGTCTCGACCACTCAACTCCTCCTTCTTGGTGACTTTAACATCCACCTGGATGCTCCCTGTCCTTCCTCTGGACTCTTTTGTGACCTCTGCGACTCTCTCACCCTCTATTCTCCCCTCTGGCCCGACTCACTCTGCAGGGCACACTCTGGATGTTCTGATCTCCTCAGACCTTCCCCTTTCTATCCCTCTCACCATTCCTCTCTCCTGGAGTGATCACTTTCTCCTTTCCTCCCAGCTCACACTCTCTTCGCCCCAGGCTAAGCCAATTCCAGCACTGTCACCTACCTTCTCGGTTATCCGACCCATGAAGGGTGTGTAAGTTGAGGCTTTCACTCCCCTTTTCTCCCTCTCCTCCCCCTTTGGTTGACTCACACCCTGACATAGCCCTTTCCATGCTCCACTCTGCTATATCTGATACTCTCGATGTTCTTGCCCCTGTCATGAGGATCCGCTTGAAGCCCAAAGCCAAGTGCAATTCCTGGTACGACTCCGACCTAGTCACCCTCAAATGCAAATGCAGGGTTGCTGAGCGGAAATGGTATGCTTCTGGTACATCCTCTGACAAACTGGCCTGCCGCCTGCTCCAAAGGCAATGCTGGCTCCCTGTCCGCACCAAGAAGAGAGCTCACATCCAAGCCTGCGTCTCTGCGGCTTCTAATAACTCAGCTGAACTCTTTAAAATCTGCAAGGAACTGGCCAATCCTGCTGCAGTCTCTACCTCTCCTGTCCCTTCCCAGGCCCTCTGCATGGCACTGGCTTCTCATGTCATCTCTAAAACTCAGGACATCCTATCCTCTCTCTCTTCCTCCCCCCCCACCCCTCTACTGCTCCCTGCTCTTCCTCTGGCCCCTCTTCAGCCACCTCTCCTCCCTCCTTCTCGACCTTTCCCCTGTTCTCCCCAGACAAGGTTTCTAGACAAGTCCGATCTATGAAAGTCATCAAAACAGGTTAATCCCTGTTCCTCCAAAACCATCAAGGACCACGTCGACTCCCTGGCTCCAGCTCTGGCCGACTTCTGAAACCACTCCTTCACCACTAGAGTCTTCCCATCCCCCCTGAAGCACTCCCTTGTGTACCCTCTTCTTAAGAAACCCTCTGCCGACCCATCCCGCCCAGCTAACTATCGCCCAATCTCCATCACTCCCTTCCTGGGCAAACTCTTGGAAAAGCTGGCCATCTCCCTGCTCAATCTCCACACTGAATCTGTTGGTTGTCTTCATGACCATCGGTCTGGCTTCAGAGCTGCTAGAAGCACGGAAACTGCTCTCCTGAACATACCTGAAGACCTACTCTCAAACCTTGATTCCAACACCCCCTGTGTCCTCATCTTACTTGATCTCTCTTCTGCCTCTGACACGGTCAACTATGCCATCCTGCTCAACCGTCTTCGTGATAACCTGGGTATCACCGGTCAGGCGCTGGCGTGGCTGACTTCTTCCTCTCTGATCAACCCACAAACGTCCAACTTGGGTCCTTCCTCTCCTCTATCTCTACCTGCTGTGTCCCCCAGGGGTCTAACCTCTCTGCCTGGCTGTTCAACCATTACCTGGCACTTCTTGCCCACCGCATTGCCCCTCTCTGCCCCAACTTTCAGTGCTATGCGGATGACACTCAGCTCATTTTCAGGCTTCCTTCGGCCACCTCTTCTCCGTCTCTCATCTCTGACTCTGTCTTCTATCCAGGATGGTGTGCCGCCAATGATCTCTGCCTTAATGCCAGTAAGATTGAGATTCTCCTCATCGGCACACCCGCTCCCCCCGTTCCTGACACTCTCTGGACGGCCTCTCTTGGCCCTCTTCCTGCTCCCACCTGTGAGGCTAAAAACCTCAGGGTGATCTTCGACTTCACACTCTCCTTCTCTCCTTACATCTCTGACATCTCTAAGAAGTCACACTACCAACTGCACCTCCTCAGAGGTATTGTTCCTTTCCTCTCCTTCCCCCAGAAGCTCACTGTCTCCAGAGCTCTGGTTCTCTAAACTGGACTATTGCAACAGCCTCTTTCTAAATCTCCCTGCTTCTACTCTCCGCCCTCTGCAACCCATCCAGAATAGGACTGCAAGACTTTTCCTTGGCCTCAAGCCCAGGGACTGTATCTCTCCAGGACTGAAATCTCTGCACTGGCTCCCAGTGGCTGCGAGGATTAAGTCCAAACCCCTCTGCATTGTCCACAAGGCCTTCTGGGGCCTCAATACCTTCAACTCTCTCTTCCTAAATATCTTCCTTCTCGAGCTCCTCACTCATCCGCCTCCAACTCCCTCAAGGTCAGTCGCTTCTCTAAGCAACGAGTTGGTGGTAGATCTCTTTCCTCGGCTGGGGCTTCCCTCTGGAACAGCCTCCCTGAAACTTGAGGAGAACCATCTCCGGTTCCGGAAGCACCTCAAAACCTTCCTCTTTTGCTTCTGCTTTCTCTCTGCCTCACCCCTGCTGAATTCCTGGTTGAAACTGTACTGTTACCTGGCCACCCTCTGATCTCGGGCCCAGATCCCCTCCCCCACCAGTTACACACCTGCACTGCCTCCCTGGGAACCCCTACACTTGGGGACTGTTTTCTGTATCCCTACATTCACCCACCAGCACTTGACACCTGATGGCTAAACTTACCCTTGCACTTGCCACCAGCTGGCCCTACATCTCTTATTGTTAATTTATTCTATTACCCCATGTACTGCACTGTCCTCTACCACCATCCCTCTCTGCACTTTTCCCCTTCCCCCCTCCCCTGCGCTTGCGCGATCTGAATGTCACCTGACCTAGTAGGATCGTTGTCTGTCTTCCCTCTGTTCCCTCCCTTTGCCTCGTCGCGCCTTGAAACACTTGTGTAGAGGCGCGTTATAAATGCCATATCTCGCCGGCCAGTACTAAGGCCTACAAAGGCCTGTTCTGCGCCCCAGGTCCCCCACTTCTTGCATCCACCTAGAGGGGTGAGGGCAGGAGCCCCCCCAGCCCCCCAGCCCAGCAGAGGATCCACATCAGGACCCAGGCACGGAGCGTGCTACAGAGCAGGGCCTGCCTGACCCTGTCCACACAAGGTGCCTGACTCGCCCATGCCGGGCGCATCGCGGCACGATATCGAGGCTGCACCTCGATTTGAATCGAAGGAACCGCCGGCAGGCGGACTCGCCGGCCAGTACTAAGGCCTACAAAGGCCTGTTCTGCGCCCCAGGTCCCCCACTTCTTGCATCCACCTAGAGGGGTGAGGGCAGGAGCCCCCCCAGCCCCCCAGCCCAGCAGAGGATCCACATCAGGACCCAGGCACGGAGCGTGCTACAGAGCAGGGCCTGCCTGACCCTGTCCACACGAGGTGCCTGACTCGCCCATGCCGGGCGCATCGCGGCACGATATCGAGGCTGCACCTCGTTTTGAATCGAAGGAACCGCCGGCAGGCGGACTCGCCGGCCAGTACTAAGGCCTACAAAGGCCTGTTCTGCGCCTGTTAGGCGCATGGGAGTGCGGAGTGGCCACCCCTCTGCTCAACGTGCAACTTACCCACTACCAGAACCCTCTCGCATAAGAACGCATTGTAAGTACATGCAAGTACCGTGACATTACTGCATGCATGGACTCTTAGCCTTAGATGGGTCCATGGTCTCTAGTACTGGTCAAATACCCTATGACCGCATTTAGACCACACTACTGTGTTGTGCCTTATGGTCGCATAGTGACCACGCTATTGCGTTGTGCCTATGGGCGTATTAGACCACTTTACAGTGCTGTGCCCTATGGTCGCATCTAGACTACATTACTGTGTTGTGCCCTATGGTCGCATCTAGACCACATTACTGTGTTGTGCCCTATGGTCGCATCTAGACCACATTACTGTGTCGTGCCCTATGGTCGCATCTAGACCACACTACTGTGTTGTGCCTTATGGTCGCATAGTGACCACGCCATTATGTTGTGCCTTTTGGTCACATAGTGACCACACTACTGTGTTGTGCTCTATGGTCGCATTTAGACCACACTACTGTGTTGTGCCTTATGGTCGCATAGTGACCACGCTATTGCGTTGTGCCTATGGGCGTATTAGACCACATTACAGTGCTGTGCCCTATGGTCGCATCTAGACTACATTACTGTGTTGTGCCCTATGGTCGCATCTAGACCACATTACTGTGTTGTGCCCTATGGTCGCATCTAGACCACATTACTGTGTTGTGCCCTATGGTCGCATCTAGACCACACTACTGTGTTGTGCCTTATGGTCGCATAGTGACCACGCCATTATGTTGTGCCTTTTGGTCACATAGTGACCACACTACTGTGTTGTGCCCTATGGTCGCATTTAGACCACACTACTGTGTTGTACCCTATGGTCGCATTTAGACCACACTACTGTGTTGTGCCCTATGGTCGCATTTAGACCACACTACTGTGTTGTACCCTATGGTCGCATCTAGACTACATTACTGTGTTGTGCCCTATGGTCGCATCTAGACTACATTACTGTGTTGTGCCCTATGGTCGCATCTAGACTACATTACTGTGTTGTGCCTTATGGTCGCATAGTGACCACGCCATTATATTGTGCCTTATGGTCGTATTTAGACCACACTATTGTGTCGTGCCTTATGGTCGCACCAATGTCATTCATCCGCCAATCCTCTGCACGGCGCATCGCCCCTAGCACACACATAATGCTACTTTGCCTTATCGCAATCATGTTCCCCTTCTGTGTCATACAAAGCAATATACTTTGCAACGGTAACAGCTACATAACCTATAAAAATTCACTAGCTAGACCCGCCTGCCCAAGACATTACCCTATCGTCTGCCCTACACCATTCCTGCCCACTACTCCAGCCTTCCTCCCGGTCTCACAACCTGCCCATCCTACCCATGACCACGCACAGCATTACGATGTCCTAGACAATAAGAGTGCAGATAGATCCAAGCAGAACCCTACCGACACTAGAGCACCCTGCCCTACCCATCATCACAGCCCCTCCACGATGACCGACCTTACTGTCTCTAAAACAACCACCCTTATCCCTACCGAGCGCAACAATAGACTTGGTGCCAGAATCCACCACATAACTAGCAAACGCCCAGCTAAACTACCCAACAAAACTAACAAGTACACTATAACCCCCATTAACTCTACCCTCCATACACTAAAAGGAGCTCTTCTAAATGTTAGATCACTAGTCGCCCATTCCACAGAAGTCGCCGACATCATTCTGACCAACAACCTAGACTTCCTTGCTATGACAGAAACTTGGTTACATGAGGCTGCGGGACCATCCCTTACCCTAGCCATCCCTGACAACTATACTATCCTCAGAGTAGACAGACCTAACGCTCGAGGAGGTGGTGTAGCCCTCATCTTTAAGTCCTCACTCGATATCAGACTATCAGGCTCCTCTCCTCTACTCAAATCATGTGAACACCTCACAGTTAAACTACAAACCTCCCCGAAGAGTACTATCACTATGCACCTAATCTACAGACCCCCCGGTCCACCTGGCTCCTTTGAGGAAGATATCACCTCCCTAGTAGCCGAAAGCTCCAAACCTACAGCACAAATGATTATACTGGGAGACTTCAATCTCGGGTTTAATGACATTAGAGGAGCATGGCCTCCTTCAACTCTGCTCCAAACCCACCCACTCGAAAGGCAGAATCCTTGACTGGGTTACCGCCCTCAATTGCAACATCACCCTAAAGGACCCTGTACAGCTCATCTGGACGGATCACCACTTCCTCCCCCTTGACATTAATATCAACAACCTAGTGCACAAAAAGCCTATCATCGCTCCGGCCTGCCTAACCAGGAAAAAGAGCAACATCACAGCTGAAGCCTTAATGCCTCTGGTGACCCCCATTCTGAACGCCCTACCAACCACAACTGACTTAAACTCGATGGTCAACGCCTATAATGACTCCATGGCTAAAGCTATCGACACCATTGCCCCACTGAAAATGTGTAAAGGGAAACCCAAAGCGCACCTGAATACATGGTACACCCCAGAGCTCAAACTTCTCCGACTACAAAAAAGCAAACTCGAATTACTATGGAATTCGGTGCCTTCAGTAGACAATAGAACTAACCTCACCAACATCTCCACCCACTACAAAAATGAGATCACACGTGCCAAGAAAGAATCTCTTAATTCCAGGATTTCACAGGCAGGCTCAAGCACAAAAGAGCTCTTTAACATCTTAAAGGAATTAGAAAACCCCACTCCTCCCGAAGATACCTGCACAAAGGATAAACCGTGGTGCACAGGGATCCAGAACGCCCTGGCCAACAAAATCTCAGGGCTCCAAACTAAAATTGGAAACAAACGGCAACAGCTCACTCATGACCCCACCTCCAGACCCACCCATCCCCCACCCACCGCCACTAGCTCAGGCTTCACCTTCAAAAAGGTCACCACACCTGAAGTACAAAAAATTATAGCATCCTTGAAACCCTCGAACTGCAAGGGGGACAGTTGCCCCGCACAGATTATCAAGGATGCTGCCAGGAATCTCTCCCCTTTCATCACCAAATTAATAAATTTGTCGTTTTCCAACAACATGGTCCCAAGTAATCTGAAACAATCCTGGGTCCTACCCTTGCTAAAAAAACAGACCCTCGACCCAGACATACCCACAAATTATAGACCCATTACCACTGTCCCATTTTTACTAAAGATTCTTGACAGAGTGGCCTATCTACAAATTCAGGATTACCTTGAAACTAACCTATTACTAGGTACTCGCCAATCTGGCTTTCGTCCCCAACATGGGACGGAAACAGCCCTTGTTGATCTCAAGAGCCAGATAGACGAAATTAAAGATAAAGGGAGGGCTGCCATCCTGCTTCTCCTCGACCTCTCCGCTGCCTTTGACCTGGTTGACCACAAAATTCTGTGCAACCACTTATCATCGGCAGCACACTTCTCCCACTCAGCGGTCACATGGATCCAATCCTTCCTGGACAATAGGACCATGCGAGTCTTCTCACCCATAGCAGCAGCCGACCCTATTCCCATTACCTGCGGTGTCCCACAAGGATCGTGTGTTTCACCCACTTTGTATAATATATTTACAAAGCCCCTATTCGATAAACTGGACCATCTGGGTGTCACCTACACCAACTACGCAGATGACACTCAGATACTCCTCACTTTATCAGGCAACTACAACGCGGACGCCAACAGGATCGGCGAAGTCTTCTCCATCGTTCAGGCATGGATGGCCACACATGGCCTCTGCCTGAACGATGACAAGACTGAACTGCTCCTTGTCGGCTCACCAAACACTATCCGGAATCTCAGCCCGAGCTACTCTAGCTTCATCATCGACGGCAACACTATTCCCACTGCCAAAAGTGTAAAAACTCTTGGTTTCTATCTCGACACTAACACCAACCTCGCCAAACAAATTAATATGACTGCCTCAGCCACTGCTTACACTGGGAAACTAATTAGAGCCTGCAGACCTCTGATATCCCCCAACAATTGCCTTACTCTAGCCAGAGCACTTATACAATCCAAACTGGATTATTGCAACAGCCTGTATGTAGGTGCCAATAAAACGGTTGTCAACAAACTGCAAGTCCTACAAAACAATGCACTCCGTGCCGCCCTTAATATTCCCAGAAGAGAACATATCTCAGCCACAAGAATCACATGCAAATGGCTCTCCATCCAACAAAAAATAGACCTAAAAACTATCTGCCTCACCTACAAAGCTCTTAACCACCTGGCCCCACCTTATCTAACCGATAAATTCATCTTAAGACAGAATATTAGAGCCACCAGATCCTCTAATACACTACAACTGACAGTACCCAAATACTCCCTCAAAAGAGCCGGTGGCTCCAGTTTCCCAGTTCTAGCCTCACAATTATGGAACACTATTCCACTGGACATCAAATCTACCCCTACATTTCAACCTTTCAGAACTAAGATCATCACCTGGTTACTTAACAATTAACTAGCACTGTATGTATGTATGTCACTAATTCTACTATAACTGCTCTCATAACTGATTTTGTAACTATCCTTATGCTGCACAATTGTACAAATGTTCCTACCTATGCCTGTAACCTGATGCCTAAGCGCCCATATACCTCTGGGTCAGGTGCGCTATACAAATAAATAAACAAACAAACAAATACCATATCACGCATGCGTGTAACTGGGCTCTGGGTGCAGGTAATTCCCGCGCCCTTGTGCGCTGCACAGGGGCAATCCGTGGATGATTATTCCCCAGATGTTCAGGGGCAACAGGCCACGTGGATCTATGATATTTAATGATCTGTTCTTTAAGTCCCAACTGTGAACATACATGACGTCTTTTTTTGTGCATTCTTTAAGCTTGACTGGTTCCTGCTCTTGTGCAATGTTTGGTCTTCCACATTCATTTGTAATGAGGTGAATGGAGGGAGGGGAGGGTTAATGATGAAACCAGCAAGATTTGTTATCAATGCCATTAAATTGGTGTCATCACTCTGTACATTCAGCTTTCCCGGTCCCCCCTCCTTTACTGTGTCTCTTTCCCTTCTCATAGGTCCCCATTGGTGAGGGGGGGGTGTCTAATGAGCTGCTATCCCTAGGTTTACAGGTCTTTGGCTCCTCCCCATGTCCCACCATTCTATTTTTCTCACACAGTCTTTGATGGGGGGGCTTATAGGCCCCCAAGCCTCCATCTTGCTATTTCTCCATGGAGCTGTTGGGTCAGAGGTCAGAATTATCTGTTCGTTTTACCCAGCGTGTCTGTCTAGGTTTGTTCGTTCTCCAGCGTCTGTGTGTAAGGCCTGTGTGTAAGGGATGAACTTCTTTTTAGTTGTATTCAGTGTTTCTACCTGGAAGTCTTCGGTCTGTAATATGTTAGTTGCAGAATTTGGTAGTAATTTAAGGCAAGCAGATTGGAACCCCCAAGATCTTTCTAGCCCCTGACTGGCAAAAAAAGGGCACACCTTTAGCTTCATCCATGCACTGTCCGCACACTGACCCCTTGCACTTTCATTGCCAGGATGAGGAAGGAATATGTCTGTGAGGCAGACATGGTATCAGGAGAGACACAGACTTGTAAATGTGTTTTAAAAACCTTTATTTCTGTTACGATGCGGTGTTGGCGTAATACCTAACTGGACCTAACGTTAAAGGGATCATTCCTCTAATGATGTTTCGAGGGCCGTCGATGTCTGAAAGTCCAAAATAATAGTCCGCCTGTGTCTAAACCTATGCTTGCCCTCACTCTATACAAAAATGTGTTAGGGGGTCTTTTGTCAAAAATAAAAAAAATAGTGGTTCAACGGAAAAATAGGAAACCGGGGTCGGATTCTGGTGCCCTTCTTGCCAGGCGTTTTTTAAGCTCCCAAAAATGAGTTCAATCAAACAGGGCTGCTTGCAAGACCTTCGCCCCACGTTTCTTGCAGTGACTTCAAATACCTTCAGTGTCTTTGAGTTCCTTGGGAGTTCCCTTCCCCAAGCTTCAACTTGTTAAAGTTTCAAAAAAACCACAAAAGAAATGCATCAAAGTGCCTTTTTTGAAGCTTCTCGGGGTTCCCTTCCCCACACTTCAATACTTTGAACACTATAAAGAAAACCAATAAGTCTCCAACTTGGTTGGGCCATTTAGAGATCCCTTCACCAAGCTGAAGCCCCTTCAAAATTTCAAACACAAAGTCAGTTTTAAGTAGGATGTGTTTTGATTTCTTAAGTAGGCCTCTCAGGGGTCCCTTCCCCCAAACACAGGCCTTTTCCAGCTTTCAACACAAAACCAAATATGTCATAGTTCTTTAAGGTTTTTCAGGGTGCCCTTCCCCAAGCTCAGGTCACTCTAGTTCCAAACACAAAGCTGGTCAGGATGTGCTGTTTCCTTATTTACAGCTTGTCTTGCATACAATCCTCTCATGGAGTAGAATCCAAGCCTTTCGAAACCGCCAGGCTCTTTGCTTTTCCTCTGCGTGGCCACTCTGATCCTTTGCCCCTCTCTTACACTTGCCTTTGTACTTTTTATTTTCAGGTGCTTTTTGTGCACCCTTGCGCTGTTCTTATCCGCGCTATACTTTTTCTGTGCCTCTTGCACCTTCCTGCGCTATTGTGCTTCTTGCACCCTTCTGTTTCACTCACTCCGTCTTTGGCCTTGCACACTTGCACTTTCTTTCGCAGTGCAACCTTGTACCTTTAAACTGTCATTTTCCGTGCCTACTCGCACCTTTTCCTTGCTTTACTTTCTGGCCGATTGCCCTCTCTTGGGTTTATCGTGCTCCCTAGCACTTTTCCTCCCCTTTAACTTTGCATTCAGGCCGCTTGCCCTTTCTTTCAAATCTATTTGCTTTGCATTTTGTCTTTTATTTCTGCTCTGCTTGCATGCACCCTTTCTCTTCTCTTACTTTCGTTCACTTGCTTTCTCCTTCTACTTTCTGTTTCTTAAACTTTCCTTGCTTTGCGCTTTGTGCCGTTTTCTTTTTCCTCCCTTTCCCACTCCAGCCACCCGCACGCTCCCAAGTTTCTCTCTCTGATGCGAAACTCACAGGGCAGCATAGCGCTAGCGAGGGGTTTCTCCGGGAGGCTTTTGGGTCGAGGTCAGGGTCTCACCACAGCCCCTCAGACACCCTCGGGCCCGGTTACATGGCCCAAGGGAATGAGCAATTGCACAGATTGCCAGGAGGGTCTCAGCTGCCTCGCTCCGTCTCTCAGGAGACACGGCTCCCCAGCCACGCTGCAGCCCTCCTCACACACGGGCCAGCATCTCAGCACACCGCTCTCCTCCGGATACTGCTTCTTGCAGCTTTGTGGCTTCTCTGGTCATGTGAGTACACCTTTTATAGTTGAACACACACTCAAGTGGAGTCGAGTGTGAATAGTTACTTAAAAATGCCTGACTCTGCCAGACTCTTAGTGGGACAGTGGTTTTCTCTATAGTAGGTTTCCCTTACTTTCCCCATGTTATGCCTATGGGTAATCTTTACTGATCATAGTCGCCTCCTCCTTGTCTCAGTACTCCGTATTTGTTAGAAATTGGGGGGGGGTGGAGATGGGCTAAGATGGGAAACGACATTTACAAGCTGTATCATTACAAGGGGACTGGTAAAGGACAGAGGAAAATTGCCTGGCCCTGGTTTGGTAGACACAAGGTGATACTTGATTCCTTTTTTACCCACCCGGACATGCGACCCTGGGTCTGCATAACCCTTCCCATGATCTGAACCGGGGAAAAACAAAGAGTGTTGGGATTGAGATAATTTCTTTGTGTCTCTCTTGAGTTCGAGGTAATGGGACCTGCATACCCCATAAAGGCTTCTGGGACCACTTTACCTACCATGGGAATACTGCGTCTCTCCCATGGTATTCCCTGAGGGCAGCCCCGGCCTCCCCAAGCCAGTTGATCCTCCCTCGCTTGCCCACTCCCAGGGTTGGGATCCAAAAGTGATTGCCCCCCCCCTGGCCACCTGAGTAGAGGATTCTCTGGGTCTACATGGGAGAATACCCTCCCCTGGCAACCTGAACAGAGACTTCTCTGGGTCTACATGGGAGAATACCCCCCTCCTGGCCACCTGAACAGAGGCTTCTCTGGGTCTACATGGGAGAATGCCCCCCCTGGCCACCTGAGTAGAGGATTCTCTGGGTCTACATGGGAGAATGCCCTCCCCTGGCCACCTGAATAAAGGATTCAATGGGTCTACATGGGAGAATACCCCCCTGGCCACCTGAATAGAGGATTCTCTGGGTCTACATGGGAGAATACCACCCCTGGCCACCTGAATAGAGGATTTTCTGGGTCTACATGGGAGAATACCCCCCTGGCCACCTGAATAGAGGATTCTCTGGGTCTCTATGGGAGAATATTCCCCTGACCACCTGACTAGAGGATTCTCTGGGTCTACATGGGAGAATACCTCCCCTGGCCACCTGAATAAAGGATTCAATGGGTCTACATGGGAGAATACCCCCCTGGCCACCTGAATAGAGGATTCTCTGGGTCTGCATGGGAGAATACCACCCCTGGCCACCTGAATAGAGGATTTTCTGGGTCTACATGGGAGAATACCCCCCTGGCCACCTGAATAGAGGATTCTCTGGGTCTCTATGGGAGAATATTCCCCTGACCACCTGACTAGAGGATTCTCAGGGTCTACATGGGAGAATACCTCCCCTGGCCACCTGAATAGAGGATTTTCTGCGTCTCTATGGGAGAATACTTCCCCATGCCTCCTGAATAGAGGATTCTCTGCGTCTCTATGGGAGAATACTTCCCCATGACTCCTGAATAGAGGATTCTCTGGGTCTACATGGGAGAATACCCCCCCACCCTGGCCACCCGAATAGAGGTTTCTCTGGGTCTACATGGGAGAATACCCCCCAAGGCCACCTGAATAGAGGATTCTCGGTCTCTATGGGAGAATACCCCCCTGGCCACCTGAATAGAGGATTCTCAGGGTCTACATGAGAGAATACCCCCCCAGGCCACCTGAATAGAGGATTCTCAGGGTCTACATGAGAGAATACCCCCCCCCCCCCCAGGCCACCTGAATAGAGGATTCTCTGGGTCTACATGGGAGAATACCTCCCCTGGCCACCTGAATAGACGATTCTCTGGGTCTACATGGGAGAATACCTCCCTGTGCCACCTGAATAGAGGATTCTCAGGGTCTACATGGGAGAATACCACCCCAGGCCACCTGAATAGAGGATTCTCTGGGTCTACATGGGGAGAATACCTCCCCTGGCCACCCGAATAGAGGATTGTCTGGGTCTACATGGGAGAATATCTCCCCTGGCCACCCGAATAGACAATTCTATGGTTCTACATGGGAGAATCCCCCCTGGCCACCTGAATAGAGGATTCTCTGGGTCTACATGGGAGAATACCCCTGGGTTTCTCACAGTGCACACAAAAAGGCAGGCGATACTGGTCCGCCCGGCGATACATTGTTCTGATATTCTTCCTCTGAGGCGCCTGCAATTGTTGTGTCCTGCAGATAAGCACTTGCCTCCTTTGCTTTTAATGGAGGTGGTAGGGAGGGGGGGGGGGGGGGGGGGGTTCATCCAGACATAGCATTCTGGTCCGTCTGGTTCCTCTCCAGGTAAAATCCCCTTCTCCCCCCAAGAGGCTCAGTCTCCTCCGGCTTGAGTTTTTAACTCCAAAAAACCAAAACCCTCAGATGAGTGGCTAAGGGCTACCCCGTAAGATCCGGCTCCATTTCTGAAAAGTCTCTGAAGTAGAAGGGGTGTAGCTGAGGGCAGGCCCCCCTCTTTATACCCCCATGCAGGGGTGTTGCTAGGTCTGGAAAATATCCTGGGCTACGCTAATGTCGGGGCTGGCGGGACTCGGGGCTAGCTAGCATTTTGGTTGTAACACCTGAGCTTCTATCTGGGGCTACAACCAAAAGACCTGAGGCTATAGCCCCCTTAGCCCCTCCCCCTAGCAACGCCTATGCTCCCACGGGCATGTCTAGCCCTTTCTCCTGTGGACCGAATCTTTGTTTGGTCGCGGGCCACGTCTCTTAACCTGAGAAAATGATGGAAGTTGCAGCGGCCTCCACAGCATCAGATTTGAGTCTTCTCTGCTGGTTCTCTGCTTCACAAAGGACTAGATTCAATGTTGAGCATCTTCCTGGAGCCTAGGGCCTTTGTGCAACGATAAAAGAACTTTATTCGACATGTCACAAGTGGAGGGACATGGCACTGCACATGGACTGACAAACTCCCTGATCTGTGGGCGAATTTGGCCTTGGCCCAACCATTCTTGAACTGAAAATTGACAAACATCCTCCATGATAGTCTTCAGGCAAAGGAAGTCTTGCGTCCCGTTTCTAGTAGACACGAAGGCCAGAGTTGACCTCTGAGCCTGTATCATCTGAGCCTGCATGTCTTGGGGTGCCATTCTTAGGGAGACAAGTTTAAGATTGTAATTTTGGCTTGGCTTTGTGCCTCTACAGAAAAGGATTGTGAGTTTTCTCTCTGAAACTAAGAGTCATCCTTGAATATACCCATCCACGCTGCAGGACATGGCCAGACTTTCGGATCCGCGGTTCTCCTACTTGGTATTTTGCGAAGTCGCATGAGTGGTTGCATAATATTGCCAACGTGCAGGAGATGCCTGGATGATTGTGGGACCAAGCAGAAAAGCAGCGATGCATTCAGTTGTCCACATTCCAAGGTTTTGTTTGAACGGAGGCCATGCAAAGCGCTGCCTCCATAACAGAACGTCCATCTTGAATTAACAGCTGCCGGGTTGCGCCTTCCCTTTTCTACAGTGGTGGAGTGGTGCACCGTCCATTAGGATTCTTGATCAGCTCCAGAAGAGGGCTAGGTCCATGAGATGTTGACGGAGGGAAACCCCACCGCTTTGCCAATCGGTTGTGCCAGCTGCTCACTTCTTGAAAAGCTGAACAATTCATTCTGTCGGTTGGGCGGTGAGAGCCAGATCCGCGGCTGAAGCCCAGCTGATGTAATGGACCTCTCTCTAGCCTTGGTGGTGTCGATGCGAAGAGAACCTCAGGTCCCCGTCCAAGGAGCAGCTCACGAAGAACCTGTACAGCAGCTTGCTCTCGCTGCGGTTAATGGTTCTAAAATGTAAGCTGCTACTTCCTTTGCCTACATGGTCTGGTTAGACTTGAGAACATGGCAGTATTTTACATACATTGCCATATGTGGAAATCCTTGGCTCCACTCTGCACACGGCCTGGTGCTGTGAGGGTGGGAGGAAGAACGAGGGCTCTACTAATCACTTGCCATGTGTGGTAGTAGAGTGGATCCACTCCCCCTGGAATGAACAGCTGGACAAGAGTTTCTCTATATATCCGACCAACTTGGGGAATCCTTCTCCATGAAGAATGATTTGACAAGGAAAGAAAGTTGAACGTTTGCTGCAAACCAAGAACGGGGTCCATTGTGGGATCACACAGTGGTTGTGTCCAAGGGTTGCACAGGAGCATTTTAAGGCAATGGGATTATGGGACCTGATGGTTTTTACACAAAAAAAGATCTTTTGACTATTATGATTTTTTCCCACTGTAGCTAAGAAGTAATCAGTACACATTCGCTATCAGGAATGCTGATTCGTACAAGGAGATATGCCAACCTCCCTGTGGCAGAGTGCCATCTCTAAGGGTGTGGGCACTCCTCTGATTTCTTCAATTTATTTTGCTATGCAGAATGATGGTGGTTTTCACTCTCAGAAAGTGGGCTCAGTTAAGCGGGCCCCACTTTCAAAATGCTCCATGCTGAACAGTAGATTCACACATTGTCCCCCGACACCAGCAGTTGCAGTGTGATTTGGCAACATGGCAGCTACAAAGTAACATGTACCTTCCTAAAACAGCCATCTGGATCCAAAATCCATGTCAGCGGCTACGGCTGCCTGTAAAGGTGCCGGCACCCAGGTTCAAAATAACGTTTACTCCATGGCCTCGTTTGTCTGGCGACGGAGCGTTGGCTCCGTATAACGCTATCACTGGTTTGATAGGGTGGCAGATGAGGAAATACAGTCACCTGACGTCATTCCTCATTTCCACTTGTTTTGTGCAGGGCTGAGTTCTTTGTGTGCTGCTCCTGGCCTGGAGGTTTCACCCACAGCATGTGGTGACCCTTGCCCGGGAAGCCCATTGTTCTTTTGAAGCTGTCGCACCTTTCTCAGGATAACAAGGACATACCTCCTTGACTGGTGAGGTGAGGGTTGGGAGCTTCAAAGGTGCCTTTGCAGCAGGATTGGGAGTTCACTCCTGGAGCCCCATTCATCTAAAGAAGATCTTGGAGGGAAGCGTGGGGGGGGGGGGCAGTGTAGCTGGAGAGGAGCGTCATGTTGGTGAAGGGGCGAACCATTTTAGAGTTGCCAGGTCCTCTTCAGCTTCCTGAGACTCCCGCCCCACCCACCTCCCAGATACCTGCAGACAAGGCACTCTGGGGGTAGAATCTGAAGCAATAACCCTTGTTACAGCTACAAGGATCGCCCAATTACATAAGGCTTGGAAAGGACCTATACACTGTAACAAAGTGACTAATTTAAGGGGTTGAGACTCCCCCTTAAAGCAATCAGCTTTGAGCTCCGTTTGGGGGAAGCATCGGGAAGAACCGGCTTGAAAAATCATCTTCAAAACATTTGGAACATTTCACTGCAGACCTGGGGTAAAGGCTGCCCAAAGACCCCATCTATTGGGCTGTAGATATGAATTTCCAAAGAGGGTGCTGACCCATCCACTAACCCATTCTGGTATAAGACTGGTACCCAAGACTGCCTGCTGAACTGGCAGCCCTGCAAGTCTCCTTGGATGGATGGGGAAAGTCAGACGGACCCACCCTTCCTCAGGAACCGTGGGGAGGGTCCCACAGAACCCTAAGGACGAAAAAAAGCTTCATCTGTCTCTCTACAATTTCAAGCCACTTTGAGCCTCTGTGAGTGTCTGACATTTGTTGAGCTGCTGCAAAGACCCAACAGAGCTGCCTGTGACACACTATCAACTTCAGGCCGCTTCGAGTATCGCCAACACAAACATCGCCACTTGTTCCAAGCTTCTTCGATCTACGAACCGTGGCTGCTTGTCTACCTGCACTACATTGTACGATAGTCCAGCCAGCTCACTGCTCAAGCCACATCCTTGCTTTTCTTGCATGGAGACTCTGCAATGCCTCTGAGCTACACCGACTTGAAAATCAGCTGCATCTTCCAAACTTCTAGGAGCCGCAAGCCGTTACCACTTGTCGAACCGTATCACTGTTGATTCCTTTCGGGCATACTTGAACCCGAGTTAATGCTCCAGAAACTGCCCATAATCCTGGCTTGACACTATATATACCCTGTAAGAAGATATATATATTTCTGAGGCTTGTGGAATCTGCTTAGATCACATGCTGTGCATAGGCCGACATCTAGTGGAAGCTGCAGAGTATTACAGTTGTTGTTTTCGAAACTCGAAAATGGGCATCGACACAGGGCGTGCCAGTAATACTATCCTTAGTGCGACGTCCATCGTACCCATGATCCCTCACGCGTCTAGGACCCTCAGATAGTTTTTTTCCGCCATGATGGTCGGAAGCACTGAGTGGAGTTCCCTGATTTAGTCAGACTTTGCTAATATTGTTATATATTTCCCTGTTTATTCCACCTCTACGTCGAGTCTCCGAACATCGACACTCGACGCCGGATCGGAGAAAATTCAACCGTCGTGCTACAGCGACGGATTTGGGCCTCGGAAGGCCTCTGGCCTCGGCCCGGGCCTCGGAAGTCCTCTGGACTCGGCCCTGCAAGTAGGAAGAGTGGGGGGTGGCACATATCCTACCCTCTGATTAATATAGGTACATTACTTATATTCCTACACTCCCAGCCCGCTGCCATAGGGTGCATATGGAGGGTACCCCCTTTCAATTTTGACCCAAGTGCAACCGCAAGTATCCTTGGGTTGACAGACACGCCACGTGTAACCTCTGCTTGCCGAGGGACCACCCAGAGGCGAATTGCAGAGCGTGCAGTCGGTTTAAACCGAAGACCCTTAAGGACCGTTCGACAAAGCGTTGGGCCCACCACGCCAGGCGACAAGAGGCCATGGCCGCGTAGGGTGCCTTCAGCGATGGCAGCGACGCCGTACCTTCGGACGGCGAGGGCAATGTGGCGTCGATGGACAGCCAAGTGCAAGTCCCCTATCTCGGAAGGTTGTCCGGCAGGGCAGCTATGGGGAAGACCCCCGGCGACACGAGAGCTACCCACACCACTTCGAGCAAACAAAAGCCCAACCGAGACTCGACGCGCATGTCAAGTTCTCGGAAAGAGGCACGTAGAGAACGGTCCACCGAGTCGGTGTCCTCTAAGCGTTCGCGTTCGAGATCGCCTCATGACACCAAGCAACCCTCCACTGTTGCTAAAAGTGCCTCGCTCCCCTTAGTGACTGAGGTTCGGTCGTCGGAGGACGACGCCGACCTCTACCCCCGAGCCGCACTCCAGGAGTCGGCGTCTGCAGGCAGCGGTAAGGCTGCTACCGAATCCCTTACACTCTCCAGAGACAGGGACTCTACCCCCGAATTTCGACGCCAGGCATCGAAAAGCTCTGATAGGGCCCAAAAGTCGGGGAAGCACTCTTCCACCCACGGGGAGGGGGGAAAACAACGAAGTAAGCAGTCCCAGCCTACTTCCACTCCTAAACTACATTCTACTCCACCTAAACAGACGGACAAGTCTCAGACCCCTGTCCTTAAGGCCCCTGTTCAGGCCAGTAGGTCTAGCCAGGACAAATCTCAATATGTTGTCCCTAAGACCCCTGTTCAAACCAGTAGGTCTAGTCAGGATAAAACAGGGAAAGCACTCCAGGAAAGAGTTATTCCCAGTTCAAGGGAATGGTCCAGTGATGTCATAGACAGAGTAATGTCAAGGATGTCATCATTGGCAGATTTCTACGCCAAAAACCCGGAACACTTTCTCTCTTATGCCCCAGAAGGGTCAACTCCCTCAGGCTCGAAGGATCCAATACCCCCAAGTAGGAAGTCCCGGGGTGAAGCACCAACTCTATCTTCAGACCCCTTCTATATACAACCCTATTCTCAGTACCAGGAAGATCCATCCTTTGTTGAGGATCCAGACGTGGGCATGTTCGAAGAACAAACTGGGACAGGCTATTACGGGGATGATGAGGACCAGGAGGAGGAGGAGGAGGAGGAGGAGGAAGAGGACGACCCAGATACATACAGGGTAGATTCCCCAGTAGAGAAAGAGCCCGCGGTTACCGACTCCCCGGTCGACAACCAACCTCTCCTGAATGAGGTCCTGTCCAGAGCGGCACAGCACTTCCACATTGACACCCAGGTTGACTTTGAAAGTGTGCCTAATACGCTCTCTGTGCAAAGCTGAATTTAGAAGTGTGCCTATTAGCACGCCTTGGCTGAATTTAGAAATGCACCTAATTTCCTCTCTGTGCAATGTTGAATTTAGAAAGGTGCCTATGAGCGTGCCTTGGTTGAATTTTGAAGTGCGCTTAATATCCTCCCTGTGCAAAGTGGAATTTGGAAGTGTGCCTATTAACGTGCCCCGGTTGACTTTAGAAGTGTGCCTAATATCCTCTCTGCACAAAGTTGAATTTAGAAGTATGCCTATTAACATGCCATGGTCGACTTCAGAAATGTGCCTATAAACATGCCCTGGCTGTCTCTAGAAATGTGCCTATTAACGTGCCCTGGTTGACCTTAGAAGTGGGCCAAAAAGCATGCCCTCGCTGAATTTTGAAGCATGCCTAATATCCTCTCTGTGCAAAGTTGAATCTAGAAATGTGCCTAAAATCCTCTCTGTGCAAAGTTGAATCTAGAAATGTGCCTAAAATCCTCTCTGTGCAAAGTTGAATCTAGAAATGTGCCTATTATCCTCTCTGTGCAAAGTTGAACTTAGAAGTGTGCCTATTAGCGCGCCTTGGCTGAATTTAGAAGTATGCATAATATCCTCTCTGTACAAAGTTAAAGTTAAATTTAGAAGTGTGCCTAATAACATGCCCTGGTCGACTCTAGAAATGTACCTATTAACGTGCCCCGGTTGACTTTGAAAGTGTGCCTAATAGCGTTCCCTCGTTGAATTTTGAAGTGTGCCTAATACGCTCTCTGTGCAAAGCTGAATTTAGAAGTGTGCCTATTAGCACGCCTTGGCTGAATTTAAAAGTGTGCCTATGAGCACGCCTTGGTTGATTTTAGAAATGCACCTAATATCCTCTCTGTGCAAAGTTGAATTAAGAAGTGTGCCTAATAACGTGCCTTGCCTGATTTTAGAAGTGTGCAAAATAAAGCGCCCTGGTTGAATTTAGAAGTGTGCCTGATATCTCCTCTGTGCAGAGTTGAATTGGGTTGCCCAAGTTGAATTTGGGAATGTACCTATCGGCGCGCCTTGGTTGAATTTAGAAGTGCGCCTAAAATCCTCTCCGTGCAAAGCGGAATTTTAGAAGGGTGCCTAATATCGTGCCCTGGTTGAATTTAGAAGTGTGCCTGATAGCGTGCCCTTGGTTTACCTAGAAGTGTGCCCATTAGTGCGCCTTAGTTGTATATCCTCACTGTGCAAATTTAAATTTGGCTGCCTAATATCATCCCCACTGCAAAATTGTTTTGGCTGCCTATTATCCTATTTCTGCAAAGTTGAGCTTAGAAGTGTGCCTAATAGCGTGCCTTGGTGGAATTTAGAATTGTACCTGATAGCGTGCCCTGGTTGTACCTAGAAGTGTGCCTATTAACGAGCCTTGGCTGATTTTAGAAGTGTGCCTAATTTCCTCTCGGTACAAAGTTGATTCTAGAAGTGTATATAATACCACCACTCTGGCATAGCGGGATTTGACAGTGCCCCTAATAACATCACTGTACCAAAGTCTTGAAAGTCTACCCTATATAGGGTGAACGGGTGAAGTGGACGCCCTATATCGGGTGAAGTATGGGGATGGAAAGGGTGAAGTATGGGGATGGAAAGGGTGAAGTATGGGGATGGAAAGGGTGAAGTATGGGGATGGAATGGGCAAAGCATGGGGATGGAATGGGCAAAGCATGGGGATGGAACGGATGAAGGGTGTGGATGGAACGGATGAAGGGTGTGGATGGAACCGATGAACTGACGTAGAATGGGTGAAGTAGGTGGAACGGGTGAAATGGTAGAACGGATGAAGTAGGTGAATGAACGGGTGATGTGCTTGGAACCAGCGAAGTGGGGGGAACTAGTAGAGTGGGTGGAACGAGGGAAGTGGTACAAATAGTTAAGTGAATGGAACGTGTGAAGATGACGTATGTGGATGGATGATGCATGGAGTAAGGATAACATGGGTAGAACGAATGAAAGGATCAGTGCGAAGATGACTTATGTGTATGGATGATGCATGGACAAAGGATAACGTGGCTAGAACGAATGACGGGAGTAGTGCATAAAATGGTGGAGGGCATAAAATGGTTGAAGTGCATGGAACGGATGGGAGTGCATGGAACGGATGGGAATGCATGGAACGGGTTGGAGTGCACAGAATGGCGGGACGTACATGAAATGGTTTGGAGGGCATGAAATGTCTGAAAGAACACTGAAAGGAATGGTCTCAGTGCTTGAAACGGTCGTAATGCATAGAACAGTTGGAGTACATGGAACGGATGAAGTTCATGGAAGTATTGGAGTGGGCGCGATCTCAAGCACCTACAGTAAACCACCATACTCACATCTCCACGCTTACTCTCTTCTTTACACCACCACTCAAATAGAACACAGCGATACTATGACACCATTCGGTATAGCTGTTCTCATACCATCTGCCTCATACTCCCCATCACTCTAACTAAACACTGCTGGCTACACACCCCCAGCCAGGCGTTCTCCTCAGGCATAACACAGCCATGATCGGTCTGGATAATTCTTGCCAGAACGAACACATACTATTGACCTCCCAACCACCACACCTACCGCTAAGAAGCAGCTATGACACAAATGCCACACCAGCTGCACACATATCCGGTGCTCACACGCACCTTTGACTCTCTCTACTCTCTCAACTGACTTGAACTTCGGTTCCCAAGGGCGTTCAACCTACCAGCGCCTTCAGACCATACCAATGGTATATAAGGCGCTATATAAATGCAAAGTAACATAACATAACAGGAAGAGAGGGATTTTGCCAAGGAGTTGGTGGGAGAAAGGAGACATGTTGCTCAGGCCATCCCTATCCTTAAGTCAATACAAAGGAGGATAGACCCTTCCCTTGTTAACCCCAATCTCACTAGGGAAGGAAACCCCAGAATTGAAAAGCTTTTCAGGGCAGCCCATTCTGACCCACTGTACATAAGGGGACATCTCAAACCAGACTCCCTGGTTGTTACAAACACCCGTAAGAGGGCGGGAACACCCTTGTCATCGTCCGAAGCTCCCCCCGACAAGGAGAGCAAGAAGATTTATGGCTTGCGCAGGAAAGTAGCCTCCACTTCCGCCTACCAGGCAAGGATTGCAAACTCCACCACCCTGCTGGCTAGTTACAACTGCCATCAATGGGAAGAAGTCACGGCTCTCATAGACTCCGCCCCAGAACCCTTAAAAAGCCAATTGGCACGAGTTTCGGCCGAGGGGAGAGCCGTATCAGGTTGCATTTTAAAATCAACCTTTGATGCCGCGGATAACGCCGGCAGATTAATTGCTGAAAGCACGGTCATTAAGAGGCATGCTTGGCTACGGCAGTCTGGTTTCAAGGCCGAGACCCAAGCATCATTGATAGATAAGCCGGTGGAGCCGGATCTATTGATGGAAAGGCGGTCGAGGACGCGCTAAAGAATGCCAAGTACGAGACACTCAAGTCCCTAGGGCAACTAACCAGAGAGGGAATGGCAATTTTCGTCGGCCTCGCGGACAAAACTCCCAAAGAGGCTCAAACTATTCCCAAGGCAAGGGTACTACATGGAACACTAACCCGCAGTCTACCCAGAGTTATGGCAGGGGTAACAAAAGAGGTTGTGGTAGGGGTAGAGGCAGTCCCAATAAAGGAGGGGGCACACCTCCACCAAAACAGTGACGCTCCGTTCAGGGTCCCTTCTCACGCATCCCCAGTAGGGGGACGCATTTCCATCTTCACACAAGCTTGGGAAGGGATCACATCAGACAGATGGGTGCTGTCCACAGTGTCCGCAGGATACTGCATAGAACTTCTAGAGCGTCCCCGAAACCACCCTCCACGACAAAGAATACACTCCTTAGACCACCAGAAGATCCTACCCGAAGAGATCGAAATTCTTCTCGCAAAGGACGCGATAGAACCCGTCCCGGGACACCAGGTAAACAAGGGTATTTATTCAACCTACTTCCTTGTGCCAAAAAAAGATTTGACAATGCGCCCAGTATTGGATTTACGGCCGGCAAACAAGTATGTCAAGCCCCAATAATTTCGCATGACTACTCTCCAAGAGGTAATTCCCCTCCTAAAAAAGGGGGATTACATGGCAACATTGGATATAAAAGATGCTTATTTTCATATTTCCATGTTCGCAGCGCACAGAAAATATCTGCGCTTCAAGGTGGACAGTCAGCACTACCAGTTAAAGGTACTGCCCTTCGGGATAGCCTCGGCTCCAAGGGTATTCACCAAGGTACTGGCGGTGGCGGCGGCACACCTACGCAGGGAGGCAATCCCAGTGTACCCTTATCTGGACGACTGGCTCATCACGGGGGAGACCCCAGTAATTTGCAGGACAAACATTCAAAGAACTATCGACCTCCTCTTCAAATTGGGCTTCTCCATAAATGAGAAAAAATCAAGTCTGGTGCCCAGCACCTCCAAGCAGTTCCTAGGAGCTGTTCTAAATACTTAAGACGGGTTGGCTTTTCCTTCAGAGGAAAGAATTTGGAATATACTACTGCAAATTCCGCAATATCAAACCAGTCGCCAGATAACAGTACGCAAAGCAATGCGTTTGCTGGGCATGATGGCGTCATGTATTTACCTGTTCCTCCATGCGCGCCTGCGCATGCGTCCCATGCAAGAATGGTTGGCGAAACTGTGGTCTCAGGCAAGTGGTCAGTGGGACGATCTAGTGGTCGTTTCGCCAACACTTGTACAAAGCCTCCACTGGTGGACAAGAGCCAATCTATCCAAGGGGAAACCCTTTTACGATCCTGAGATACAGGCGGTAGTCACGACGGACGCATGCCTGACAGGATGGGGACCTCACCATCTCCACCACACAGCTCAGGGTCTCTGGTCTCACACAGTGGCCAAGAATCACATCAACCTGCTAGAGCTTCTGGCAGTTTTCAGAGCACTTCAAGCGTTCGAGCCCCAACTACTGAACCTGTCTGTGCAGATCCGGACGGACAGCACTATAGCCATGTTCTACCTGAACAAGCAAGGAGGGACTCATTCGTCAAATCTGTCCAAACTTGCCCAGAAAATTTGGATATGGGCACTCAGACGGAACATTCTGTCATCTCAACATGTTCCAGGGGATCTCAATGCTCTAGCGGACGCTTTGAGCAGAGATCCCCTTCCGGAGGAACACGAATGGTGTCTACACAGAGATATCGTAGAAGATCTCTTCTCTCAGTGGGGTTTGCCCACTATAGACCTATTCGCCACAAGCGAAAACAGACAGTGCCCAGGATTCGCATCCAGGTTTCCCCAACCAGACTCCCTGGGGAACGCCCTGTGGATGAACTGGTCAGGGATGTTTGCGTACGCTTTTCCACCAACTCCTCTCATCAGGAAGGTGGTGAACAAGATGAACAGAGAGTCGATGACGCTCGTCCTAGTTGCTCCCATGTGGGTGAGACAACCGTGGTTTCCACACCTACGCAGACTCTCGGTGTGCGATCCCATCCAACTCCCGGGCTGGTACAACCTTTTGTCCCAGCACCAAGGTCAGAAGGTGCATCCTCAACCCAACTCCATGAACCTAGCAGCATGGCTGCCGAGGTCATAGTTTGGACATCTCAATTTACCACAGAGGTGTATGGACATCCTAAAAGAGTCTAGGAAACCGAACACGAGGCATTGCTACTTCGACAAATGGAAGAGATTCGTTATCTGGTGCCAGTATAAACAAATCAACCCAGTTGATTACACTCCTTCCACTATTGTGACATACATGCTCCACCTGCTGGACGCAGGGTTGGTTTTCAACTCACTAAAGGTACACCTGGCAGCACTGTCAGCGTACACCCCCTCACATAGCAAGGTGTCGTGGTGGAAGTTACCCGTGGTTAAAGCCTTCATGGAAGGAGTAAAGAGACTTCATCCTCCTATATCTAACCCACCACCAGGATGGGACCTGAAAGTGGTGCTATCTAAACTCATGGGCCCCCCATTCGAGCCCATACATAAGACAAGTCTCAAGCACCTGACCTATAAGACTGCCTTCTTAGTAGCCATTACATCCATAAGAAGGGTCAGTGAAATTCAGGCTCTGTCAGTGCAGGATCCTTTCTTTACTATTCATAAGGATAAGCTGGCTTTACGGACACACCCTAGGTTCTCACCTAAGTTTATTTTCAAAATTCTATGTAAACCAGTCCATCGAGCTTCCGGCTTTCTTCCAAAACCCACAAAGCTCGGCTGAGGTTAAACTACACACCCTAGATGTGCGTAGGGCAGTCCTTTACTACTTAAACAAGACCAGACCGCTTAGAAAGACAGATAAACTGTTTGTCTCCGTAGCCACAGGCAAAGAGGGAGATCGCGTCTCTAAGGGTGCCATCTCCAAGTGGATTGTCAACTGTATCCAGTTGTACTCTCTTTCTGACAAAACTTTGCCTTTTACGCCCAGAGCCCACTCGACAAGAGGCATTGAGGCCACTCTGGCTTTCATTGCAAATGTTCCCCTTGACACCATTTGCAAAGCAGCTACTTGGAGCTCTATTCACACTTTTACTCAGCACTACTGCATTGACACCCATTCCAAGACAGATACTCAAGTGGGACAAGCGGTTCTAAGACACCTGTTTGCTCATGACCCTTCTCGCATCCCACCTCCTTCTTCTAACACTGCTCGCTAATCTATGCACAGCATGTGATCTAAGCAGATTCCACTTGCCTCAGAAGGGATACATTACTCACCGTAATCGTATTTCTGATGCTTGTATCTGCTTAGATTCACATGCGACCCACCCTTCCTCTCCTCTGAGAGAAGGCGCATGGATGCTTGTAGTCTTACCTTATCTATCTTGAATCTGCTTGGATCATCTGTACTCGCGCTACTCCTCATGCTACCTCATGTCAGGAAAAATACAATCTGAGGGTCCTAGACGCGTGAGGGATCATGGGTACGGTGGACGTCACACTAGGGATAGTGTTACTGGCACGCCCTGTGTCGACGCCCAATTTTCGAGTTTCGAAAAACAAACTGTAATACTCCGCAGCTTCCACTAGATGTCGGCCTATGCACAGCATGTGCATCTAAGCAGATACAAGCATCATAAATACGATTACGGTGAGTAATGTATCCCATATAGTGATGTTCTAGCAGTAAAAGACGGACACACAGGTGGAAAGTTGATTGCCAAAAACTTTTATTAACAACCAAAAATGAGGGAAATGAGAGGAAAACCTAACTAGCACTATCTCAAAGAGGGGTGTCCCTGCCTCAACAAAACTAGCTAATGAAACACTGTGTCAGAATGTCCAGGTAAAGTTTGCCGTCCTGTGTCTAAATCCTAGCCTGTCCCACACAAGCTAAAGTCAATATAATGTGCAATGGTAAATGTCCTTTGACTGCCGACCTCCAGCCCGACCTTGTAGCTCAAACATACAAGTTCCACAAGACTCCAGGGGCTGAGTCCCTTTCCCAGAGTCTTTCCAGCAAATGAAAACAAGTTAAAGTTCCACAAGACTCAAGTGCTTGGCTTCTTTTCTCAGTACCCGCTTCCTGGTCTACTCTCCTGCCAAGTAGGGTACACAACCTCCTCATTCACCCACTGCCTTGGTTTACTCTCCTGCCAAGGTCTGTGGGTACTGATTAAATATGCAAAGTTCGTATTTCTCAGTGTTTATCTTCGCACCATGGGCCCCAGACCCCCCGTGTATAATTATTCTGCCTCTTTGGTTTCTCCTATGTCTTGCCTCCAGCCTCCTGCCCCCTCTGCCTCCCAAACCTTGGGATCACCCACCCTGGTACCTGTAGGGTCTGGGCCGCCCCTCTCTGGTTGCTCACAGCTTTCCCAGGGGCTTCATCGGCTTTCTGGCATCCTCACCGACCTTCTGCGTGCTTCTTCTGCTGTTCGGCATCCGTCTCCCGGCACTCTTGTGGCTCTGGTTACCGGCAAGCAGCTTTCCTTTGCTCTTGTCTGCTTCCCATGCTGCAAGTCTTCTGCGAGTGCGGTTCTCTCCGTGACGCAATGTTCTTCTTCCTCATGCCAGCCTTCGCGTATGTGAAGCCTCTCGTGAGCCAGCCACCGCGTATCTGAAGCCTCTTGTGGTCCGCGCCAGACCAAGAATGAAGATGCCATCCTGCAGTTCCCTCTCTGCCTTTGAATGACAGCGGGCAAATCGTGTCCTTGCAAAGGCTAGAGCACGTACTGCCGTTCGCGTTGGTAATCATTGCTCTCAACCTCTTTGTCGTCTCAGTAGTTATTACCTGTGATGTATTACAACCGTACATGGGGGTTTCAGGTAATGTGGAGATGGATGGGGTTTCAGGGAAGGTGGGAGGGGGAAAGGGATATCGTGTTCTCCCAAGCTGGTCACTACTCTGTGGGGTCCTCCCTCCACTTGAGATCCTCACCCTGAGCACCACACCCAGGGGGAATATCGGGTATCGGCCTCCCCTTCCTGGCCTCATGAAAAGCGGCTTCCCCATCTAAAGCAGTGACAACACTTTGAAATTCGTCACACTAAATATAAAATGTGGCTCTGTCCACGGCCCTTGTTTTATGGTCCCTAGTGACACGTAAGACCTCACTTAATGCCTTCAAGACATTCTTGAAATTGTTCAACTTTGTTACAAGAATGTTTTTCTGCAGACGCCTGTACTTCGATACCCAGAATCCAGTTTCCCCCAAACCCTTAGTTCTCTCTGTATCACATTAGGGGGGGATGAGATGTTAGTATTTTTAGTAGTTTGTTCTTTTAGTTTCATTAGAGGGTTATATTTTTTTTAGACCCTTGATTGGATATTTCTTAAACTGCACTATAGTTGTTTGGAATGCTTCCATGCTGGCTCACATCCTCTTGAAGAGCATGGCCTGTACTCGGCCAATGCTACCTCAAAGAGGTGTCCCATCCATACTGCGCCTACCTAACCTGTACGAATGGGATCACTTCCGGTCTTGTTGTAGTAGTGTGGGGCTGCGTAGGAGTTCCGAAACCACTACTCACCCCTGTAATCCCGCAATGCAGCAGTAATTTCATCACACACCCAGTTTATTTTCCTAAATAGCATATGTCCAGCCCTGAAAGGGAATAAAGTTCGATGTTAAGGAATGAATGACTTTGTAGTTGTATCGCTCACTAGAGAAAGCCCCATTGCTTACATCTGTCTTATATTGATCACGGCTCTGGCTGTAAAGTCTCTGTTAGTGCTATAGCCCATGAGCTGTTACGTTGCATCAGATCTGATAAGATGGCACTTATGCCAATCCACCAACCTTGTGTATTTTTCCGAGAGTAAGTCCACTATAGTGAAGTTGCCTATTACTATAATCGGCAGAGCTGCAACCATATTTTCTCGCTGCACTTTCTCCGGAGACTACTGTAGGTTGTTGCCTGGAGATTTGGTTGTTTCAGTATTGGTGTTTGTGGTTACGTCTGATTGAGGAGTAATTCAGGGTTTTCTTTCACATAGTGCACGCTGCGTTGGACAAGGTTGACTTGGCGCTGGACCAGGGAGATCCACTGGCCTTGTTTGAAGCTCTGCGGTTGCAAGTACTGGGACTGCGTGGATTGCAGCGTGATAACAGCGACTGGTACCTAAAGCAACTTCAAGCCGACAAGCAGCAGAAAATCGAGGTAGGCAAACTGACACCATACGTGTGCCCTGCGCCTAAACGTTGTGTAGAAAATATATGTCTAGGTCATATTATACAGGGAAGCCATGACTCCTGAACAGCAGCCTTTTTAACTTTTCGTTTACCGTAAAGATGCCTGGAACCATGCCGTATTAAAGGACACCTCTGGTAATATCTAAGCAGCTATGTAAGGTTTGTATTGAGTTGCCGTCGGCGTAGGAGCACCCTCCCTGATGCAAGTCAGTACAGGAGACAGTTTGAGAAGTGACTATGGGGGGCTTGGGAATGTTAAAGTCCTCCAGCATGACAGTAAGGATGTTGGTGTGGAGTGGACTCAAGGGGAAGCTCCAGTTGAGGAAGAAGAGGGCCAGGATTTCAGTAGAGAGCCAGAACAGTGAGGAGTGGGAGGGAGGAGCTGAATAATGGCATATTCAAAAGAGGACGAGGTGACGTCCGGGGCATGGATGCACTGGTGAGGGCCTTATTCATAAATTGCCCCACTCCGAAGCCCTTCTGCACGGGTCGGAGTGGGGGAAAGTAGTAGCCCATGACGAGATCCGCTAGTGTTGCGGTCCTGAGGGGACATCCAGATTACTTTCTGGCAAGAAGTGAAAGTTGAGGGTGATCAGAGTCAAAGCGGTCCATACGGTTGGACGAGTTGGTTGTTGGAGAGGGAATGACATTCCAGAGGCCAAGTGAAAGCGCGGTAGCAGGAGGGGAGCAGGGGTTGTGTGGCAGCGGGAAAAGGGTCAGGTGCGTTTGGAGATAATGTGAGCTATGTTTGAGAAGGGCCAGTGCAGAGTCACAGGAGGTGAACAGGGAGGGGGCAGAATAGGTTTTTTGTTTGGCCATGTTGTGGCTCAAGGATTTCTAAGATGCGGAGGAGGACAGCCAGTACAAGGAGGCGTGGAGCAATTTAAAGGTGCACGATGGAGCGTGAAAGATGTAGGCAGGTGTAGACACCAGGGGAAGGGTGCAGCCCAAGTGGGAGAGTGCAGAAGACCAAGCAGCAAAAGAAGGATGGAGAAGAGGGGGTGATGACAGCTCGGAAAGAGCAAATATAATGTCTGAGGTGGGATAGAATGGGGACGACCCATTCTAGGTGACCAATTGACCGCAGGCCCAAAACATGATATCCCTCAGTTCTTCAAGGTGGAAGCAGGAGTCGGGCAAAGTGCTAGCTCGGCAAAGCTCTGCCTTGAGAAGGGGCTCCAGCCCTAGACCCTTTCCAGCCTTAAGATGCCTGAACAGGAAATTGCCCTTTTGGCCCTTAGCTGCAGGCGCTCCAGCAATTACAAGGGAGTTGACATGTCACATGACCATCTGGGGAGCCAATCGGTGTGCTTCAATTCTTCCTAACTGTATGGAGGCGTTGTAGGGCCAGGAAGCTTCAATTTTGAGATTTTGAGGCAGGACCCTGGGGTGTTGAAATAGGGTGGCCAACTGTCCTGGATTTCGCGGGATGGTCCCGCAATTAGGGACTCTGTCCTGCAGTTTGCAGAGTGGCTGTGCAGGACGCGCAGGTTGTCCCGACTTTCATCGGGACAACCTGCAAACTGAAGTGGCCATGTACACAGCATGGCACTGCCGCTTGCTGCTTTCTTTCCCTGGGCGGCTCTCCAGCCCCGGCTCCTTTTGAGCCTGCAGGTCGAGCTGTAACGCTCGACACCTGTCTTCATTCAAATGCTAAAGCTTTGTTCCTGGGGTCGTGATGGTCATGTTTGCAGTTAAAAAAACGTGACCATCACCTCCCAAAGACAAACCATTTGCATTTTAATTAAGCCAGGAATGAAGAGCCATTAAAAAAAATGTACATTAAAAAAGGGGCGTGCCAAATGTGAATGACATGACGTCATCGCCGCCTTGTGGGCAAGTGTTCCACGAAAGACTATCAAAGAGTTGGCCACCCTATGTGGAAATGCAACCTCTGGTATGGCATAATGTGAGAGAAAATGGCGTTCTTTTTTAATCCAGTCTCATGACATGGTCACATGACTCTGGGAGCAAATGAATGAGCTCAAGATGGCTTCCAGTCTTCCTGGCAAGATTGTGCCGAGTCCTTGCTGTTGGAGGCCAGTTGAGCTTTTCTTTTGAGGCTTTGAGCGTCCTCTGAGCACGTGCAATGCCCTTCTGCAAATGACCCACAGCTGGCAGGCAGTTCACATCCTATTCAAGTCTCTCTAGTTGGCCAGTAGTGCTCGCCATCTTGCTTTGGTCAGGGAGCCCCCATCCACTTAATGCCCTATAGACTTGCTCCTTATACAGCGACCTGCTCTCATAACCCAAACATCCCACCTCTCGGCGGCTCGGTGTGTAATAACGCAAGGACACCCACCCTCCCTCTCGTGCCCCTGCCCCAGTCGCCATGTCCCCTCTCGTGCCCCTCTCGGACCCCTGCCCCAGTCGCCATGTCCCCTCTCGTGCCCCTCTCGGACCCCTGCCCCAGTCTCCATGCCCCTCTCGGACCCCTGCCCCAGTCGCCATGCCCCTCTCGGACCCCTGCCCCAGTCGCCATGCCCCTCTCGGACCCCTGCCCCAGTCGCCATGCGTTGTTGAATATCTCACTGAGACCACATACTCTCATTCCTGATGCCTTCTGCTCATGACCTTTTCTCTGCATTATGTTCATAAAGAAATTCAAATGAACCTCCTGCCAGAGAGCTCTCATTTTGAACACATGTGAGCCCAGCCTGCGAGGATGAGATGAGAGCAGGGCGTCGCACACACCAGATATAGTGTAAATATCGCAAATAAAGGAAATCGTATCTTTTGTGATGTATAATTATCTATGCAAGTAAATTATGCAATATACTAATTCTACAGTCATGGAATTTACAGTGCATTTAGTGCAGTGTTCCCAATACTTTGTTGGAAGCATTTCAAGTTGCTGTCTGGCCTCACGGTCCACAGTTGTCTGGGAGCCTCTGTACATTGTGTGCTTGGAACTCATCCAGCTCGGGTTCTCTTTGCGGGGGACATTGATACGGTTTGGGACAAAGAGCAAGATGCGGCCTGTTGCAGAATCAGAGGCTTCTCTGGCCCCACCCTGAATGCCACCACCTGGGCACCTGTATTCCCCTTTATGGTGTTGTCTTGCCCAGACAAAGGTTTGCCATCAATGGTGCGGGGCCAGGTGGGCTGGGTGTGTCTGACAGCGTTGATGTTGCTCAGCTCAGCAGTGTGCAGAAGTGTCATCATGGGGATGGGGTGACTTGCCTTTCCCCGCCCCCAGATATCGAGCCTTCCTACTGCTTCCCTGGCTTTCCTTCCTATGCTGTGAGGCCTTCCGTGGCTGTAGTGTCTGGCTCAGTCCTTCAGGCCACAGGTCTCGGTGTCTAAGAAGAGTACATGATCTCGCTTCAGCACATGCTGTGCAAGGTGAGGCTTTGGCAGTGACTGAGGAACCTATGAGGTGAACCTTCAGGGCAAAGCATTCAGAAGAGGAGGCGGTGCGTCCTTTGGGGGGCCGGGGAGGGGGTGCTCCTGCATTGAGAGACTGCATACTGAAACTGCTGAAGCCTCACAGACGTTTCTGCAGCTGTCCAAACTGGTATATATGTCTTGTAATTTACAGACATCTGTTTATTAGGGCGAACATTGTGATCAATCAAAACAGAAGAATCCATTATTCCCTTTAAAGGTTTTCTGAATGAATCGCTATAAGGCACGTTTAACATTTAAAATTGCGGACATTATGGTGTTGCCATAATGCTCTTTGCTTTTATGCAAATCGCCATGATTGGCTTCTATATAGAAATACTGTGGTGTGCAATTCGGGAGCCACGCCCCTTGGCCCCACCTTATCCTTCCCAAAGCTCTGCCCCTCGTAAGAAACGACAGTTCCCCCAATAAATGTTTTCCATTTCCAGAGCTGATTATAATGAAGTGTAAATTTAAAGAACAATAGTTAATTAACTAAACAGATTTGGGGCGGAAGCATTGGTGCAGAGGCCCACCGGGAAATCTCCAGAGTTCCCTATAGGCCAGTCCACCCCTGGCCCGGGTGCAGAGGCCCACCGGGAAATCTCCAGAGTTCCCTATAGGCCAGTCACCCCTGGCCCGGGTGCAGAGGCCCACCGGGAAATCTCCAGAGCTCCCTATAGGCCAGTCCACCCCTGCTAACACTTCCCCTCCAGCGACATTGATATGAACGCAGTAACAGAACATAAATGCACCCCCTCCTCTGTGCCCCGCCCCCGCTGTATAGCTCTTCTCTGGTTACTTCTGGAAAGTGTTCCATTGTGTATCTGTGTTGTTCTATACCTCTGTAAAGCGCTCTGTTGCTTCTCAGAGCTAGGTCCGTGCTCGATAAACGTGAATAGTGCTGCGTCTGCTATCAAGTGTGTGGTCCTGCCGGGCTTGAGGGGGGGAATCCTGGGGCGGCTCCTGCGCTGCTCCCCTGGCACTCCATGATGTGGTCTAGGAAGGCTAGTGCAGGTTTCTTCAGTCTGGATGGGTATAGAGGTGTTGGGTTGTGCCAAGTCTCTTGATAAAGTGGCCATGTACGGAATTGACAGCACCACAGCTTCTAGTCCAGGCTTTTGTATTAATTGTGCAGAGTAGTGGCACCCAGTTTCTACCATGATTAATTGCTGTAGATGCAAATGTCTACTAGATAACCACTTTCAACCAAAATCAAATCAAATCATGGATGTTTAGAGTGTTGTGGTTACCCGGGTGCAAATGGTCCTCACTTTCTCTACCTTTCAAGAGTGAAAGACTGAGGCAGCTCATCCAATAACTGAGGCCTCGCCTGACCATCCTAGCGGAGTGCCCTAGCCAGTTAGCTCTTTGGATGGTCCAGCTCTGAGTCTGTGTGTTTGCTCGTATCCTGCTTTGCTTTCCCTGGACACATGAGTACCATGCATGCAAGGTTCTGGCTTCGGCTCAGGCATGAAAGTGTGGAGGCCTGGGACAGCGGTGCATGCGCTTTATATGTGTAATCGTGTTACTGCATGTGACTTGGCTGGTCTGACTGGCAGGCGTTTTCCTAAAATGTAAGCTGCAGCCGGGTCCTTTGGGAAAAGCTGCCATTGTTGCTTATCGCAGTGCCGTGTTCCAAACACTCTTGTCTATGTTGCTTCCCGGGGTGGTGCGGAGAGAACAACCGTGATGGTCGCTACAAATTACCTTTTTAAAGAAATGGACTCATTGTTCACGGTCAGGAAAGAAAAAGTAGAAAATATGCCTACCTATAGGATAACTGGATACATCGAACAAGAATTATAAGGACTAAGAGACATATAACCCACTAACCCTATGCTCAAATCTCAGCATACCTATGTCATAGGAAAATCCACACAACCATTTTCTCGCTCTGCAAACCGCACGCACTTCACCACACTGCAACAACAAACAAGCAACACATACACCCCACCAACAGCACACAAGGTCTCGCATCGGTCTGATATTCACACCAAAGCTCAGCTCACTGTGAAAACCAAACTGAAGCCGCCAACAGCACACCGCTCCTCTCACTTTCCTACTCCCTCTTCACCCGACTAATCCCTCCCGCCGCCTTCTCTGCAGATCCGCCTGAGCATCTAGGGACCAATTCCGCTGGTGACGGTCCACGGTACAAATACCTTTAACGTTACCTCATAAACACCAAGTCAGGGATGTGCAGCCACTTATGTTGCTCTGTCCATCGCCATTATCCAGTGGTACTTGCATGCATTCCAAACAGCTGGTTGGCTGCTCATGCTCTCATCCCCGTACCCATACATGCAGGATTTGTGTCTGATCTCTGCACTGTGCTGTACCGTCGACCTCCTGCCGACACAAGTAGTAGGGTGACCAGATTTAAAAAGTAAATAAACCAGGACAGGGCAACTAACATAAAAGTAGGACTAACTCTTGACAATGACTGTTAAGACACTACAATTCAGTAACGGTTGGAGGAGAAGGAAAAGTGTTACTGTTTGAATAAACACATATTGTCACAAACTACCACCATCTTAATTTGTAAAACACAGTATTCCTTCTGTGCAAGATTGTGCATTCCTGCCTGCCAGCTATGAAGACCTACAACCAATGGAAAAATAATCTTGAGAAAGAGGGACGGAGCACCCAAATCCGGGACAGTCCTGGCAAAACCGGGACGTTTGGTCACCCTACCAAAGAGTTAAACAAACTGACCTTGTGCCTGATCCAGCGCCCTCTGCCCCAGCATTGCAAATGGTTGTCATGGAAATGGAAGACCGACTCCCCTGATTGCTCGTCTGTCATTCCCATGGCTGGCATCTCACTTGTCTTTTTTCTTCTTAAGTGCTGAGGACTAGTTAAATGTTAAAGGTATTTGTACCGCGCATCGTCACCAATGGAATTGGTCCCCAGGCGCTCTGGCGGATATGTAAACGATAAGGTGGGATGGGTTATTAAGGTGGAAAGGGAGTAGGATAGTGAGAGGAGTGGTGTTCTGTTGGCACCTTCAACTCGGTATACACCGGGTGCTGAGCTTTGGTGCGGGTATTGGATTGGTGTCAGTCTACGTGTGCTGTTGCTCCGGCATATGTGTTGTTGCAGTGTTGTGAAGTGCGTGCGGCTTGTTGTGTGAGTTTTTTGAGTGAGATAAGTATACAGAGTTTGAGCTTATATTGGTTAGTGGGTTGCCTATAGCATGCTAATTAACATTCACAGTTTTGTCTAAGTGGGGCACTAGTTGACCTTCACAATCCTGTCTAGATGCGGTGCAGGTTAATGTTTAGAATTCTGTCTGGATGTGGGCATGCCAATATTCACAACTCTATCTAAGTGCGGGCATGCCAACATTCAAAGTCCCATCTAGATGCGACACCGACTAATAATATTCACAGTTCTATCTGAGTGTGGACATGCTAATATTCACAATTCTATGCATGTGTGGACATGCCAATATTCACAATTCTATCCGAGTGTGGACATGCTAATATTCACAATTCTATGCATGTGTGGACATGCTAATATTCACATTTCTATCCGAGTGTGGACATGCTAATATTCACAATTCTATGCATGTGTGGACATGCTAATATTCACATTTCTATCCGAGTGTGGACATGCTAATATTCACAATTCTATGCAGGTGTGGACATGCCAATATTCACAATTCTATCCGAGTGTGGACATGCCAATATTCACAATTCTATCCGACTGTGGACATGCCAATATTCACAATTCTATCTGAGTGTGGACATGCCAATATTCACAATTCTATCCGACTGTGGACATGCCAATATTCACAATTCTATCTGAGTGTGGACATGCCAATATTCACATTTCTATCCGAGTGTGGACATGCCAATATTCACAACTCTATCTAAGTGCGGGCATGCTAACATTCAAAGTCCCATCTAGATGCGACACTGACTAATAATATTCACAGTTCTATCTGAGTGTGGACATGCTAATATTCACAATTCTATGCAGGTGTGGACATGCTAATATTCACAATTCTATCCGAGTGTGGACATGCTAATATTCACAATTCTATCCGAGTGTGGACATGCCAATATTCACAACTCTATCTAAGTGCGGGCATGCTAACATTCAAAGTCCCATCTAGATGCGACACCGACTAATAATATTCACAGTTCTATCTGAGTGTGGACATGCTAATATTCACAATTCTATCCGAGTGTGGACATGCCAATATTCACAACTCCTATCTAAGTGCGGGCATGCTAACATTCAAAGTCCCATCTAGATGCGACACCGACTAATAATATTCACAGTTCTATCTGAGTGTGGACATGCTAATATTCACAATTCTATGCAGGTGTGGACATGCTAATATTCACAATTCTATCCGAGTGTGGACATGCCAATATTCACAACTCTATCTAAGTGCGGGCATGCTAACATTCAAAGTCCCATCTAGATGCGACACCGACTAATAATATTCACAGTTCTATCTGAGTGTGGACATGCTAATATTCACAATTCTATGCAGGTGTGGACATGCTAATATTCACAATTCTATCCGAGTGTGGACATGCCAATATTCACAACTCTATCTAAGTGCGGGCATGCTAACATTCAAAGTCCCATCTAGATGCGACACCGACTAATAATATTCACAGTTCTATCTGAGTGTGGACATGCTAATATTCACAATTCTATGCAGGTGTGGACATGCTAATATTCACAATTCTATCCGAGTGTGGACATGCCAATATTCACAATTCTATCCGAGTGTGGACATGCCAATATTCACAATTCTATCTGAGTGTGGACATGCTAATATTCACAATTCTATGCAGGTGTGGACATGCTAATATTCACAATTCTATCCGAGTGTGGACATGCCAATATTCACAATTCTATCCGAGTGTGGACATGCTAATATTCACAATTCTATCCGAGTGTGGACATGCCAATATTCACAATTCTATCTGAGTGTGGACATGCCAATATTCACAATTCTATCTGAGTGTGGACATGTTAGTATGCATAGACATGCATAATAGGCCACCAGCAGTTAAGGGTTTTTTGCATCTTTTTTTTTTTTTTTAAGGGGCTGCTGGCCTCTCTCTCGTTGGTTGTCTCGGGCTGCTTATGGCAATAGTTGTGTGTTTGGGAAGCTGTGCCATGATGGCATTGGCCCGCATCCCCAGAGGGCCCAACAACCCTGCTGTTATTGCCTCGACATTCTCCTGCTAAAGCAGAAAGAATGATTTGCACGTGGAAGACACGCCATTTGCTTACTTTGCCCGTGGCGAATTAAAGCACGCAATGAGCGTTTCCGTTTTTTCTTTTTCTTTTAAAGACCACCTACCATCTTACACAGTTTTTTCAAAACAAAAGGTGGTGAGCGCGTGACCTAAAGCTGTATTCTTTTGTATTTTGAAAAAAAGAATCTGTTGTGATTTTCAGCCTCTACTTTTACCCCGACAAATACATCTCGTTTGAAAAACTGTCTGACAAAATCTCCTTGGGAAAGCCTCTTTTCCTTCTTCAGGCAAAGTGCCGCTTTGCCATGCCTGTGCAAGTAGCGGTCCCAGTTACTAGCCACCCAATGCATTGCCTCTTGAGCTCTGTATTGGCCCAACCCACCTGTCTTTGAATGTGAAATTGCATCATTTCCTGATCATGAACTGCAAGGAGAGTCCTCGTGCTCATTACTACTCAGGGTTGCTTTGAGCTCCCTTGGAAGTTTGTTTGACAGATCACTGTTCAGTAGTGTGCAGGCCTGGATAGACCCCAATCTTCTAACTCCAGTGCGGGCGCGCTTTCACGGAAAGTTTCATTCTATCCGATCATCTCCCCTTCCTTGGTTCACACTTTACTGTGCCAGTGTGCGTGGGCCTGATTGAATTCTCCGGAATCTCTTCATGAAGCCGAGCGGGTCCAGGTTGGAGACCATCCTACTTGGGACTGATCCATTTTAGGACACTACTAACAATGTTCTAGAGGAGGATTCCTTGGGCACAGTTTCAGATTTTGGGGTCCCCTTCCCCTCCAGACACCCCTTTCAATGAGTCGGGGACCACCCCTCACCAGAGGACAGAGATGCTGAATCTGGCGGCTTCGCATAAAGTGGTAGACTCCTTGCTCCTTGCACATTTTACCTCCGAAGGAAAGTGAGGAAAGCCAATTGCCCCGTTACTGTATCCGGCCAGGCTAAGCGTTGCCTATAAAGGCAAGCCTAACATGCCAGCAGTGCCATGCGTGGAGCACTGCCCCTGCATCACCCGTGCCATGCACATCTTAAAGAAAGACATGAAGCTACCCCCATCCGTCACACCTGCGTTCACGCCAGCCTCTGCTGAACTGATAACGTTGAAGCTCACAGGAACTAGCGAGTAACCCAACCCAGGGCCTTAGCCTGCACTGTATCGCTCACCGCACATGCTACTTACTACACAGCCAACCTCAGTGCACATCAGATGCAGAGATCACCTCACTGCTGCAGTTTGCAGCACTTTTTGGATCCTACCTTACACCAGCCGGTTACCTTATACAGGCAAACCTCAGCCTTACCGCCTTGCATCCTGAAGGAGGCTCGTATGGATCAGACACTGGTGGTGTACAGCAAATGCACTATCAGAAAAGGGTGCAGTGGTATGAATATTACACCAATGTCAGGTGAGCACTATACAAGCTACCTTGGTATTGAAATAAACCTGTGGTTCCAGGCACAGATTATGGCTATTGGGAGTACATGTGATGCTTAGGGAGTTGGAAAGAAAAGTCAAACCCTTCCAGGAAACCATGCTCCGGAGCTAGGATTAGGGCCAGTAAATGAGATGAATGGGTCGATGCTTAGGGAGTTTGAAAGAAAAGTCAAACCCTTCCAGGAAACCATGCTCCGGAGCTAGGATTAGAGCCAGTAAATGAGAAGAATGGGTCGATGCTTAGGGAGTTTGAAAGAAAAGTCAAACCCTTCCAGGAAACCATGCTCCGGAGCTAGGATTAGGGCCAGTAAATGAGATGAATGGGTCGATGCTTAGGGAGTTAGAAAGAAAAGTCAAACCCTTCCAGGAAACCATGCTCCGGAGCTAGGATTAGGGCCAGTAAATGAGATGAATGGGTTGATGCTTAGGGAGTTAGAAAGAAAAGTCAAACCCTTCCAGGAAACCATGCTCCGGAGCTAGGATTAGGGCCCGTAAATGAGATGAATGGGTTGATGCTTAGGGAGTTAGAATGAAAAGTCAAACCCTTCCAGGAAACCATGCTCGGGAGCTACGATTAGGACCAGAAAATGAGATGAATGGGTCGATTCTTAGGGAGTTAAAAAGAAAAGTCAAACCCTTCCAGGAAACCAGGCTCCGGAGCTAGGATTGGGGCTAGTAACCGAGATGAATGGGTTGATGTTTAGGGAGTTAGAAAGAAAAGTCAAATTCTTCCAGGAAACCATGCTCCGGAGCTAGAATTAGGGCCAGTAAATGAGATGAATGGGTCGATGCTTAGGTAGTTAGAAAGAAAAGTCAAACCCTTCCAGGAAACCATGCTCCGGAGCTAGGATTAGGGCCAGTAAATGAGATGAATGGGTCGATGCTTAGGGAGTTAGAAAGAAAAGTCAAATTTATTTACTTGTATACAGGAGGAACAATGCTCTTTTGATCACAATGCAACATACAATAGATAAGAAATCAGATTGGACGGGAAGCAGTGTCTTCTTACAATGGGGTGAGTTTGAGGGATAGTCTGACCAGGTTGTGGGGGGGAGTAAATGGAACAGTCACCGGGGACAATACATGGGTGGACATACGTAGATTAAGGACAATGAACATGTTTAAGTGCAGGTAGACGGTACGGCCAGCTGTGCTTGGGATGTGACTGTGATGGGTGAAGTAACTAGAGTTGAGGCCGAAGTGATGAACAGGGACAGGTTAGAGGCGAGGGGAAAAATGTTAGCTAAGAGGTAGATCTGAGGTTGGTTAAGAGCAGAGGCATCACTAGGAAGGTTGTGGGGGGGCTAAAGCCACGGGTCTTTTGGTTGTAGCCCAAGATAGAAGCTCAGGGGCTACAACCAAAAGGCTAGCTGGCCCCGAGTCCAGACAGTCCCGACATTAGCCTAGCCCCTAATCTTTTCCAGACCTAGCAACACTCCTGGTTAAGAGGGTAACTCGGAGGCGAGGGAGGAGGTAGGCTTTTCCTTTTGGTTTTGAATAAATCGGTGTGGGCTGTTTCTTCAATGTCAAGGGCAAGAGAATTCCATGCAAGTGGAGCTAGAAGAGAGAGAGAGCGGAAGTGAGAGGAAGCACAGGGAGGGTGGGGGTGCCACAAGGGTAGCCGAGGAGGCAGAGCAGAGATTACGAAAAGACTTGTTATGTTGGATTGGGGGGATAGATACAGTGGTGCCTTACCGTGGATAGATTTGTAAACCAGACTGGGGGGGTGGGAGGGCTACATGTTGTCACTTTGAAATAATTCTATATTCCTGCCCCTCCGAAGTGGCAAAATGACGGAAGTGTGAATTTTGTTTGCCGTGCCATACATCGATTTGAACATGTGTGTTAGAAATGTTATAACCAGGTGATGTTTATAAAACCTACTATACACGGATGAACGCTGTTTTTGTGGAACTGCTCTTCCATTGCTACTGCGTGTTATGGCTTTTCTGATGTAACGCCCCTCGTTCTGGTGTGAAATGCCGAGCTTGTTTTGGGTGTGGGCAGCCAGTGTGCGTGCAGTCTGTCTGGACACGCACACACGCGTGAATGAGTGCACGGCTACACACAGCAGCCCCTTGAGTGCCGCCAGGCGGCTTGCTCTGATGTGCCTGTGAGCACAGGGCAGCGGGGCATGTTTTCCGGGGGGTGTAAGTGGAGCATGTCTGGGGACTCATTGTGTCTGCTTCTCTCCCCAGAATGGCCTGGCAGGCCCCCTGCAGAAGGACGAACTACAGGCCGGCGTGGACGCGGCCAACGGCTCTGCACAGCAGTACCAGAGAAGTAAGACCCTGCAGCTGGGGGCTCAGCTCCACGTGATGCCGTGGAGGGTGGAGGGTGGGGGGGGGCAAGGGCTAATGTCAGTGGTGAGTCAGCACTGTGTCCAAAACCAAGGCGCCCATTCACTGGCGCCCTCAGCACTGCCTCCAAAACCATGGCGCCCTCAGCACTGCCTCCAAAACCAAGGCGCCCATTCACTGGCCCCCCTCAGCACTGCCTCCAAAACCATGGCGCCCTCAGCACTGCCTCCAAAACCATGGCGCCCTCAGCACTGCCTCCAAAACCAAGGCGCCCATTCACTGGCGCACTCAGCACTGCCTCCAAAACCATGGCGCCCTCGGCACTGCCTCCAAAACCAAGGCACCCATTCACTGGCGCCCTCAGCACTGCCTCCAAAACCAAGGCACCCATTCACTGGCACCCTCAGCACTGCCTCCAAAACCAAGGCACCCATTCACTGGCACCCTCAGCACTGCCTCCAAAACCAAGGAGCCCATTCACTGGCACCCTCAGCACTGCCTCCAAAACCAAGGAGCCCATTCACTGGCACCCTCAGCACTGCCTCCAAAACCAAGGAGCCCATTCACTGACGCCCTCAGCACTGGCTCCAAAACCAAGCCGCCCATTCACTGGCGTCCTCAGCACTGCCTCCAAAACCAAGGCGCCCGTTCACTGGCGCCCTCAGCACTGCCTCCAAAACCAAGGCACCCATTCACTGGCACCCTCAGCACTGCCTCCAAAACCATGGCGCCCATTCACTGACGCCATCAGCACTGCCTCCAAAACCAAGGAGCCCATTCACTGGCGCCCTCAGCACTGCCTCCAAAACCAAGGCACCCATTCACTGGCGCCCTCAGCACTGCCTCCAAAACCAAGGCACCCATTCACTGGCGCCCTCAGAGACACTACAAATCCGAGGAACGCGACATTCAGACCTCGTGTGCCCGCCTGAGGTCCAGTGCGGCTCACAAAGGCCCGACAGCTGTGCACGGACACACCCGTTCCAGTACTCCCTTTACTCTGACCAGTGCTAGGATAACGTGCTTTAAAAAGTCCCATGCTTTACAACCAAGCACCAGAGACTTAGATAGGGTAGGAGGACCTGAGCGGGCAAGGCCTACCCAAAATCTGTAAATGCCCACTCAGCAGCGCTGTGTGGGCATTTGCAGGTGTTAATGCCACTGTGGTGGGCCCAACTACGTTAGCTTCAGAATCCCCTCCACCCCCCCTTGTTATACAGTCCTGGCTACGCCTCGGCCAAGCCCTACTCATGCCACTTTTATCAGGGTGGGTTACTTGTAAGCTAAATATTAGGCTGTTCCATCAGGCTGTACCACCTGCTTCCCGAACCATCGCCCCTATATTAGCTGAAAACCAGTCACCCCACCAGCCCAGCTCACCTTTGCCTCTTTTGACTCACCTGCATTCGAGCTCCTCCTGCGCTAAAGTCCTGCAGTGAACACAAACGATGAACCTGACCTGCTAAGCCTTCTCCGGTGCTAAGCCTTCTCCGGTGCTAAGCCTTCTCCGGTGCTAAGCCTTCTCCGGTGGGATTACTTTACTTTCTGGGTCTTGCATAAAATCATGATTTTCTGGGCTGCGGAAAAGCAGTCTTTTAGGGCAAGACACAGCGTCTCAAGCTATGCAAGGTCAAAGTCTTGCAAGAGCATTGTCCCTCACTGCGTGGCATCTGGCGACACAGCGGCACAGCGGGAAGAACGTTGGCTGCTGATATTGGTTGAAGTCACAAGGTTTGCCCACCCGCTGGAACGATCCTAGATTGGTAGCCAATCCGTGGCCAGCGGCTCTACGCGCATCCTCCCGACCTTGCCAAAAACCCTGGCACTGAAGACCGTCCATATGTCCTCCTGTGCCGTGAAAATACTGGTGAAAGCACAACCTGACGGCATCCTGCCTTTACAAGCTGTTCCCCAAACACCATACCCTGGACTGCTGTTTGCCCGCTGTCACTGGCTGCCAGCTCCCCCTGCCTAGGGGTTCAACAAACAACTGTCCTTCTCGCTGCATGCCGGGCTGTCCTGGTCTTCCCTAACGGGCACACCTCTGTCCCTGCCCACTGAAGACCGCCTCCACCACACCCACGGTAGTCTTCACATATCAAACACATGGGCAGTAGCCCCCACAACAAGCGGACATCTATCCTGAGAGCCCTTCAAACCTTCATCCAGCCTCTTCCTGTGGTCCTGGCCCCACTTGGTGCAGGACCCTACTGCCACCTTGGTGTCTAGTTCGGGCGCAATTGCCACTCCCAACCCCTGATTCGGGGCACACCCTCAGTTTTTTAGGCATTTGCCCCCTCAGCCACAATCTTGCATGCTCTGCTGGACACCATTGTGGGGATTGTGGGTGTTAAAGAGCGTGGGGCTCAAACATTTGTCTGCCTCATAGGGCACTCAGTCACTTTGCCCTGCCCTTCTACCAAACTCTGTGTGTGTTGAACCTCAGGGTGCATGTTTGTCTAGTCATCACTGCTTCGCTTTCCCCTCTCTCAAAGTCACAACACCTCCACCTCGCCACTCCTTGATGAGCCGGTCGCACCCATCACGCGGGGGTTCCTGCGGCCCGCGGCTGCTGTGGAACCTCTTCCCTACTCCTGATCATGTTTTGTTGCAGGATCCTTTCTAGTGTCCCCCCCCTTGCGTCCATGCACAGGTTTAACGAACCCTCATTGACATGTTTGCGCCTTGTTTCAATGGCCTCCTTTACGGGGCAATTCGCTCTCCCTTCTGGAAGTTTCCTCCTTAGCAAATTAAAACTTCACATTCTCTTTCCTGGGGTCTTCCTGTCCACCCTGGGCCCCGCAGCCACCAGCTACCTCAGTGTCCCCTCAATGTCCTCACATATGATCCCCCATCCCGTTCATTGTTTGCTACAGTCAAGCCGGCCTCAACCTCTCCCAACCCATAGATGTACCTCGAACCCATGTAGCATGTCCTTTGCCAAAGGCACTGGCGCCTCACTGGTCCCCTGGCTCAACTCTTAACGTAACAACGTAATGTTTCCAGTTTCGGGAAAAACCAGACTCGCATTTGTCACACTACTCGTCGCTTGCGAGTTCACTCCGCCGTTGGATCCGAGCGCTGCATAACCGAGAGCTTGCCAGCCTCATCCCGATCACTCAAGATGGCAGGCAATGCCTTCTTCTGAGTTTTCCTCTCCTCCAAGATGGCCACCCGGCACGTGCTGTTGCCAGATGACCAACACACCCGACTTATCGCAACCGCTCCTGTGTGTGCAAGGAAAGCCGCAACCAAAGGTCTTCGGTACTCTGCATGCTTGGCCACTAAAAATGGCCTCTGTTGTGCCCCTGAGCTGCAACACCTGTAAAACTAGAACCAGATTGACTGGGATGTTCTAAGGAGCGCTCGCACGACAACGTCTCAAAGTGACCTTCTCTGGTTTAGGGGGACCGTAACCAACTGACTTCACAACGCCTCCATCCCAACCTATCTATCCAGTCCACCCGAGCCACCGTGCCGCAAAGCAAAGCAGTGGTGTAAGCTATGAGCAGAAGGAAAGAAGCTGTGGGTTCAGGGGAGCACAAGGGTGCATTGGAGCTTCTGCTGTGAGAAGTTTCGGGCACAGACGAGACCAGGGCACTACGGTCAGGGGTTACTTGGGCTTTACTGACACCCCGCTCAGCCACACCTCTCTGCCTAGCTTGGAACATTTCCTCAAGGCCACTCACCCAACATTCTCCGAGCGACCATTCACTCTGGACCCATGACAGTTCCATCTCTTATTCCCTGTGGCTAGCAGGACAAGCAGCCAAGACACAACAGTATGTGAGAGCCCGGGTCCACTGTCTGGGCTTAAAGTCATTCACACTTTCACAAAACCAGACGACCTTCACAGTCAAAATAAGCATATGAAAATCAAGCAGAATGATACTGCACAATTTTTTAAAAATACTAAAAATACAGATGCATCGGCTCCAAATGCCAACTTTCCTAGTGGTGCTGACTGCCCTATTTCTTTGATTAAATGTGTGCACATTGCAATCTTGTCCGGTTGGTCTCAATGCCTTTTCTCATTTGTGTATTTCACGTTCTTTGTTAACCTCCCTCTGGGATGTGAACAGCCGAGTCCCACCGGGTCTTGGCCTAGCATGACTGCAGATGGGTAGAGGCGTTGCTGGGTAGGGCCCTGAAGCATTATGGGAAACCCCGCCCCCAGCATAGCATGATGTTCCATCCTGAGCTACACATCCTGGAGTATTATGTGTGACCTTGCCTTCTGCGCTGAGCTATGAATAGAACCTGCCACCAGCTTCCGCAAGCCAAGGGTGTGGAGCAGCTGGGGGCGCGCCAGAAGAAAGTGTGCCACACCCTGTGCGCCACCAGCTTCCGCAAACCAAGGGTGTGGAGTAGGTGAGGCCGCGCTAGAAGCAATGGTGCCACACCCTGTGCTGAAGGAATGCTTTACTTTTTTAATATATATATATTTTAACTGCTTTTAAAGAATTGATTAACCAAATGGAGGATGGCACAAGCCATGAAGAGCTAGGATAAATAATGTTTTTTTAAAAAGTAAAGAGTGTTTTTTAAAAAAAAAGTGGTGCAAAGGTACAACCAGAAAAATGTTTTAAGCAGATTCCAAAAATATTTTCATGCTGCCACATTTTTGAGAATACAACTATACTAGCCTGCCTTTGCCCTGAATATACAATGGTACTTATTGACGCGTCTTGTGTAGCTGTGATACAGTGATACAGGGTGAGCCAAAGGTCTGTTACGATGGAGAATGGCCTGTTTCTACTCCTTATGTTAAATTAGAATGCACGCATTTCTCCATGCGATACATTCAGTCAATAACAAAAAATGGATGAATTGCCTTCTATGCAACATTGGGCCTCATTACGAGTTTGCCGGTAACCGCCACCAAACTCGTAACACTGTTTCCGGCACCCGATATTCCGCTGCCACCGGGACATTACCAGTCCAGGCGGCCTGGAATGTCAGGCGGCGCAAAGTGCAAGTCCCCATTCCCATGGGGATTGGGGACACAGAAGCACCAGCACTGTTGCTAACGGTACGGATGTTTCCGTGGCAACCATGCCTGCAGACCTGCCGGGAGCAATGGCCCCGGCAGGCATACTTGTAGTCTGGCAGTCCGGAAAGGGTGCCGGTACGCTGCTACCGGCACCCTTATTTCTGGACCGCCAGGCTTTGAATGATGATTATTCTTTCATAAAATGTGAAATAATTGTAAATGTTTGCGGTCTGGTGCTAGATGTTTAAGCCCTGCACCATTGGCAATCATCAGACATCAGCAGCAGAAACAATCATATATTGCATTATAATTTTGCACATTGCTTCTGGCTCTTTGAACATGAGTACTGTTTTTTCTTTTCTTTTCAAATTAGCTTTAGGACACATTGAACTGAAAAAAGGAACACAAGTAACCAATAATAGAGACATTAAGGGTTAGGTAACAGGAAGATAGGGCATGATGGGAAAATCTTTCATGGAATGAAAAGGGTGTGCGGGTTTGAGTGGAGGAGGAAGAAAAAGGCTTTTATGTAAAGTCACTTGACAAATCATGGCCAGCAGAATGCAAGCAAGTTTAAAGGCGAGTGTTGGACTGTAAATGTCATTCCAGTGACTCTGATTCCAAGTTCTCCCAGACCAGTTCAACATGTCCGCGGTTATCTCTGTTTCTGTAAGTGGTTTGCTGTAGTGAGGCGAGCCGCGCATGGCTGGGACCGTTTCTGGATCGCTTTATCAAGCTCCCTGTGAAGCCACCTGGCATTGTAAGACTTTCTTATAGTGGACTGACACAAACCGCATCAATTTGCTTAATTGAAGCAGATTCCTGTTTATACCACCCTCCTAAATCTGTATCTAATTAATCTCAGTCCAAACGAGAGTTGATCCAGTTAGGCAAGAGTGTCAAAACACTTAAAATAATGGAGGAGAGGAATTGACACACTCCCCCGAACCACAGAAGCCGAATGAATTCGACCCTCCCACCGTGGTTGGCACAGGTGCCTGAAGTAGTACACAGGACACCACGTGGCAGCCAATGGGGGGGAAGAGGAGTTAGGGAGAGGTTGGGGATGGGGTGGAGGAAATTAGGAAAACTGGGAAAAGGGTTAGGGCAAACCTAAGTTGGATGGGTGAGGGGGAAGCACCAGGGAAAAACCCTCCCTATCTAATACCTGAACACTCTGTAGCACAGACCAAGACGCATCTTAATAGGTGTGAACATACCTCAAGAACAAACACAGAGGAGCATGCATTCACATGTCGTAGCAAGCGGTATGAACACAAGACAAGGGGAAATTCCACATGTATGAAGTACAAAACACATGGCCCATAGGGCAAGCTTTCAGCAATACATAAACCCGTAGAATCATGTCTCTAGAGTTTTAAACAGGCAAGCGAATGGGCTTCGAATCACCCGAAAACCAGAACCTGTAATCTTGTAAACACGAGTTAATAGCACTTGTCATAGAAATCCTGCCAACATAACCATTTTGTGAGTTCCTCTCAGCTTATTAACAAAATCAACTGTAGTAACCAACTCTGACCATAATAGATTGCCAGGCCAAAAGTCCAATGCAGGTGAATGTACTTATTTAACGGAGCCCCTACCCCGCAATGTCACCAGCACTTATCTGAGCTCCGAGGGCCCCGCGGGACTCCTCGGAGTGAAGGTAGTATGCCGTAATCAGCCGCTGGTCCGCCTGCTCCGAACGATGCAAGCGAACGCCAGCGTCATCAGCTGTCAGACGGGCAGAGCTTTGCTGCGGCTTCCGTGTTCAGACGGGCAGAGCTTCGCCGTCCATAACTCCTTGAGCGCCCCGCCGTCCTGCTCCTCACACCAACCGCACCCAGGAATTAATAAGCCACACCTGACTCACACGCCGTTGCACCTTTATGCTGCTCGCAATGCGCACGTGACCATACAGTCCTGAACTACAACCTCCCATGGCCTGCTGGGAATTGTAGTCTTGCCTCCATAAGTGCCGTAGGAGTTTTAGGAGGCAAAACTTGTTACTCCAGTGCGCTTCCAGCCCTTATTCCTCACAAAGAGGTTGACGAATCCTCACAGTATCTAATTAATCACAGAACAAATGAGAGTTGATCCAGTTGGGCAAGAGGTTGTTGAATCCTCAGTCATCAGTGTTTAGGACCACTCTCTGCCAACATTACCAGCAAGACTTGAGTGGCCCAAATGGGTGCAAACATTCTTCAAATTCTAGGGGTAGAACACATTTCAAATGTAACTAAAGAATATATAGGGGAAGGGGAAGTAGAGGGAGTCATATAATAGAAAGTGAACCACAGGAGAAGACATTTACCAGTGGAAAATGGTCTGCAGCAAAGGCAACAATGCCATTGCTGCAATTACTAGGTTCAGTAAGGCAGTATATAAACCCAAAACAAAAACACACACATATATAATCCATCCAACTCGTTTGTTAATGTAGAGTTCTTCCTCGTGGTGATCATTGTAATGTAGTCTCCGATGTCTAGAGTTTTGCATGTTGTGGAATATTTGTGCTGCAATTGGATCCAAATATCACAAATGTACCTGGCCATGAAAGGGTGCCTTCTAGGTGCGTTCTAATATCACGTTTGCCCTGTCCTACTATAGTTCCGTTTAACCAAAAAGGGATGGGTGGAAGGTTGTGAATTAATCTTAACTACTGGTATTGTGCAGTGTGACCCTCCAAACTATTTGTTCATCCCGAGGTACCCTTCATACGTTTTGTTTTCACATGTCTGCACTATTCTATAGGAAAACCAGCCATTTGCAAGTATGTCCTGGTACTATCAGTCCAGCCCAAATTGCCGGCCATGTTCCTTCTTAACATGGGAAGGGAGGCAACCGTGAACAAGTCTGAACAGTTAGGGGAGTTTTTCTGAAGTCCACTTATGGTACGACTTTATAAAACACACCCCTTGGTATCCAGAGCTCCAACTTCTACCATAGGCCTGTACCACTCAAGGTATTGGCAGTGTGGCAGAGCAGCCAGGCTTATTGTAGGAGGGAGATGTGAGCTGTAGGTCAGTACAAAGAACTTAAAGTATACATAGGCCCACAGATAAACGTACACACTTGTAATTATATCAAAATAGTTGTTTATTTTATATACATAAGGCAAAGTTACATCTTCAGAGAAGTAAGTACTATTAATAAACACAATAGAAAACCAATACAATATTTCAGATGAGTAACCATATAGGGTAAGACTTAACAGGTTAATGATCACAGTTCAAAGGTAAGTAAACCCACTGTTATAGCAACACAGACATTGTTCTGTTATAGAAAATGAAATGTCAAGCAACACCAGCAGTAGCAGGTCAGTACTATTTTAGACTTATATTACATTTCAGTGGCTTTAGCCGTCCATCTATATGGTATGCTATGGTATTGTTTATTTATATAGCGCCTATACACAGGCAAGTGTTTCAAAGTGCTTAAGTAGGGTGGGTACATGGGGAAAAAACAGTCGCTCAGAGCCCTTGAAATTCTGAGACGATAATAGTCTGCACAGGCAGAGTAAGTGCGTAAAAAATACATTTAACACTTTGGGATACAGCAAATAGGCCTGACAGCGATTTTGCAGTTTGTAACTGTGCAGTTATTGCCTGAAGGCAGGTGAGAACAGACGGACAATCTTCAGGCATGGTACGTACGGATCGTGCAAGTGCACAGAGGGTCACAGGAGAGGAGAAGATCAAGTGCACCCAGTCGGTGGAGACTAGGGTAAGTGCAGAGAGAGCCACTCTCTTGGGTTATTTCTCAAGTGCAGTGAGTGAGGGTGGGGTGTAGGGCCTGAGGCAAGTGCGGGAGAGGACTGGCGGGGTGCCGGGGACCTGTGGGACTCTGAGGTACAGCAGGAGGCCAGTCAGCAAGCTGTAATGAAGAGAAGGGAGAGAGGAAAGAACAGAGGACTAGGTAAGCGGGGTAGAGGGAGAGAGAAGGAAGAGCAGAAGAGGAAAGTCCTGAGGAGTTTCTGGAATTTCAGGAGATCCAGCTCAAGGCAGAGGGTGGCAGGTAGGCTGTCCCAGAGGGCGGCACCTGCTGAGGATAAGGATCTTCCTCCAAATCTCTGCTTGGAGAACCGGCTCACTCGCAGCAGGTTGGAGGTAGATGAGCGGGGGGCTCGTGAGGGACAATATTTAGGTAGGCAACGTTGCAGATAGGTAGGTCCCAGGCCCCAGAAAGCCTTGTGAACAGTGCAGAGGGTCTTGAACTTGATCCTTGCACCCATGGGGAGCCAGTTAAGGGATTTCAGTGCCGGGGAGATGCGGTCCCTGGGCTTGAGGCCAAGCATACTTTTTGCGGTTCTGTTCTGGATGAGTTGCAGAGGGTGCAGAGGTATGAGTTCTTCAAAGTCAGATTCAGCAGGTAAGGCACAGGTGCAAACATTGCAAAGTTCCAGAGGTTTCCTCAAGTATAAGTAAGTATTGGGCTTTGGTTGGTCAAAAAGGGTTCAGGGACCTTGGGAAAGGCTCCCTGCTTACACACAAGCAGTAGGCCTGGGTGACCGTGTATGGGTGAACACCCAAACACCGGAATCGGCACTCCAGCAACACCCGAGTGACAGAATGACTCAAGGTAAGTATTACCACGAGTCCCACAGTAATGAGGATGCAGCTGGAAGCCTTCACGATGCAGCGCACAGTACCTGAGTACTGATGATGAGGATGCAGCTGGAAGCCTTCCCGATGCAGCGCGCAGTACCCGAGTACTGATGATGAGGATGCAGCTGGATGCCTTCCCGATGCAGCGCGCAGTACCCGAGTACTGATGATGAGGATGCAGCTGGATGCCTTCACGATGCAGCGCGCAGTACCCGAGTACTGATGATGAGGATGCAGCTGGAAGCCTTCACGATGCAGCGCGCAGTACCCGAGTACTGATGATGAGGATGCAGCTGGGTGCCTTCACGATGCAGCGCACAGTACCAGAGTACTGATGATGAGGATGCAGCTGGATGCCTTCACGATGCAGCGCACAGTACCCGAGTACTGATGATGAGGATGCAGCTGGAAGCCTTCACGATGCAGCGCACAGTACCCGAGTACTGATGATGAGGATGCAGCTGGAAGCCTTCACGATGCATGCAGCTGGAATGCAGCAGTGGGGTTCATTGGTGGTGGTGACGAAAGGAGGGACTTGTCAGGGGTCAGAAATGAGAGACGACACAAACGGGGTGGTTGTATTCTCAGTTAAAGACATTTGTATGGTACTTTGCTTTGAATCCATTCAAACAAACGTAGCCTTTGTATGTTTCCTGCATTAGAATTCTTGTTCCATTCAATCGCTTGTTGGGTCACCAGCTGCTTTGGGCAGACTCGCCAGTCTCTTCCAGCGTCTCTGATGCTGCTCACGCTTCTGCAGTGTGGATTCTATACCTGCTTTCCAATTTGGAGTGTGTGGGTGCTCCTCCAGCATCCAGTGCGGCTCCGCGGGCACACGCCAGCTTTCCTTCTCGGCCCGGGGTGAGGATTGTTGTCCGGTTAAGCAGCCCGACCCCCAGGAGCTTCTACACAACTCCCGGCGTCTCCACGGCTCTCGATGCTCATACGTGGCATCTTTCTCCCTGTCCCAATGGCCGCCTCTGCTTCACCAGCGCTCTCGGTGTGCCTTCCCTGCAGGAGCCTCAACGTGGACTGTAACACCTCCTCCTGCACTGCTCGTCTCCGTAGTGCGGTGGCCATCTTTAAATGTCCCGCTCATTGAAGGTAGTCTGCATGTTGTACTTCGAGCTCCTTGTCATCGTCCTCGCCTCAGTACCTCAGTGGTTATGGGAAAGGCACATCAAAAACAAAAGGTGTTATGTGTGAGTTGTGTGTTTTTGGGTGAACGATGGGGGCCTGACTAGAATGCTGTGTAGGCCATTTAGAACTCGGGTATCAGATGGTCTTCCTCGCGGGGAAGGGGGGAACACTGCGACTCCTCCAATGAATTAATGACATCTCCCTGGTAGTTGTCTCCTCCCATATGATCCTCCCCCATATAACCACCTCCAAGGTCAGGATCAGGTAGCGGCTGCTGTCCCTTGGCCACATGGGAGGTCGTCACCTCCAGGGAATCAGTGATGACTCCGTCAGACCCTGGAAAGGATGTTGCAGCAGCAGTTTAGAGAAAGAATGAATGTTCCAACGCAGCTCTGTGGTTTTGATGCCTTTTTACAGACTCCAATGAAGAACGGTCCTCGTCCGGACGATTCAACTCACTCACTCGGTTCTGCCCTCTGATGATTGGACTTTGAGGAATGGGATCTTGCCTCTGGAGGCCCAGAAGGAGTCCACCAAAGTTTCAGGAGAGTTTGTTCACGGTAAGATGACGCACTGCAATCAGGCCTGGGGTCCCAGGGTATTGACAGGTCGCAGCCTAGGTAGGTTGCAGATCATCGTGGATTGCTTGAATTGAAGGTCGTTTTAGGGCTGATAATGCCCACCAGTACAAGGGAGGAAGTCGTCCACTTCGGAGCTTCGCTGTTGATTTGAAAACGGGGTCAAGACAGCAACGGCATTAGGCTTCTCTGGTTGCTGGAAGGTACTGCAGGTGTCTCCGATAGTAGTCGTCTTCTCCATTTCTTCTGTTCCAGTTGTTGACTTGTCTTAAGCCTCCGGATCCTCGCCTTTTATTCGGGATCCCAGCTACTTACACTCATGATGCATTAAAACGTTTGCGGGGTGCCTGTCCTTTCAAGACAGCCAGCCTCCCAGTTGGAACTGGTTCCAGGCAGACATCCCAGAAGACAAAGAACAGCAGAGTTTCGGACTCCTCCCCTCGTTCCTGTCATCACAGGCCCATTGGAGCCTTGGCAGGTTTCACAAAAGATTCCTGCTGAAGACAAAAGTCAAACCAGGACCTCCCCCATCTAAGATGGGAGATGAAGAACCAAGAAAGGACAAGCACACAAGAAATGGACAAAAAAGAATATAGCTATCATTTTGGGTCAATGGTGACCCTTCTGGGCCTTACTGTAGCTGTGAAGACAACCTGTGAGTAAAAATTACACAAACGTTGGAAGAGCACGTCCACTGCCACCAGCCATTCAGGTATGCTCGTTACTGTAACAGAAATGTTACAGGAGAAGTGAGAAAGGGGATACTATGTAACCCCTCAGCACTCCAATTAAGATGGGGTGTGCTGATCTCACAAAAGAAAAGGCAAGAAGTATCCCTCTATCCTTGGGAACAGTAGTTCTCACAAGGAAAATAAAAAAATCTAAAAAGGAAAGCCCAAAGGGCTCCCAGCAACACCGCACACAAGGTGCCGTGTGCTGCAAAAGTGGAACACAGATGCCTTAAAAAATATGGAGCAAAGCAAGACTCCGCCGAATAAAGTAAAAGCATAATGAACAAGGTTTCCCATAGTGGGAGCAAAAAGAATGCATGCTGGGGGAAAAGGATCCCCTCATTCAGGAGAACGGACAAAAAGATCCACGAGTCCAGCAACATGTGCTGGGCGTCTCCCAGGTAGAGGGGGGGTTGGCATATAAATGAAACCTCTACCCAACATGAACCTTTGTGGACTTCATGACTGAGGCGGATCTTGCTTTCCCCGGGGTGCAGCAAGCAAAGGAATGGGACCAATGTCTGGGCCACCCCTCTCTCACTTAGTGAGGCACCCTAAAATCCAAAAGTGTTGGCTCAAAGAAATGGGTAATGCTGCAAGAGGCTCCCTAAGTTATTGTGCCCTGAGTGGCAACCTGCACCTCACTTGATGACGCTTAATGAGGCCAAACCATGTCTGGGGTTGCTCCTGGGGTTGCATACGAACTGTTCGAACTACAATTGTTCGAATTACAATTGACCTTTGCACAATTGACCGAATTGTGTAGGTCAATTGTTACATATATGCGGGGGGAAACCCATTGCAACCCCCCATTATTTATATATATTTATATATATATATATATATATATATATATATATTTCTGAGGCTTGTGGAATCTGCTTAGATCACATGCTGTGCATAGGCCGACATCTAGTGGAAGCTGCAGAGTATTACAGTTTGTTTTTCGAAACTCGAAAATGGGCGTCGACACAGGCGTGCCAGTAATACTATCCCTAGTGTGACGTCCACTGTACCCAAGATCCCTCACGCGTCTGGGATCCTCAGATTGTTTTTTTCCGCCATACTGGTCGGAAGCATCTTGCGGAGTCCCCTGGCCTTAGCCATACTTTTGCTAATTATAGAAGTTTAAAATTATTTATTGACATACTTCCCCACCCCAACGTCGACCCTCGACACTCGACGACGGCTGGAGAAGACATCGACCGTCGGCTGCTGCACGACGGATCTGGGCCTCGGAAGGCCGCTGGCCTCGGCCCGGGCCTAGTAGGCCGCTGGCCTCGGACCTGCAAGTAGGGAGAGTGGGGGGTGGTACATACTCTTCACTCTTGGTATATAAGTACACCTTATATATTTCCTACACTTACCAGCCCGCTGCCTCAAGGTGCGTATGGAGGGTACCCCTTTCCAATTCTGCCCCAAGTGCAACCGCAAATACCCTTGGGTCGACAGGCACGCCACGTGCAATCTCTGCTTGCCGAGGGACCACCCCGAAGCGAACTGCAGAGCATGTAGTAGGTTTAAGCCTAAGACACTTAAGGACCGTTCGACAAAGCGTTGGGCCCACCACGCCAGGCAGGCGGCCATGGCAGCGGAGGGCGCCTTCAGCGATGGCAGCGACGCCGTACTTTCGGACGGCGAGGGCATTACGGCGTCGAAAGACTGCTGAGCGCAGGTCCCCGACCTCGGAAGGTTGTCCGGCAGGGCGGCTATGGGGAATACCCCCGGCGACGCAAGCGCTACACACCCTACACACACTAAGCACACTAAGTCCAACCGAACCTCGACGACGTCGACTTCTCGGAAAGAGGCACAAATAGAACGGTCCGACTCGGTGTCCTCTGGGCGCTCTCGATCGAGATCGCCTCATGACGCAAGGCAATCATCCACTCTTGCCAAGAGTGCCTCGCTCCCTAGATTAACGGAAGTTCGATCGTCGGAAGACGAAGACGACTTCCACCCCCAGGCCGCGCTCCAGGAGACCGAGGCCGCAGTTAACACCAGCGAGGCCCCACGCTCGAAACAAGATACCTCTCCAGACCCTCGACGCCAGGCGTCGAAAGTCTCTGGGGCCTCCAAGGGGCAGGGAAAACATTTTTCCACGCACGGGGAGGGGGGGAAACAGCGGAAAGCACAGCCTTCCACTCCTGTAAGACCATCCTTCCACCCTAAGCAAACAGACAAACATAAATCTACTGGGACATCAACTTCCAGCAAAGGTACCCTTGATAAGTCCTCTAAGTTGCCTACTAAAGTCATACCCTGTTCCAAAGAATGGTCCAGTGAAGACATAGACAGGGTCATGTCAAGGATGTCTTCCTTAGCTGATTTTTATGACAAAAACCCAGAACATTTCCTTTCGTATGACCCTCAAGGGGCCACACCCTCAGGCTCCTCTGATCCTATCCCCCTAAGTAAGAAGGCCCGGTTCGAAAGACCTGAACCCTTCGAGGTGCAGCCTTTCTCTACTCCATACTCTACTCCACACCCCAGATACCAAGGACAGCCTTTCCCTGAAGGGGACCAGGAGTTTACAATTATGGAGGAACAAACCGGGACTGAATACTATGCGGATGATGAGGACCTGGAGGAGGTAGAAGATGAACAGGAAATTTACAGAGTAGATTCCCCGGTAGAGAGCGAAGCCTCAGTTACCGACTCACCAGTTGATAACCAGCCCCTCCTTAATGAAGTTCTCGCTCGCGCAGCAGAACATTTTCACATCGACACCCACGGTGTACAAGAGGAAAGGGACTTCGCAGAAGAATTGGTGGGAGAGAGGAGGCCGGTCGCTCAGACCATCCCTATCCTTAAATCCATCCAACGTAGAATAGATCCATCCCTGTTGAATCCTAACCTCACCAGAGCCGTCAACCCCAGAGTCGAAAAACTTTTTCGGGCAGCCCAGTCTGACCCTCTTTATATAAGAGGACATCTTAAACCAGACTCCCTAGTGGTTACCAACACTCGGAAGAGGGCTGGGACACCCTTATCGTCGTCAGAAGCTCCTCCCGACAAGGAGAGCAAAAGACTGTACGGGTTTGGCAGGAAGGTAGCCTCAACGTCCGCCTACCAAGCAAGGATTGCAAACTCCACCACCCTGTTGGCTAGTTACAACTGCCATCAATGGGAAGAGGTCGCGGCGCTCATAGCCTCTGCTCCTGAACCGTTAAAGGGCCAGTTGGCTCGGATCTCGGCAGAAGGGAGAGCCGTGTCTGGTTGCATATTAAAAGCAACTTTCGACGCTGCGGACAACGCAGGAAGATTGATAGCAGAAGGTACTGTTATCAAAAGACATGCGTGGTTACGGCAGTCGGGGTTCAAAACAGAAACCCAGGCTTCATTAATAGACAAGCCGGTGGAACCCGATCTATTGTTTGGGAAAGCGGTCGAAGACGCACTTAAAAATGCCAAGGACGAGTACGAGACTCTCAAATCCCTTGGCCAGCTTACCAACAAACCCCCTAACCAGAGGGGGAACAGTAATTTTCGTCGCCCACGCGGCCAAAATTCACAAAGAGGCAACTATGCCCAAGGACAGGGTACACAATGGAATAACAACCAGCAGTCTACCCAGAGTTACGGCAGGGGTAACAAGAGAGGTCGTGGAAGAGGCAGAGGCAGCCCCAACAAGGGAGGTGGCACGCCTCCACCAAAGCAGTGACGCTCAGTTCAGGGTCCCTTCTCACGCAACCCCAGTAGGGGGACGCATTTCCAACTTCACCCAGGCTTGGGAAGGGATCACCTCAGACAGATGGGTGCTGTCAACAGTGTCCACAGGATATTGTATAGAATTACTGCAGCGTCCCCGGAACCACCCTCCACGACAAAGAATACACTCCTTAGAACATCAGAAGATCCTTCTCGAGGAGATCGCCATTCTGCTAGAAAAGGACGCGATAGAACTCGTCCCAGGACACCAGGTAAACAAGGGTATCTATTCAACTTACTTCCTTGTGCCAAAGAAAGATTTGACAATGCGCCCAGTATTGGACTTACGGCCTGCCAACAAGTATGTCAAGCCCCAAAAATTCTGTATGACCACGCTACAAGAGGTAATCCCCCTCCTAAAAAAGGGGGACTACATGGCAACCTTGGATATGAAAGATGCTTATTTTCATATTTCCATGCTCCCAGCGCACAGAAAATACTTGCGCTTCAAAGTGGACAGTCGCCACTACCAATTCAAGGTACTGCCCTTCGGGATAGCTTCAGCACCAAGGGTATTCACCAAGGTACTGGCGGTGGCGGCTGCACACCTACGCAGGGAGGCAATCCCAGTGTACCCTTATCTGGACGACTGGCTCATAACGGGGGAAACCCCAGGAATTTGCAGGTCAAACATTCAGAGGACTATCGACCTCCTCCACGAATTAGGCTTCTCTATCAACGAGAAGAAGTCAAGTCTAGTGCCAAGCACCTCAAAACAGTTCCTAGGAGCAATCCTAGATACTCAAAAAGGGTTGACCTTCCCTTCGGAAGAGAGAATTCGGAAAATACTACTGCAAATTCCACATTATCAGTCAGGTCAACATATAACGGTACGCAAAGCAATGCGGTTACTGGGCATGATGGCGTCATGCATTTACCTGGTCCCCCACGCGCGTCTGCGCATGCGTCCCATGCAGGAATGGTTGGCGAAACAGTGGTCTCAGGCAAGTGGTCAGTGGGACGATCTAGTGGTCGTTTCGCCAACACTCGTACAGAGCTTACACTGGTGGACAAGAGAGAATCTCGCAAGGGGAAAACCCTTTTACGATCCCGAAGTACAGGCAGTGGTGACTACAGATGCATGCCTGACTGGGTGGGGAGCTCACCATCTCCACCACACAGCTCAGGGTCTCTGGTCTCACTCAGTAGCCAAGAACCACATCAACCTGCTAGAGCTTCTGGCAGTATTCCGAGCGCTTCGGGCGTTCGAGCCCCATCTGCTAAACTTGTCGGTGCAGATCCGGACGGACAGCACGACAGCCATGTTCTATCTGAACAAACAAGGAGGGACTCGTTCGCCAAATCTGTCCAAGCTTGCCCAGAAAATCTGGATATGGGCACTCAGACGGAACATCTTCCTGTCATCACAACATGTTCCAGGGGAGCTCAATTCCCTAGCGGATGCCCTAAGCAGAGACTCCCTCCCAGAAGAACACGAATGGGTCCTTCACAGAGATATCGTAGAAGATCTCTTCTCTCAGTGGGGTTTTCCCCACTATAGACCTATTCGCCACAAGCGAAAACAAACAATGCCCAGGATTTGCATCCAGGTTCCCCCAGCCAGACTCCCAAGGGAACGCCCTGTGGATGAACTGGTCAGGGATGTTTGCGTACGCTTTTCCACCAACTCCTCTCATCAGGAAGGTGGTGTACAAGATGAACAAGGAATCGATGACGCTCATCCTAGTTGCTCCCATGTGGGCGAGACAACCATGGTTTCCACACCTACGCAGGATGGCGGTGTGCGAGCCCATCAAACTCCCAGCCTGGTACAACCTACTGTCCCAGCAACAAGGTCAAACAGTGCACCAGGAACCCAACTCAATGAACCTGGCAGCATGGCTCCTGAGGTCATAGAGTTTGGCCATCTCAATTTACCACAGAGGTGTATGGACATCCTAAAAGAATCCAGGAAACCAAACACAAGGCACTGTTACTTTGACAAGTGGAAGAGATTCGTTATTTGGTGCCAGAATAAACAAATCAACCCAGTTGATTGCACTCCTTCCAACGTTGTAACATACATGCTCCACCTGCTGGACGCAGGTTTGGTTTTTAACTCTCTGAAAGTACACCTGGCAGCCCTCTCGGCTTACACCACATCCCATAACAAAGTATCGTGGTGGAAAGTACCAGTAGTTAAAGCCTTCATGGAAGGAGTAAAGAGACTTCACCCTCCTATTTCGAACCCACCGCCAGGATGGGACCTCAATGTGGTGCTAGCTAAGCTCATGGGCCCCCCTTTCGAACCCATGCATAAAAGTAGTCTCAAACACCTGACTTATAAAACGGCCTTCTTAGTAGCCATTACCTCTATAAGAAGGGTCAGTGAAATTCAGGCTCCGTCAGTGCAGGATCCTTTCTTTACTATCCACAAAGACAAACTGGTTTTACGCACACACCCTAGGTTCTCACCTAAATTTATATCTAAATTCCATGTAAACCAGTCCATCGAGCTTCCGGCTTTCTTCCAGAACCCGCAAAGCTCAGCTGAGGTGAAACTACACACCCTTGATGTGCGTAGGGCGGTCCTCTACTATGTAAATAAAACCAGACCGCTAAGGAAAACAGATCAACTGTTTGTCTCCGTAGCTACAGGCAGAGAGGGGGATCGCGTCTCTAAAGGCGCGATCTCGAAGTGGATTATCAACTGTATACAGCTGTGTTACTCTCTTTCTGAAAAAACTCTGCCTTTTACGCCAAGGGCCCATTCTACTAGAGGCATTGGGGCCACTCTAGCTTTCATTGCAAATGTTCCCCTCGACACCATTTGCAAAGCAGCTACTTGGAGCTCTATTCACACTTTTACTCAGCATTACTGCATTGACACTCATTCCAAGACAGATACACAAGTGGGACAAGCGGTTCTAAGACACCTGTTTGCTCATGACCCTTCTCACATCCCACCTCCTTCTTCGGGTACTGCTCGCTAATCTATGCACAGCATGTGATCTAAGCAGATTCCACAAGCCTCAGAAGGGATACATTACTCACCGTAATCGTATTTCTGATGCTTGTATCTGCTTAGATTCACATGCGACCCACCCTTCCTCCCCTCCGAGAGAAGGCGCATGATTGCTTGTAGTCTTACCTTTCTGTCTATCTGCTTGGATTATCTGTACTCACGCTACTCCTCATGCTTCCTCATGTCAGAAAAAATACAATCTGAGGATCCCAGACGCGTGAGGGATCTTGGGTACAGTGGACGTCACACTAGGGATAGTATTACTGGCACGCCTGTGTCGACGCCCATTTTCGAGTTTCGAAAAACAAACTGTAATACTCAGCAGCTTCCACTAGATGTCGGCCTATGCACAGCATGTGAATCTAAGCAGATACAAGCATCAGAAATACGATTACGGTGAGTAATGTATCCCATATATACATATATACATATACATATACATATATGCGGTCAATTGTGCAAAGGTCAATTCGGACCTTTGACTTTCGGTCAATTAGGTAATTCGAACAATTGTGTTTCAACAATTTGGGTAATACCGCTCGTGGCCTTCCGCAGAAAGGATGTGACCCAGCAGGCTGGACCGCGAACTTCGCTTACAAATGGATTTCCCTGTCTGTAAGGGTACACAAGGCAGAAGCAACAGGGACGAATTTCAGACATCAGCCTTTTTTCCTTTGCAGTTGGTGGAGCAGGTGCAAGTGGATCTGGGTCATGTGACCTAAGTCCCACCTACCTTTTTAGACTGGCCTCTTCCTGCCTGCTCTTAGGTCAAGGGCGCCTGTCGCCTGGGCGTCTGAAGTGAAGGGCAGATGAAGAAAAGGGCATTTCCGGTTTGGCCCTGGGGGACCCAGGGATCGAACCCCTGCTCAGAGCACAGGTAAGCACGTGCTGACATGTCTTTTCTCCCTCTGTTCCCACAGGCAATCCCCTCCATCACCAGGCAATGCCAACATCAACGGCATCACTCCTCTAAGTCATGAACTCCGTAAGGCAACAACCTCTCCCTCATCAGCCTCAATCCCATCAGCAACCCCTCACCATCCACAACACGGAACGTGAGGCTCGCTAACGTTTGCTCAGCTATCAGCCACGCAGCAGACATCGCAGACCTCATCAGTACACACAACCCTGATGCCATCTTCATCACCGAGACCTGGCAGACACCCAACTCCACCCACATCCTAGACATCCTTGGCTTGTAAGATGTGAGCGGGCGGGTTTGAGGCATTTTAGCCCCAACCCTTTGTTGGCTGGATCTCTCGTAGACCAGTGCGTTGTTATCGACCACTTCCTAACTGCAATGGCGGCCACTTGCTTTCCCATGCACTATCACCACGAAACATAAAATCGTTGAGCAAGGAGAGTCGCAATGCCACACTGGACAGTGTATAATGTGAAAGCCGGACCTTGTGCATATGCCATCCAGATGCTTAGATCTAACCCGCTCTTGCCTAACACACAACCGCACAACCGTTTCTAAATCTTATGCTATTGTTCAGCAGAAGGCGAAAAGACCCTCCATGCCGGGCCTAAGATTATAGCACACTGAAGACATGGGCAGCACCAACTTAATTTCCTCTAGGCATGATCAGCAACAGCCAATCAAATGAGGACTGTCGGAAGCTCCCAAGGGGCACATTACAGAAGAAAGATCTTAACTACTTTTATGGAAGTGGGTAACCCTGGAAGGAAGCCAGGGGCTTATAGGAGATGGAAGCCCGTGGAACGCAGGCGCCGAGGGGGCGATGGAGATGATGTTTCTCGATGTGACTGGTTCGATCCAGGTTGGGTAGGCATTTAAAGATTAGACAATTCTTCTCTGAACGGGCACCACTGAAGTTGCCTCCACCAGTGGTTTTCTATAGGCTCATCATTAAATGAATGGCAGCATTGTGTGCAGATTGTAGACGCTGCACGCCACGCGCATTGATCGCGACACAGATGGAATTGAACTAATGCGGGATCCCCCTACAGACTAATGCGGGTATTGGGGATCAAAGTTAGAGCCCCATCAATGAAAAAAGGGCTTTTTGACGCAGCACTGATAGTCTTCGAAACCCCAAAGCAGAACCAGAGGGTTAAACCCTATTTAATGTGTGGACAACTCTACTAGGACCGCCACCGCCTCTGGAGGTGTGCTGCAGGACTCGTCCTTTATTCACAGATGTGGAGGAGAGGAGCGGGTGTCCTGTGCCTGGGCTATGGCAGAGGTATCCGGGTGGAAGGCAGAGACCCTGATGCCATCCTCAGGGACGTTCCTATGACCTCTGCTCAGAAGCACCCACCTAGCATGGACTGGATTAAAGGGTGCGCCATCCCATTAGGATTTTTCTTCACCTGTAGACATCCTCACTAAAGCTTCCCAAAAGAGAATGAGGACATTGGTAGTAAACGCAGTTTTCCTAAGGAAGGATAGCTCAGGGGCAACGCGCTCGCCTTGGAAGCAAGGCGACATGAAGCAACACAGGTTCGATCCCAGTCCACGCGTAGAAACCTCTGGGTATTTAAGCGCTTTATAAATATGCAACTAAGACAACAACAACAACAACAAATTCTGTAACAGCGCCTCGATACCTCCGGGCTGTGTGAGCGCTTTAAAAATGCAAATAAATGAAATAAGGGCATATCTTGGAGAGGGTCGCTCAATAATTTGCTGCTATCTCGAGGACTTCATTTCATGGTTGTATCGAGCATGGCGTGAAACTTTAATGAATTTAACTGTATTAATGTATCTGTATGAATGTGTGGGGACTCGGGAGCACTTTGAATGTTGCATACCCCTCCTTGTTCCGTAGGTTTGTGCAGCTTCAAAGCTGATGCTTAGGGCACTCCTCGCGCGCACACTCAAGACCTCTTCCTTTGTGTTCTCGGCGCGAGTCCTGCCAAGCACACAGCCATATCACTCTTATCTGTCAATATAATAATTCAAGGAGCAGCGGGAGATAAGCAGGCACGTGACCCGCGATAACTCCAGCCTGGATACTCTTATATCATCCTTCAGAAGAGGAAAGTGAGGTCTTGCCCGGCTCCTTATCTGGCTCCTTGCGCCCTGCTGTGGACTGCAAGCGCCTGCCAAGCGTCACTCTTACTAGCAAAGTCCCTGGGTTACCTTCAGATGCCACCCAGTGGGTACTCTTCAGCAGGTGCTGCCAGGCTATGCCCATATCCATGTAAACATTTTATGGCAAGAACAAGTCCACCTGTGGCAGAAACCTCTGCACTCTGTGGGATGTGGGCTTCGTTAAAGCAGCGATGGGCTGTTACTAATCGTCCAGAGTCCCATTGCTCAACCTTTCCTGTGCCCATTCACTGCCAACCCTATAGAGGAAGTTTCTTCATTTAAAATGTGTATGTGTCTCACGCCCCCTGCCAGCCCTACAGATAAGGGGTGTATCGGACACTTTTGCTCCCTAAAAATCGGCAAATACTCCCCAAAAAATAAAAACGGAGAGTAAAAATAGTCCCAACAAAAAATAGGGAAAAGAATCTTGCGCCCCCGTTTTCACCCACACTCCTCCATGGATATGTTTGGACCCGCAGTGCACGTAGTACCCCAGGAATAAACGAATATAACTGCATGATTGTAACAAGTAAAAAATGTATCGTTTCCTATGCGTAAATAACAAGGTGCACAGAAATAAATAGTACAAAAACATTTCTGTTTTTCAGTTAAAACATATTTTTACTCGCTTATAAAATACTCTCATTGGGAATTGGATTTCAATTTTACTGCCTAAAAAGTAAATGTACTCCCAACTTTACAAAATAGAGAGTCAAATACTCACTCTGAAACACTTGTGTACGAGCGCGATATAAATAAAATATCATTTCTTTTCATATCCCACTTCTAAATCTTATCTGGCGCGCCGCCGCGGTGCTGTGGTCATTGGAATCGATGTATGAGGGCCAGGTGGCTACAATACGCAGTCGTGCGCCTTTTGGAGAGGCGTTTGGGAAATGTTGAAGGACATTTGGAGAATTGCAAATGTTATTTGTTTTGATGCAAACACAAAATCCTTATAATCTGGATTGAATTTGCAAATAAATCGAAGTTTACCAGTAACCGCACGATTAACAGAAATAACACATTTTGGGCCTCATTACAAGTCAGCCGGTCCGGAAACAACTCTGCCGCCACCGTTGTTTCCGGACCGGCTGATTCCGAGTCCTGCAGGCGGGAGGTGTCACTCCCGCCAGGTCTGACCTGGCGGAAATAACACCACCTGCCTGCAGGCGGACATGGAAACACCGGCTCCGTCATAGACGGAGCCGGTGTTTCCATGGTCCCCATCCCCTTGGAGTCCAATGGGACTCCATGAGAATGGGGATTTACAGAATTCCGCCTCCAGAATAATCGGGTCACCGGGGTTGTAATGCCCCAGTGATTCCGGCAATCACGGAGGCGGAAGGGTATTACCAGTCCGGCTGCAGCCTGTTTTTCCGTCAAGGCTACCGCCAGACTCGTAATTAGGCCTCTTGTACCAGTCATTCTGAAAGGGTCCCAACCCTTCACGCCTGAACCTCCCCCCTCCACGCTCGCGATACTCACACTTAAGAGCGGTACTCATGTTGGAAAATCAAGAGCCTGAAGTTTAAGGAAAGCGCTGCTGTTGTTGTTTGGCAAACACCGGACGGGTCACCAGGCGGCTGCTGGCTTTCACCCTTTTCTTGGGATTTGCTCGGAAAGCTGGTTGCTGTGGATTCCGAGTCTATCATATCGAGGGCAAGTCTCGGAATGTAGACAATTTTGCTAAGATCTGAGCAAAGCTGTGACCCACCTTTCAACTCTTTCTGCTATACTCAAACCCAGGGACGAGCTCCATCGGTCTAAATGGCAGAACCTCGTCACCCCGTGGGTTCACTTGTCTGACCATTGCCCGTTCCCTTTCAGTACGACTTGGCCTTCTAAGGGTGGGCACCTCAAGGGAGATGAGAACTATCTGCCCAGTGTGAGATAAACCTTCCAACCTTGCACTCTGGTCTGAACCCTGAGCATTTTGGTATGTTCCTTGACTAGTCTACTTGATTTCCCCTCACAAGCTCTCGTTTAAAGGGTCATCGGGGACATAAGAACGTCATTGAGTCAACGACATAAGACATAAGAGTCACCCGGGGCCAGGTACCCGCCAGGCACCCAGTTTCAAAGTGCCAGTGTCCTGCCACGGCTGGCTGAGTGGGCTTTCTGGCTTTGGGGCAGCCTTTCCTTGATTCCTGTGGGTCAGAGGGGAAGCCTCTACTGGGAACCTGTTAGGGAGAATTCTCTGTAAAGGCTAATTTCCCAAACCTAGCGAGTCCCCCAGCAGCTTTGCTGGATTTTTTGGGGTTTATTCTTTTCTCCTACTAAGAGTGAGACTCTTTTCCTCCCACTCTTAGGCATGATTTGAGGTGTTCCTTTGTCTTTCCATGTGTTCTATGGGCTATGGGGTCCTTTACCCCATAGGGCTTCATGTGTTTTTGATATGTGGGTTACACCGCACCCTCCGTGCAATAACCCAGGGGTGTCGTAGTGACCCCCACACATAGACTCCATACCCTGGGACTGACTACTGTCTCCCAGGGCATGTAAAGTCACCATTGGCTTTACTAGTCTCAAATTGTGAACAGAACCAGTACAAACCATCCTATTGTGGATGTACTGGTCGGGGCAATTTGATTGCCCCGGGGTCTGTTGTTCGAGGGGGCACTGTCCATTCCCCCCCGACCGAGTTTTGGCTGGTGGCAGTGGACACTACTTTTTATATTCGACCGCAAATATATTCCTATGGGATTTTCCCATTGTTCGAGGCTACCACTTTTTTGATATAGCTTCGAACATACCGCCGGTTTATTAAATTAATATAAATTCACCGGTTGGTATTTTTGGCCGAAACTTGGTTCCAAAATGGCGTTTGTGTTCGCTTCTGTGACTCCAACCCAAGTCGAGCCCTTTGTTCCACTTTTTGGCGGGCTTCTCCACAGAAGCCTCCAAAAGTGGTGCCACTCTGTCTGGGTAACACAGGGTGTGTGAGGGGGTTTAGGCACCCTGGACTGAGTTGCCTCGGCAACTCAAGTCACACTCTTGTGTGATTGGCCCAAGTGGTGAGCCGCCCGGCTCACCACTTAGCATGTTTGAGTGACAGCTAGGCTGAATGAATGGGGGTTTCTGCATAAAAGCAGGGCTTTGGGGACTGGAACTTCAGAAGTCGCCACAGGACCTACAGAATCCGAGGAGGGAGAAGCCGAGCCGACCTGCAACGACGACACCACCGGTGGAGCCCTGCTGAACCGTCTCACCACTTTTCCCGACGACAGAGGAGATCTCCAGCCCGGAGAGCCTTCTTCCTTTGACTGGTGGGGATAACCAGTTTGCCCGTCTTTTCTCCTTCCTGGACCATCTCGTGGCCGCCTTGCCCGTGCCAAGCACCCCGGCAACCAGAATACCACGGTTTACCACTACCGCGAAGAAAAGGGTGGTACCTTGTAACCGGGAAACTCCGTGGCTGGTTTCTTCCCTGGCAGCGCAACGACCTCCAGCTTTCCTCCACGTCGAGGCCTCCTCTTCCTCTGGACGAAACACCGACTTTCACCCGCTGCCAGGAACAACTGCCCCCGCTGGAGCGTTCTTCCCACTTTCAGGTACTGTGTCCCGCCTGGCTTCCCTTGCGACAGATCGTTCGGGGTGACAGTGAATCCTCGACTTTCTAACCTGGGTTAGCCTGGAAACTGTTAATTAACTTTTCCTGACTTGATCTCAATCTTTTTGCGAACTATTTACAAAGACTCTTTGGGCATAACCCCACTATGTAATCCTGGGCACATTTCGCTTGCTCTCTCTAAGAGTGGGCCTGGCATTTGAACTTCCTTGCTCTCCAGTAGACTTTGCCTGAACTGCCTCACTGTGGTTCTTTGAAAAGTATAGAAATTTGTGTGCTTTCATAACTCTGCCTTTTCCCTCCCTTTTTAATAACTTATTAGAGTGCCATCTTATGTTAAGCGCTCACCTCTGTCTGAAAATAAGTGATGTTTCTCATTTAGACTTGTCTAATAAGTAATCAGGGTGTATATATATATAATAGTGACTGTGTTGAATTTACTTACCTCTCTTTGTGCTAGTGTAATTTACAAGTGTGTCTTTAAATAAATAATTATATACTTTTACACCAAAGCTCTGGTCAGTGTTTGCTTGTGCTACTGTATCTCTGTACCTATTGTGTATACTCTATATACTGCCTAACTCATCTTGAGGGAAGTCTGACTGCTCAGCCACAGCTACCAGGTAAATCTGGGTGGTACAGACTGCTACCAAGTGCCAAACACCTGTAGTCCTAAATCTTTTGCAGTGGTCCCTAAGGGAACTGCACAGGTTTCTGCCTAACAGAACCCATACGTAAAGCCAATGCCAGACCCGCAGCCAGACATTGTTGCTACGAGTGGGTGAATGGGAAATGGATTTTGCCATTTATAAGTGTGGCTCTTACTTACCTCGGAGAGTGGGGGCCCACAGTTGAGAAACCCAGGTCTGACCTCTTTGTGAATGGGTTCTAGATAGTTTCAAGGTCTAAATCGGCACCCCAGACCAGGCGCAGGGTAAAGACTGCACACATTGAATCTGGGAACTTCCCGGTGATTGCGCCGGACCCAAACCCTTTTTTAGCTAAAATTCTTAGTTGGATTTTACAATTCAAGAAAACCAAGAATGGGCGGTGATGCAACACTGTGCACAGCTCAGACGTCATGCAGTCTAGAGCAGCACAGCGCGTTTGTTCGGAAAAAGTAACCTAAGCCACCAAAATACAACAGGGGAACCAAAATACAAGATAACTCGTTCCCCTTTGATCCCTCCCTTTGGTCCTCCAAATTTCCCACCAAGGCATCAGTCTAAACCGAACATTAGGGTAATTGGCATTTGAGAACTTAACGCAAAGGGACCTAGCCACCCACCCACAGCTGGCGGTCTGGCCACCAAAAGCTGGGGTTCTCACTCACCCCAAGTTCCCCATTTAGCTTGGGGGTTTTCATTCTCATACCTGGCTGTGACTCCCATATCACAAAAGCATAGGCCACCCCAAAGAGGAATTGTGAGGTAGGTCTGTGCGTCCCTGCTGTCTTCCAAGAACTGTTCTGCTTGGGAAGCTCAGGCCAATATCTCCGGACCCTGCACCCCGAATGACCATTGGGGAAGGAGTTGCTTCCCTCGACTCAGTGGGTACAGCAAAGTCTCAGGCTCACACTTATTCCTGGTCACACTCATCCCTGATCACACTGAAAGCTTTGCTCAATTCTTCCTGTGCAAACCAGACCACTTCATCTGGACGTTCCTTTATTCAAAGTACTAGTGGGCCGCCTCTGCAGAGCGCAGACCTGGAAGCGCAACCATAGCGACCGCTAGGTGAGGCAGGTGAAGCTTAAGGATACAATGTCTGCCTAAATTTAGGAATGTAGCCTATGCCGCGGGAAAAGAGTTCAGCGATTCCTCGTCTCACGGAGTCGCAGGAGATCGCTGTGTGAGTATTGCTGTCTGTGGATCTACAGGACCCGTCGCACACCCCTCGTACTCCCCTCGTACTCTGTTGACTCCACCTTTTCATTTAGAAGGAGGAGCCTGAACTGGACATGGGTGTGAGGTACTGTGACAAGCTCTAGGTGGACTTTCCAGAGAGGGCTTGGGGATCCAGAGCATAGAATCTATTTACCAAGTTCCTGCCGCTGGCAGTCAATGTTCGAACACTGTAGCTTCAGAATGCCTTTTTCCATTGTTCGTGTTACTGTCGGTTTGTTTGGCTTTCTTTTATTTCTTATTTTTGAAACTAGTTAAAATCGAGATATTTAAAGTCCTTTTTTGTGAGCATCGCTTAACCCAGGGAATCTAGGTTGTGTCTTTATCGGGTCTGCCCCCCCCCTTCCCTGAGGCTCTGGATGATGTAGTTCTTAGTGCATGTTACTTGTCAGGGTTTTCATTCCATGTATAGCTTTTAATGTAATAGTTCGCCTTCTCCCTTCACTTGCACATTTCTGGATTCAAATGTAGTCCTGATTGGCCCCACTGTACTAAACCTCTGCGAGTCGGCTATAGCGCCACAATTGGTGAGCTGAAGTATCATTGTCCACATTTCGAAGGTCCACGGCTCTTGACTTCGAACCACACTTGAGTGCAGATATTGCTGGGACTAGTGTGGGGGACATTGTCTGGGTCTTCCACTGTGGCAGTGCTTAGTAATAGAGTTCCCTTGTGTGGCCCTCTCTGCCATTTGTGTGGCCCTCTCTGCCATTTGTGTGGCCCTCTCTGCCATTTGTGTGGCCCTCTCTGCCATTTGTGTGGCCCTCTCTCTGCCATTTGTGTGGCCCTCTCTGCTTTAGGGATTTGTTGTTTTTGGTGCAAATTAATCTGCCTACGTGATGGACCCAACTCTTGTAAACAGTGCTTTCTGCCATTTTAATCTAATTGTACTTCTCTGTTCAGGGTTGGCCGCTGTGGGCCGGATAAATGCAGCGATCCGGAAGGGGGTTGCTGAGGAGACGGTAGCGGAACTGATGAATCCAGAAGCCCAGTTGCCTCTGGTCTATCCTTTTGCGGCAGAGCTTTATCAGAGAGAGCTGGTCACACTACAGCAGCAAAGTCCTGAGGTGAGTGGTGGATAGGAAGCGCGAGCCAGTCCTTCACTTTGTGTTATTCGTTTGGGGTCTGTTGGAATGCACAACTGGCCTTTGCTCTTCTTGTATCTTGAGCAAAACAACTCGATGGTTATCTCCGCATTTTAAGTCTTGCTGAAAGTAAAAACGTTGAAAGCATATGCACCTCGAAACATATAATGTCCCACAAATCTAGGTTTGATGGATGAACAACTATTCCCAAATCACCTGTAATGTCCCTTCAGCGCTCTCCTCAGGTTGATTAGTTAAGCCAAATATACATGAATGAGAGTCATCAACTAGCGTGCCAAGAAGTCCATCTCCCATGTAAAGGTAAGTCGGCTATTTGAATTGAAGGCAAGCAGAGGAGAGGGAACGTGGGTTCAAGGCTTCAATGGGGGATTTTCTCATCCCGACTAGTAACTGCATATGACTCTTTCCCGTGCACTGTAATGTCGAGACCCTCCGGGATGTTCCAGAAGGCGGCACGGGGCATTGCCATATCACTGATGGGGGTTGGGGGGGGGTCTCTGCCAGAGGAAATTACAGGGTGCTACTTTTTTTAGGGTCAGGGTATTGGAGCCTTTCCCTAGGTATTAGACATGTCCTCACTTCTACTGGACTCTTGGGTAGGCTTCTTATTTATTTAAATTTCTAGGTACAGGGCCATCCGTTTTTTTTGTTTGTTAGCAAGACCTCTGCTGGGGGGTGGAATAGGGAGTTACCCACATGCAGTTAGAAATGATGACTGTGAATTAATTCTTTTAAGGACCAATGCTGCCTGAATATAGCAGGTTTCATGTCGTTTGCTTGATCGTGGGTAGGCTTGGCACCGACAGGGTTGCCCAAATCACTTTACGCTACAGATCTGTTCATCGTGTCCTGGATTCTCTTGCACTGTTTACTGTTGGGGCAATTCTGATGCCTCTAGACAAGGCAGCCCAGCATCCAAGGGTTCCCCGAGAGATTAGCATGGAAAGGAAAATAAAAAACAATGCCTTCAAAACAGGGTCATTCAGTGTTTGGTAAGCTTCCCCTCCCCCTTCTCACCCGCTCTCCCTTATCAACATCTAGGTACAATTTCTAATTATGTTTCAATAAAGTCAAGATAAGCTTCCATAGATATCAAAGCTGTGTACAATAGACCTTGACTAGTCTAAAAAATGTGCAGTTGTCACTAGCCAATGGCTAGTGGTAACTGACTCTTGTTCAGTAAGAGATGTGGAGCACTGAAGGGGCGTGTGACATTTTACAGACTGGTGTGTAGCTTGCAAAGTTCCATTTTGATCCCTCACCATGACATATATTTGGGATGTTTGCTTACTTGCAACCTTTTTAGGTACTCCAGTTGACCTGAATCCCCACCATGGGGTGCACTGAGTTCAATAGTTGAAGCAAACTTGTGATATTAGCCAAGGATTTGCTCGGTCAAGTACATTTAAAGAATGTCAGAGGCCTGGTCTGAAATGGGGTAGTGCAGGTGCTAATTGATGCTTCTGGTGGCGAGACGCCAGCGTAGGTGGTCCGCTGAGAGGTGTTGCAATTCTATGTGGCTGGGAAATGAATCCATCGGGGAATGGTTAAAAAACTAAAAATAGGTTTGAAAATGCAGCACTGCAGAAGTGACCGCATCCAATGTTTTCGGGGAAGACGTGACCGAAGAGTTTATTTTTACCGAAAAAAAATGTTTTAAATAAAATATTTGTGGGGTGGGGTAAAGGATATTAATAAAGGGAGGGGGAAATAGAGGGGCCTGCTGGAGGGCCCCCCACTGCAATAAAAAAATGCCGTCACTTCACTCTTTCGAAAACATGTATTCGGTCAAATCACCTACATCCCTTTTTTTATGCCACAGTGTGGCAGTTCTGGTGCGTTAGCAATGTTTGCACATGTTTGAGCTACTGACGATTTTAAGATAGTTTCTGAAGGTTTTATTTCGAGAGTTGTGACGAATCCCAGGGTATTGTCACTGCTTTTATGGGGAGGGTCCTTTCCATGAAGCCCGGGAGATGAGGCTGCTACCCGATAGTCCCCCTAGGGGGTGCTACTCAGCGGGAGGCAAATCCTTCATGGGACCGGTGACTATGGCCCTGGGAGAACGTAGCATTCACTTAACCCCATTAGTGCCCCACTCTCCTTATCCCCCACTGAGGCCCCTCTGTTCGCCCATACCTCTGTATGTTATAGTAGAATAGAAAGTCTCATTGACATTACTGGGACGAGGAAGAGGGAGACTTACCCAAACCTAACTACCACTGAGACGAAGAGGAGGGAACAAGGAGGCAACACACGCAGTATAGTTGTCAAGTAGCAGTCCAATCATAAAATAAGAAAGAAGGACACAATGTTCCTTCGAACAAGCATTGGATGAGCAAAGAACGAGACCCTTGTTCCGTGGCAGGGGACCCAAAGACTGGAAACCGTGAAACAGAGAAGTGTGACTATCTGGGAGGCCTCCGTGAGGTGGACCTGGCTGGTGGCAGAGAGAAAGGGAGCCAGACTGGCAAAAACCAACCGAAAACGAGGAAGCAAGCAGCCAGAGATGTGAGGGACTGTCTTGAGCTGCGAGGAAAGAATTCAGAGCGCGTCGGCAACAGAGAAGCTCTGCTCCACCTCCCAAAGAAACCAGAGATCACCCATAGTAAGGAAAGGGTCAGACCGGTGGTTGGGGCACTGAGGGAACAGAGCCCACGGAAAAGCCTTGTGAATATATTCTGTAGAGCACAAGGGGATAAAAGAGTAATCACTCAATTTGGTATGACCTCTGTAAACCACATAAATCTGTACCAAAGAACACAAGGGGATAAAAGAATTGCACAGTTTAGTTTAGTTCAGTTTCTTTATTTGTACCGCGCGCCGAACCCTGGGGTAACCGGGCGCCGGAGACTTAGAGAAGGTTACAGCATAGTAAAAACATACAATACAGACTAAGATATAACAACAGTAATTGCAGTAGACTGGGTTACATGATGGTCGACAAAGGATATGAGGAGAAGAGGTACATTAAGCAGAATTTTTGTTGGAAAGCCATGTTTTTGTTTTGGCTCTAAAAGTCCAGAAGGAGGGTTCTGCTCTAAGGTTCAACGGCATACCGTTCCATAGTTTGGCAGCTAGGACCGGGAAGCTGGAGCCACCTGCTTTTTTTAGGGAGAATTCGGGGACGGATAGGGAGTGTGAATATGGCGTTCTAGTTGGTCTGGTTGATGTGATTGTGGAACTTGTCTGCCAGGTATTTGGGCGCGTCATTGGAGCGGCATTTATGGACGATGACGAGGGATCTGAGAGTGATGCTGTCTCGTACAGGGAGCCAGTTTGCATCTTGTCTGATGCTGGAGATGTGGGCGTGTCGTGGGATACTGAAGGCTGCTCTGAGGGCATTATTTTGAAGTATCTGTAGTTTGTTCAGATTGCGTTCTGACGTGCCGAGAAAGAGAGTATTACAGTAGTCAATTTTTGAGAGCACTAGCGCTCTGGCTAGTGTAATGCAACTGGACGGTGATATGAAGGGTTTGCAGGCGTTGATGAGCTTATTTGTATAAGCTGTGGATGAAGCTGTGGCGTTCACCTGTCTTTTGAGCGAGAGAGTGGAGTCTAGATAGACCCCAAGAGTTTTAATTTCTTTGGCTACTGTGATTAGGTTACCGTCTATGTTGATAGAAGTGTAACAGGGTCTAGTTTGTTTAGCCGTGGTTGGGAGCCGACAAGGAGGAGTTCTGTTAATACGAACTTTGTAAACCAGATAAAAAAACATCCCAAAAAGCACAAGCGTCACACTGAAGAATCGTACATCATGCACGTTGAGAATAAACCTATGTGGGATAGTACCTGGCAGGAGAGTATACCAGGACTGCCCAAGTGGATACTAGGTAAAGCAGGAACAGGGATCCCGCAGAGGCAGACGAACAGTGCCTAGAACCCATATGGAAGCGGAGAAGCCCCACCAGTGTGCAACAGGGTCTGGGACACAAATGGTAATGGACAAAGACCAGCAATAAACCATTTAAGGGTCGAAGACTCGCGGCAATGCAAAAATATGTATAACCATATATAACCTGGTATAACCAGTGGGCTGGAGACCAGAAGCAGTCGGGAAGACCCAAAGAAGACAAAAAGATAAAAAACAGGAACCCAGTGAAAGAGCAAACATCTTTGGAACTCAAAAGCTCTGGCATGAAGCCTGGCAGGTTAGTGAACTTGGCTTGGTACATCTATGGGAAAGTGCACGGTCAGGTCTGGCAGGTTAGTGAAACGGGCCTGACAAAAGACTGAAAAGGTTCATTTTTTTGGTTTCACAGACAGTGTAAGAGGATTCCTCCAGAAGTTTTGGAGAACTGTGATTTGGTTACAAGTGGAAGCAAGAACCAAGGAAGAGATTCCACAAGCACACATTTGTGGTCATAAATTAGACCTTTTAGTTTAAAGAATAATATCAGCGCAGTACCGACTGTTGGCTCCATGTTAGGTGCTGCATGGAGGAAAGGTTGGCGATCAAGTAGAGATGAAATGAATGTTTGAGATCAGAGTGGTTGCTAATCTCTTTTTTGTTACACATACAAAAAAATATAAGGTTGTACTATTCAAATAAATAGCAGGCGTGATAGTAATTCATGCATATGGCTTACATTTTAGCCTAACCTTTTAGTCCACCCTGCAAGATGTTTGTGTTTCATGGTGATCTGCTCTGGGATCAAACCTAGAATGGACCGTGAACTGGCCCACCCCACACTAAAAAACACAGACCGCCATCTAAGCCCTTCGTTTGTCTTGATGTTTTAATGGGATGATATTGGGGCTAAATCGTCTTGCCATTCTCTGTTTTGGGATGGCGCACCACCTGGCCAGCCATCAACACAATCCAGCCTAGATCTGTTTCAATGAAGCCTGTGCTGCATGAGGAAACAAATGGGGGGTAACCGCTGCTGGTTACAATCCCTCCGCTCCTTGCGACACTCTAGATGAGAGGTAGCTGTCTACTGGAAGAGCCGCCACTGCCGCAAGCATGAACACTTCCCCAGCGCTGGAGGGGTGCTGTGCCGTGCTTGGGGCTGAAGCTCTCCTCTCCATAAGGAACCCTGGAGAAGATTACACAGCCATGCCCACCCCCCTCTCTAAGAAGCAGAGTCAGAACAAGCATCTTCCCCAGGGATGAGAGGTGATACAAATGGCAGACTCCTGGAATCCAGGGCTTTCCCCTTCCCGCTCTGGTAAGCTACTCCGTCTCTCTTGAACTGCTGTAGAATGGGAACACGCACGAACTGTGGGTGTACCAAGAGTTTCCCTTCCACGCCGGGGTGAGTTGATTTTGCTCTGGCTCGACAGCTTTGAAGCCTTTATGCACCACCTGTATTATATTCCCTCTTGATGTATGGAGTGATATCTAAGCCAGTAGATGGTTATGGGCCCCCGCCTGACATTATTGGGGTGAAGGTTCAACATGTACTGCCACAGGCCGTGTGGTGTGAGAGGTTTCAGTTGTATCTCAGTAGAGTTTCAGAAGTGCACCTCTTGGGTGTCGAAGGACAGGTGCACGGGCTGGTGATGTGTTGGGTTGTACCTGAATTGCAAAACAGTTCCTGGTCTTACGAGTGCCTTTTTCCGGAAGAGGACAGTCACATGTCGTTGCGTGACTGAGATTCCATTTTGTGTGATTCCATGACTTATTGAAAAGGTGATTTGTCATTGGGTTGGTGGGCCTTTCCAGACTGACGCTGCTGGTGTGAGTCCTGTTGCTACACAGGGAGTGGAGGACTGATCTGAGAAATCTGTATACCGCAGCGCCGATACTCTTTTTGACTCACCAAATGATGGCATTAGGAAACCTCTAGTCCGCTAGGTTACACTTAAGGGTCCAAACAGCCAACAGTGTTTCTCCCATGATGGCCAAGTTGCAGAGTGTGCCGCTGTTTCAAGGTAGCATTGCCCAAGCCTACAAAGGCTGTGGCTGGCCGGCCGTTGACACCATAGCCCGGCCCAGAATGTGGTACTGAACGCTAAATATGATCGGACTGAATAACATCTTTTCTGTGTCTCATACCTGTTAATGTCTTTGATTTCTTTTTCCTTTAGGGTAATCTGACCCATCCAGAGCTCTCAGTTGCCGTAGAGATGCTGTCATCTGTTGCTCTCGTTAACAGGGCTTTGGACACTGGAGACGTGAACACGGTCTGGAAACAGTTAAGCAACCCAGTGACCGGTCTCACGAACGTTGAAGACGAAAATTCTCAGAAGTGAGTGACGTTTACATGATCTAATTCTTTTATCAACATACATTTTTTGTTAAGATTAAGTGGTCATTGATGCATTTCTTCTTTGAATTTCATGTTTGTTAATTCCTTTTTCCTCTCACTCCATTTGTCATGTCCTCTCACCTTTACTTCGTCTTCATCCCATACTGTCTCGAAGTGTTTGCTCGGCGCAGATCTGACCGCTTGTAGATGCTTCTCAGTTACTCGCTCCTTTCTTTTTGCCTACTTCTTTTTGCTTCTGTCACCCTTCATATTTTTTTTTTCTTTTTACATGGCAGATATATAGATGATTTGATGAAGCTGAAAGCTCAAGCACGGGAAGAAGGGAATGAATTTCTCACATGGAACGATATCCAAGGGTCTGTGGATCGCGTGAACAATGTGGTGTCTGAGGAACATGAACGTAAGTACGGCAGACAGGAGGGGCCACATTAAGCCATACATACATACGGACCACTGCTAGATATCTAGCAGTGGTGGAACTGCATGACCACCAAGAAGAAAGCGAGAGGTGTTTGAAGAATAGTGTAACCGTAGTCCTCTGTCCGGAATTGATTGGTTAGTTAGGGTAGCAGGACTCTGACTTTATAAATTGAATTGCTTCATCGGGAGGGAAGAGAATGACCCAAATTTGTAAGGAATTAGAAGCTCTGAAGAGCATTTTACAGTTAAGGGAGACCAGCAAAGGTGTTGGGTAAAGGGGAAAAGAGAATTATTAATTAGAAAAGGCATGGTGCTGCACCAGTAGGCTCAGCTGGCACTGGTGATCTGCAAGTCACATATTGAAATCCTGTCAAGACCATCTCTGCTGTTATGCTTCTGAAATGAATAAACTGGCACTTGTACTGGCTGTGGTGTGGATTAGACCTGGATTAGATAGGTCACGTGATATAGGTATGCTTCCTGCTTGAGTGACTAGCCAGTCACATGCTCCCTTAGCCTACCCGCCATCTATCTGCCCTCAACTCTTTTCCAGATCTCTGCGACATTCTTGGTTCCAGCCCTCGCAGTGAACAGGGATAGAGCACACGACCTAGGCCCACTTTGTTCTTGATTTCACAGCCTATCACTGTGTCAGGTGGAGGGTCACCCACCCTCCACCTGTCTTTCAATCGTTTCTACATTGCATTGGCTCTGACACTTGGTCCAAAAGGAGACCACGTCACGTAACCGAGACCTACCTTCTGCGCGAGCTCCCAGCCAATCACTGTGCTCTCTTTTCCTGCTGCCCTCCACCCCTGCCCCCTCTTCAACAGCTTCCGGGGCATCATATTGCCAGGGGCCATGGGGATAGGCATAGAGAAGAAGCATGATTGCTGTACCTGGACAACCAAGAGCCAGGATCCCTGTGCAGAAGACTTCTGTTGGGTAAACTTTTCATAGCAATGATAAATATTCGTGACCGGTGTCAACCCCAGAACTTTTTGCTTTTACTGGTGGATTATTGTCCCGTATACCTCTGTGAGGGGGACCCTTTTCCCACACTCAGATTCTTTTACTCTCTTTGTAGGTGTCATTTTTAATACTCCACATAGTGTCTTTTAAAAGTTATCCTCTTTGACAACTTTTGGGCAATAAGTGCCAGTTGTTGCTGGGTTACCCAAGGGGCTCCCCTTTTAACTTTCTCTGGCTAACCCTGTGAGAACTAGAGTTCCCAAGGGTAGAAAGGATCTTTGGATCCCTTTTACATTTTATAAGGTGAGACCAGCACCCCCCCCCCACCTTATGTGGAGTGCTGGGAAGATACTGAGTAGCCCAAAGTAACATTTATATTACAAGCATAAATTTGCCTTTAATAGCTGGTGGCAGTGAATCTTTTTATTAATTTGGTGCACCTTTACCACAGGCTGTTTGCACAGCCCCGGTAAAGGCTCCCATGGGTGATCATTTTACCAAAATGGCCCCGTCTTGGTTTTTTGCCATTTTAGTGTTCCTTGTCCTTTCTTGTTCCTTCCCCTGACATCCAGGGTGGGAAATTCCTTTGTGCGATTTTTATCTTCGGCGGGGGTCCTGTGGACTCCCTGCCCAGGCTCCAGAGTGTCTGTCAAGGCAGGAAGCGAGGGAGGAGTCCAAGACTCTGCAGCCCTTTCTCTTCCAGCTTGAGTGTGATATTCCAGTTCAAACTGGGAGGCTGGCTGTCCGGAAAGGATTGCCAACCGTCCCAAGTTTGAATGTTGCCAGGCTGTTTGATTGGTTGTGTTTCTGCATAAAAGTCTGAACCTGGAAGCTGAAGAGGTAGTCGACCACTGGAACCAAAACTGAAGAGGAAGATGAAGAATTTGCAGCTGAAATGATTTCCAAAGACCGGAGAACCTGCTGTGTAACCAGAGCCTTCTGTAGCCCTTCCTTCCAATTGACCAGGGGACTCTGAAAACGACGAGCCCAACTCAGAGCCTGGTGAGAACCAATAGACTCCAGAAGAGGTTCATTTTGAGCCATCCCACGGCGTGCTGCAACCTTGCAGGGCTGCAATACACCAGAACCTTGGGACCTCCAGCCATTGTGCGGTGCTCAGTCTTCTGAATTCGGAATCTCGCTGACCATTCGTGGGCATCCTGCTGGATCTCCAGAGGCACGATTACAGTCTGAAAACTTGCATCATCAGAGTGCTGGACCTTGCAAACGACGAGTTTCTGATGTCTTCTGTGCTCCTGAAAAAGGCACCGAATCCACAGAACCGCACCCAGCTGTGAAGAAAACTTTGCCTAGAGCCTTCCCTGTGATCCTTGCTGCAAAAGTCCTTCCAGTCTCCTGTGTTCTGCCTTCTTGATGACAGAACTCAATGACTGGGTTTTTGGCTGCAGATCCTGAAGTCCTCCTGCTGCAAAATCTTTTCTGTGTTGACTTTCCTTAAGTCTCTTGTGATTCCTGTGTAGTTTTGGGGTGTTTTCTGTTATTGGCAGCCGTCTCATCCAGTGCACCCAGGCACCTGCTGGAATCCTCCTAGGGTGTCTTCTCTGAAGCCCCCGACCCTCAGCTAACTCTATAGTAAAGTACTTATTGTTCTATAACGGTTTATGGCAAAGCCACTCTCAACACGGGGAGTTCCTTGACTCCTCGCCACTTAAGTGGTTATGCAACAAACTGTTTAACAGATTTTTTTTAGCCCTATCCCAGACACATATCATGCCCCTTGTACCCTTCTCCCCCGAGCTAACAATGAGCCAAGAACCAGGCCGGTGTACGGGAAATATATTGGTATTTATTTAAATTAAATGTAATAGAAATTAGCACGAAAAGATTTTAAAAAACCTTTATCCGTGGCACAACACAATCGACTTCTCTCAGCATAAACAAATCACAAAAGTGAGTCAAAAGGAACAGCACCACAATTCTTCCCTCTTTGTAAATTTCACTTCACAAAATAATGACACTGTTCAATAAAGAAGGCACTTATGTAATGTGTGTGATTTTTGATTTTCCTGCAGGCTTAAAAGTCTAGCAGTAGGATTTAAAGAATGGTACACAAACAGTTGGCAATTATGATTTTGCCAACACTATTGGTTTAAAATAAACACATGGTGCTTTGGTCTATGTTGGGAAGTCATACAGAAAAAGTGGAATAATTTGGGGAATTTTGGATTTCAGACGCCTCCTCCGCCGCCCCCCCCCCCCCACCGACAGAAAGCCCTGTGTTGGGGAAGCCGGATAAACAGGTTGTATTGATTTAAGAACAAAGACACCCCTCTTCCTTAAAGAAGTCTGGGTCAGCTGGACAACAAGGATTATCCAGTTAAATTATAGGCTATAGTTTTAGTTTTCAGCGCACACTGGGAAGTGAGCTTTGTTAATTTTACATTTTAACAAAATCCACCTGTAGTCTTCTGCCCAGTGGGGAATGAATTAAATGAATATTTCTGGTTAGATAGGCTAAGGCCCCCCCCCCCCACCCACTGTAATGGGAGAGGATTCAAGGCATGTGTCTGTGAGCAGTGATCTTTTTTCACTTTTACTTTTTCAAACCGTTTTATTTGCGCACCCACGTGCAGGCCGTTTGTGTATTCAATGTTCAGAAATCCTGTGTTCCATGTGACGGGGATCTTTGATTCCTCCTTCTTTAGTAAATTAAAATGCTGCTTACCAATTGGTAATGACAGGTAGGCCCCTTTCCACATGACTTTCTAATTTGTCTTGAAAAACAATAACAAATGCCAGGCCATTTTTGTTTGTTTACAATCTTGCTATTCATGTGAAAGGGTGAACACTTGCACAATCTTTTTTATCTTGTCGTGCCTCTTGCACTCTTCTCTGCCTGTGCCTTTTTCAATCTGTCACTTGCCTTTAGCTGCGTGCTGCTTTACTTTGGTGCCTTGCTCCTGCTCCGCCACTGTCACGCGCAAGCTCCCGAGTTTCTCTCATTGACATTCATGAAACTCACCGGGCAGCGCTCTGTTTACAAGCGGTCTCTTCAGGAGACGCGTGATTGAGGTCAGGGTCTCGCCACCTGCTTCTCTGACACACTTGGGGCCGGCCCAGGTGCCAAGGAAACGACCATCATTCCACTCATTGATGCCAGCAGGATGCAGACAGCCTCCCTCTGGCTCCTTGGGAGCCCGGCTCTCTCGACATGCTGCAGCACCTCGTAGACACCGTGCCAGCGTATCCACACGGTGTTCTCCCCCAGCTACTTCCATTCTCCACTCCGGATCTACTCTGTTCCGGGTGGCATCCTCAGCTTGCTCATTGCTTCAGGCAAAACCACACATTTTATAGTGTAGGGGAGAGTCAAGTGGAGTCGGGTGTGCACATTTGGAATAAAATGCCTACCTTGCCCAACTCTATTAGTGGGAAAGCCTAGTGGTAGGTTGTAGTAGTTGTAGGCCCTGTCTTGTTTCCCAATGCTTTTCGTATGGGTAATGTAATCTTCAGTGATTTTATTTCCATCTTCCTCGTCTCAGCGTTTGTTGGAGATGTGGAGATGGGGTGTGAAAATACTTCATAAAGGCTGAGGGAGAGAGGGTTGGGGTATTAATGGGATTGGGGGAATAACACGCCATGCCCTTCGGCATTCTCCTCCCAATCCCTCATGACACTCCACTCAGGTGATCCTCCGTTGCTTGTCCACGCACAGGGTCAGGATCAAAAAGTGATGGCCCTTCCCCGGCCACCTGAATGGAAGATCCAGAGGGAATAGGTGGGAGAATACTGTCTGGTTTCTAACAGCTTCCTAAAAGTACTTCTCAGTATCTGTGTTGCTTACTGTAAATGTTGGTTATAAGAAATGATTTGCTAAACTTGAGTGCTCCTCTACTGTGAGGGTGCAGAAGTACGAGTTGGACACAGTGGTGATATTAGCACAAAAAGGTTGGAAACCTGCCTCTTTATCCCTAAATATTAAGAGGGTTTTCCCCGCCTCAAAGTAGACAAATGAAAATGTCGGGAAGTCTGAAAGTAAAAAGTCTGTGACCATCGTGCACAACTGGTTTCGGTTCTCTTTCGGGTCCCAGCCCCTCTCTTTTGGGTGCGGGTCCCAGACCGGCACAGTGGCATTACACCCCCTTGGTTAACTCTCCTGCCAAGTGGGTAACAGTCTCTGATTCTATTTTCGGGTCCCAGACCCTCTTTTGTTTCTTAGATTTACTCTCAAGCTTCCCCCGATTGGTAACAGCTTCTGGTAAACCTGCCTACATGTTCTCTTCTTCTCGATTGTTACCAGGGTTTCCCCAGTCTCTGTGTTGTTCTTCGTGACAGCTTTTTGGGGAGTGGCAGGCTCTGCAGCGCTTCGGGCGGTGTCTTTCCTCCCCTGACTGCGCGTCCTGCCTTGCAAGTGGTCCACCGGAGCTCAGGTAACCTCGAGGTACGTACCGGCACCAATGCACTCGGTCCTTTGAACTTGGACCTTCATCTGCCTTTCCTGTACCTCCCTCGTTGAAGGCAACCCTCTGTGCCTTCTCACAGACCCGTTCTCTCGAGATTCATTCTCAGGAGGCATGTTCCCCTCTGGTTCGTCTCTCGGCTGTTTGTCAGCTGAGTTCCTTTTGAACGGCCATGCTGGCCAGCTGACTCCATTCTGGCAATTGACATCTCGGAATGAGCTAGACCGCTCACTTTGTTTCCTTGAAGTGATCTTCCTTGTTGAAGTACTAGATTTCCTGTCTGAAGCGGGATACTTGGAGTTCTTACATATTACAGGTTTGTCGAGGGTATCAAGATGGTAAACCCTACAATGGAGAATATTCGTTCTCCCTACCGGGCATGGGGGGCTGGATTTGGTTATTGGAGAAGGAGCGGAGGTTATCGAGGCAAATTAATACCGCGTTCCCTGAGAGTAATCTGTCCCTAATTCCATGGGGGGGGCTTCCCTCCCCCATGGGATCCTCCCTCGGTGCACCGTCCCCCAGGGGGATTATTCTACTGTGGACGCACAGCCCTGGCCCCATGGGAAAGGTCTCCCCCTAGGGAAGAAGGGACGACATCCACAGATCCGTCACACTACTTACCTGTAGATCACCTAAGAGTTTACCATTGAACTGAGTAATGCGTAACGCAGGTCTTACTGTGTGGAAATGTGACTACGTTTACTTACCTGTAATTCTACTATTGTGTATGCTGCCGTAGTGTTTACAGTAAGTAACGATGTTTTTATAAAACTACTGTATGTAACTGTGTTCTCGAGTATAGTTGTGCCCTGAGGTATTTGTAGTTACTCTTCTCCGTCCTAGACTAAGCCTGGTGCTCGTCCTTTGCTACCAAACCTTTTGAGTAGTTGAGGCCAAACCTATGAATCGGAGCCCTGTACCCCGAAGAGCGAGTCTGCTTCAGTCCTACCATAGGTGGCCTTTAGTAAAACTCCCCCAACAATGAAGAATACTCGTTTAGCGTTCTCTCGAAAGAAATATTTCTGTGCCCCTCCCACCCACCGCTTACATTGACGTCACCCCTGGAGAACAAACTCCTACTCCTCCCCTAGCTCCCCCAAACAATACACACTTTGAGATACCCAGAATCAATATATTCTTATGGGAACTCTTTCTGTTAGAATTTTAAGTAGACCTCTTACCCAATGAAAACGCGCCAGCCTCATCCATACAGTAAACTCTGAAATGTGTTTAACAAAATTATGGATTGTCAACAAAAACCGATCCATATTGGGGAGGCTGAGTGGTTGAATAAAATATTCAAAGGGATTTGTAATGCACATGTACATTTAATAACCAATGAGTGGTAGGTTTACTCTTCCAAGTTTCAATAATCGCAGATATTAAAAACCTCATGTCTTAAGACCTAGCAGCTATTGAGAGGCTCCGTGCTTTGTGTCTCTGCAGACTGTGAAAAGAAGCGTCTTTCTGCAAAGTAAGGATGCTCCACACGGACTCGCCCTCCCCCCCCCCCCCCTCCCCCCCCAAACCCACCCCTGTTTCGCCTGTCGCACTCATGTCTCGCTGGGTGAGTTCCGAGGGCTCGAGCATTTGGAAAGTCCCCGGGGCTCCTATTTTCAGGCTGCATTTTGTGTCGCCCAGACAGCTCAGAGTGAGACAAATAGCTGGAAACACGCGGCGCATAAGGAAATGCAGAATGTGGGGTCGTCTGGAGCGTTGGCTGCTTTCCTGACTGACCCTTCAATGCTTGACGTCTTCCAGAAGTGTGTACACAGTGCAGCCACTTCCGGTGGCCTTATGCACAGTATAAAACCACCGGTTCTCACGGTCCTCGGGAATGGTCGCCCTTTCTTCCCTGATTGGAGAGGACCGCGGCCTGCAGTGTGCCAGGGGGTGACCTCACCCTCCACATTGGGCTCTTGCGTGATAGGAACTCGAGGGGTGGACTGGGCAGAGCCAGGAGAACGCATGCGCCCTCATCCAAGCTACCCAAACTGAGGTGGGCTTTTCAGATCCCAAGAGTAGAGGTCTAAAACACCCACGCTGTATCCCTCTCCACTGTCATCTGTAAGTTCCCCCAACACCCCACTGGTCAGAAGCCAATTTACCAAATGCTGAGACGGATTTTCAGACCCAGCCCCATGGCGGGAGGAGGGGTGGTTCCGAGAGGCCAGCCTAGCTGGTGAACACGTATATCGCACTGTCTAGCCTAGCTCTTAGCCAGGTAATATATGAAATGATATTTATAGCACATCTATACACAAGTTAATGTTAAAGGATATTTGTACAGCGCACTATTGCCATCGGAGTGGTCCCCTGGCGCTCTGGCGGCTCTGAAAAAAGGGAGGGGTGGGAGGTGAGTTAGTGGGAATAAGCTGGAAAAGTGCAAGAGAGCAGTGATGTGCTGTTGGCGGCCTCGGCCCGGAAGTCTGTTGGCTGGGCTTGGGGTGTTTTACGGTCGGTAGTCGGTGTGTGCTGATGTGCGAATCTATGTGTGGTTTGTTTTGTTGTTGCAGTGAAGTTTGTGCGGTTTGTTGTGTTGTAGGCTTGCGGTTGTTTTTGTTTAGAGTTTGAGAGGTGTATGCAGAGGGGTGAAATTGTTACTGGGTTGGTTAATTGGCCCCGCTGTCTGGAAGCGAGGCACCAAACTTCCGTATTCTCTTCATGTGGGGTGCGTGACAACGTCCAGATCTGGGGCTATCCGACACTCGCAAGTGTTTCAAGGCGCGACGAGGCAAGGAGGGGGAACAGAGGGAAGACGGAGACAATGATCTTACCAGGCCCGGTGACGACGAGATTGCGCAAGTGCAGGGGAGAGGGAAGGGGAGAAGTGCCAGGGGAAGGGGAGGAGGAGAAGTGCAAGACATAGGATCAGACATGGAAAACAAGAGGCGCGGCCAGCAAGTGGCAGCGCGGGCTTAAGTGCAGAAAAACAAGTGTTACATAAGTGCAGGTACAGCCCCAAGTGCAGGGGCAATATAAGCTGACCAGTAAGGCAGCCTTCAGCAGCTAAGGGGAAGGCGTGAATGTACAGCTGACCACGGGTGACACGGTGAAGTATTAAAGTCCCACCCACCTATTGTATTGGGCCTTAACGCATTAAGCAGGTACAACTTAAAAGCATATATCAGACAAACCCTTATTTTTGCACACACATATACAGTTGGGAATCTCAAAGTCGCTTTTATATGATATGATATGTACAACGCGCTTAATACCCAGAGGTTTCTAAGCGCGGACCCGGGGATCGCCCCTGTGGTGCTCCGTGACTTCTTGCTTCCAAGGCGAACACGTTGCCTCTGAGCTATCCTCCCGAGACATTCACATTACGTAAAAACCTAGTAAAAGTAAAGTAAAGCAGTGAAACTGTAAAAAGTAAAAAGTGCATCAAAACATGAAGCATATGCCCGGCCTTCTCAGTATAAGGCAGGTACCTACCTTCAGCAGTCAGGCCATATCCGGTAAGTAGGACTAGGTTCTCATCAGAATCAAAGATCCAGGGAAGTCCCTGAGAAGGGGGAATGAAGTCTCAAATGTCCCGCTGCACTCACGCCTTTTTATTTATTTAATTAATGTATTGGTTATTTACAATGCCCCTATACATCACACGGTGTTTCAAGGCGCATCAAGGCACAAAGGGGGTGGGGGGGGGGGCGGGGGATAGCAGGGATGAAGAAGAAACCAAACGAAAGCGTCCCTACTAGGCCTTGAGGCGATGTGGATTGTACACGCGGTGCAACATGGAAAGTAGGTGAGAGGGGACGGAGGGGGGAGAATGGTGCATTAAGTGCAAGTGGGTGGATTCAGTCGCACAGCAGGGGTGGACTGAAGCGTGGCTGCACAGATTAGGACAGCCACCCTGCATGGAGGAGGGGGCTACTTCCAGCATGCAAAGTAAGAAAAGCCAGAATGGGGAGCCTCAGCCTGAGGTGCAGGGGGGCTACATCAGGTATCCCCACAAACAAAAACATGAAAAGACAGCACACGTGTTAATCCAGTGGATGCGGGTGGGTAGAATGCAATACACAGCACAGGCTGCACACAGGCAATTCAGTGGCTGCAGGTGGGTAAAATGCAATACACAGCACAGGCTGCACACAGGCAATCCAGTGGCTGCAGGTGGGTAGAATGCAATACACAGCACAGGCTGCACACAGGCAATCCAGTGGCTGCAGGTGGGTAAAATGCAATACACAGCACAGGCTGCACACAGGCAATCCAGTGGCTGCAGGTGGGTAAAATGCAATACACAGCACAGGCTGCACACAGGCAATCCAGTGGCTGCAGGTGGGTAAAATGCAATACACAGCACAGGCTGCACACAGGCAATCCAGTGGCTGCAGGTGGGTACAATGCAATACACAGCACAGGCTGCACACAGGCAATCCAGTGGCTGCAGGTGGGTAGAATGCAATACACAGCACAGGCTGCACACAGGCAATCCAGTGGATGCAGGTGGGTAGAATGCAATACACAGCACAGGCTGCACACAGGCAATCCAGTGGCTGCAGGTGGGTAGAATGCAATACACAGCACAGGCTGCACACAGGCAATCCAGTGGATGCAGGTGGGTAGAATGCAATACACAGCACAGGCTGCACACAGGCAAACCAGTGGCTGCTGGTAGGTGCAATACACAGCACAGGCTGCACACAGACAATCCAGTGGCTGCTGGTAGGTAAAATGTGATACACAGCACAGGCTGCACACAGGCAATCCAGTGGCTGCTGGTGGGTAAAATGCAATACACAGCGCAGGCTGCACACAGGCAATCCAGTGGATGCAGGTGGGTAGAATGCAATACACAGCACAGGCTGCACACAGGCAATCCAGTGGATGCGGGTGGGTAGAATGCAATACACAGCACAGGCTGCACACAGGCAATCCAGTGGATGCGGGTGGGTAAAATGCACAGCACAGGCTGCACACAGGCAATCCAGTGGATGCGGGTAGGTAAAATGCACAGCACAGGCTGCACACAGGCAATCCAGTGGATGCGGGTAGGTAAAATGCAATACACAGCACAGGCTGCACACAGGAAATTCAGTGGATGCGGGTAGGTAAAATGCACAGCACAGGCTGCACACAGGCAATCCAGTGGCTGCTGGTGGGTAGAATGCAATACACAGCACAGGCTGCACACAGGCAATCCAGTGGCTGCTGGTGGGTAGAATGCAATACACAGCACAGGCTGCACACAGGCAATCCAGTGGCTGCTGGTGGGTAGAATGCAATACACAGCACAGGCTGCACACAGGCAATCTAGTGGCTGCGGATAGGTAAAATGCAATACACAGCACAGGCTGCACACAGGCAATCCAGTGGATGCAGGTGGGTAGAATGCAATACACAGCACAGGCTGCACACAGGCAATCCAGTGGCTGCTGGTGGGTAAAATGCAATACACAGCACAGGCTGCACACAGGCAATCCAGTGGCTGCTGGTGGGTAGAATGCAATACACAGCACAGGCTGCACACAGGCAATCCAGTGGATGCAGGTGGGTAGAATGCAATACACAGCACAGGCTGCACACAGGCAATCCAGTGGATGCAGTGGATGCAGGTGGGTAGAATGCAATACACAGCACAGGCTGCACACAGGCAATCCAGTGGATGCAGGTGGGTAGAATGCAATACACAGCACAGGCTGCACACAGGCAATCCAGTGGATGCAGGTGGGTAGAATGCAATACACAGCACAGGCTGCACACAGGCAATCCAGTGGATGCGGGTGGGTAGAATGCAATACACAGCACAGGCTGCACACAGGCAACCCAGTGGCTGCTGGTAGGTGCAATACACAGCGCAGGCTGCACACAGGCAATCCAGTGGCTGCTGGTAGGTAAAATGCGATACACAGCACAGGCTGCACACAGGCAATCCAGTAGATGCAGGTGGGTAGAATGCAATACACAGCACAGGCTGCACACAGGCAATCCAGTGGCTGCTGGTGGGTAAAATGCAATACACAGCACAGGCTGCACACAGGCAATCCAGTGGATGCAGGTGGGTAAAATGCAATACACAGCACAGGCTGCACACAGGCAATCCAGTGGATGCAGGTGGGTAGAATGCAATACACAGCACAGGCTGCACACAGGCAATCCAGTGGATGCAGGTGGGTACAATGCAATACACAGCACAGGCTGCACACAGGCAATCCAGTGGATGCGGGTAGGTAAAATGCACAGCACAGGCTGCACACAGGCAATCCAGTGGATGCTGGTAGGTAAAATGCGATACACAGCACAGGCTGCACACAGGCAATCCAGTAGATGCAGGTGGGTAAAATGCAATACACAGCACAGGCTGCACACAGGCAATCCAGTGGATGCAGGTGGGTAGAATGCAATACACAGCACAGGCTGCACACAGGCAATCCAGTGGATGCAGGTGGGTACAATGCAATACACAGCACAGGCTGCACACAGGCAATCCAGTGGATGCGGGTAGGTAAAATGCACAGCACAGGCTGCACACAGGCAATCCAGTGGATGCGGGTAGGTAAAATGCACAGCACAGGCTGCACACAGGCAATCCAGTGGATGCGGGTAGGTAAAATGCACAGCACAGGCTGCACACAGGCAATCCAGTGGATGCAGTTAGGTAAAATGCACAGCACAGGCTGCACACAGGCAATCCAGTGGCTGCTGGTGGGTAGAATGCAATACACAGCACAGGCTGCACACAGGCAATCCAGTGGCTGCTGGTGGGTAGAATGCAATACACAGCACAGGCTGCACACAGGCAATCTAGTGGCTGCGGATAGGTAAAATGCAATACACAGCACAGGCTGCACACAGGCAATCTAGTGGCTGCGGATAGGTAAAATGCAATACACAGCACAGGCTGCACACAGGCAATCCAGTGGCTGCGGATAGGTAAAATGCAATACACAGCACAGGCTGCACACAGGCAATCCAGTGGATGCAGGTGGGTAGAATGCAATACACAGCACAGGCTGCACACAGGCAATCCAGAGGATTCAGGTGGGTAGAATGCAATACACAGCACAGGCTGCACACAGGCAATCCAGTGGATGCAGGTGGGTAGAATGCAACACAGCACAGGCTGCACACAGGCAATCCAGTGGCTGCTGGTGGGTAGAATGCAATACACAGCACAGGCTGCACACAGGCAATCCAGTGGATGCAGGTGGGTAGAATGCAATACACAGCACAGGCTGCACACAGGCAATCCAGTGGATGCAGGTGGGAAGAATGCAATACACAGCACAGGCTGCACACAGGCAATCCAGTGGCTGCAGGTGGGCAGAATGCAATACACAGCACAGGCTGCACACAGGCAATCCAGTGGCTGCAGGTGGGTAAAATGCAATACACAGCACAGGCTGCACACAGGCAATCCAGTGGATGCAGGTGGGTAGAATGCAATACACAGCACAGGCTGCACACAGGCAATCCAGTGGATGCAGGTGGGTAGAATGCAATACACAGCACAGGCTGCACACAGGCAATCCAGTGGATGCAGGTGGGTAGAATGCAATACACAGCACAGGCTGCACACAGGCAATCCAGTGGATGCAGGTGGGTAGAATGCAATACACAGCACAGGCTGCACACAGGCAATCCAGTGGCTGCTGGTGGGTAGAATGCAATACACAGCACAGGCTGCACACAGGCAATCCAGTGGATGCAGGTGGGTAGAATGCAATACACAGCACAGGCTGCACACAGGCAATCCAGTGGATGCAGGTGGGTAGAATGCAATACACAGCACAGGCTGCACACAGGCAATCCAGTGGCTGCTGGTGGGTAGAATGCAATACACAGCACAGGCTGCACACAGGCAATCCAGTGGATGCGGATAGGTAAAATGCAATACACAGCACAGGCTGCACACAGGCAATCCAGTGGCTGCTGGTGGGTAGAATGCAATACACAGCACAGGCTGCACACAGGCAATCCAGTGGCTGCTGGTAGGTGCAATGCACAGCACAGGCTGTGGAAAGTCAATCCAGTGGTTACAACAGAAGGCGGGTATAGAAAGGAAGGTGCAATGGGTCGTAAAGCGAAGGGCTGAGAGTGACTGTCCAGCATAGGGCGCAAGGTTACATAAGGTGAGTTATCACAAGGTGCGTTCAGTAGGCAGCATAATGCAGGGAAGGTGCAGTAAAGGGCTAAGAAGGTAGCAGGCGAGCAAGTCTAGTCGTGTCGTGTCACCACTGGTTAAGGGCCACTGCAGAGTGAAGCAAGACATGGTTCGCTAATACATCAACAGGAGGAGGGTGTAGTAGCATGAGGCGTGACGGTGAGGGAACCAGCCAGAGCGGCCATTGTTAACTGGGTCGAGTGGAGCATGTCGCGGAGGCAAGGGCAGGTGGCCGAGCCACAAGTCGTGTAGTTAGAGGGAGCACAAGGTCCGCACAGCCAAGGAGCAAAGCTCCACCCGGCAAAAGTGACGTGGAAACAGAGGAGGTAGCGGAGTAGTAGGGGACGGGTTGGCGGAGAACGTACCGCTACGCGAACAGGCAACGGGCCGATACAGGGATGCGGAAGTTGTGCTCTAAGCCAGTGTGAGAGGGCAATTAAGTAGAGAAAAGGGCAGCGCAACAAGGGTCAGCTCGTATACGCAGCGGCGAGAGTGGTGTAGAAGGAAGGAAGGAAGGTAAGAGGAGATAAGAGGAGCAGACAGGGGAAATGGGGGGATGTAACCTTCCCAGCACCCACCATACTAAGGGTTACCTGGGAAGAGCCTTGGAAAGAACTCCACCGATAACAGCAAGGCTAGAGAGTGCTGGGGAATGGACTTTCAGGCCATACAATTCCCAAGGTGGCAGGGGGCACGGAAACGGGCAAGTACACTTGTGCCCTTCACTCAGATTTTCTGAGTGACCACTCCAGAGTTACTCGGTTGCAGGGTAGATTTACTTCTGCCATCAGTCTCGTCGAGGGGTTTCCGGTGCAGCGGCTAAAGATGGTGTCGGATTGGGTCCGGCTATGAAGCGGTTCAGAGCTCCAGTTCTGGGACCACTCTGGCAGACTTGCAGCTGGATAAGCCAGCCATCTCAGGACAGCAGGTCCCATGACATGAAGCAACCCCCCATGGGCATGGCAGAAGTAGGGCAGTGTCCAAGAAACCCAGTCGGGGGTCAGCAGGTGGGAATCGTGGCAGCAGTAAAGATGTGGCTCCGGGGAGTCTCCTCTTTGTCCAGGAGAGATGATCCTGGGCCACAAGTTGGCGACATCCAGAGTCCCGAGCTCCATCTGTTGACCGCCACTGATGGAGCAGAGAGGCCTGGTCTTTGGAAGGGCAGCCCAGGTTGTGCGACACTTCCAGCCACATTTGACAGGAGGCTTCTGGTGATGGCATGGGACTGCAGGGGATGGGGTATACACAGTCACCCTCCTTGCTCCCTGCAAAGAGTCTTGTAGTGGTGAGCCGTGCCTTGGTTCCATGTGTTAATATCCCCGCAAAAATATCGTCATACAAAAATATCGCCATATTCTTGTGGCGATATTAAGGCTTGTAACCTGCGGGGGGCACCCGTGCATTATTTTTAAAGGAGCGGAGGACATGCCCCCAACCCCTGCTCCCAAGAACCACAAAATATAACCCCCTCCCCCCCAAAATATCGCCTATGGCCATTCCAGGCGACCATTGTACGGCAATATTTTTGGTGGGGATAATATGTAGTGATACCCATGCGTTTTGGTGCAGGTAGCCAGCCTACAACACATGCCCGCGTAGGCAGTGATTATTATGCATGTGTAATTCACACAGCTCTTTGCATCCAAGCTACCAAAGTATACCTTGAAGATGATAGGTTGCTCATTTCTGAAGTAGCCATTATGACCTGCTCGCTAAGCTGTCTCTAACATCATTTATTTTTAGGGATTTTGGCAATCGGGCTTATTAATGAAGCGCTGGATGAAGGGGACTCTAAGAAAACCCTGGCAGCTCTGCAGCTACCTGCAGCGAAGCTCGAGGGAGTGGAACCAACGGTGGCGCATCACTACCAAGATACCCTGGTCCGAGCGAAGAGGGAAAAGGCCCAGGTAAGAAGTGCATGTGGTTGCTCCGCAGCCAGCGGCTCAGCAGGTCCTCAATGGGCAGGGAAACCGAGTGCAAGGATCAGAAGCAAGACACCTGTCAAAACTGCGCACGTATGCTGCACTTGCCCAGCAAAGTGCAGGAAGTACGAGTGGCTGAAAACTACAAAAACTGTTCAGCACTTATGTTTTACACAACGTTATGCTTCGTGGGAAGTATATTTATCCAAAATGATGCGTATTCACAAATTGGTATTGTTTATTGCTGAGGAGGTTTTCATGTGTGAGAAATGTTTCAGACCGGATGTTGTGTAACAATGTTTCCCTATAGGTCTTTTAATGTTGGGGAGATTTTTCATTATTGTGCCAAATCCCATCCATCTGTGAGACCCCCCAGCACTTTTTGCTGGACTCCTGGATCTTTTTGTCTGTTCTCCTGAATGAGGGGAGCCGCTGGTACTGGGAAGGTCTAGGACCCTCTCTCTGCTTCTTCTTGGCTCCGCAGCTCCCTAGTTGCGCCGTCTGATTCACGTGTGTTTCATTCTTGTCTTCCGAATTGAACTTGCTCTGTTTCTTGCATCGCAAATGATTTTCTTCCATCAGGGGTATTAGCGCTGTTCTACGGGCGAACTGCCCACCACCATTGATGTGTGGTCACGCCACCATCGAACTCCCCTTCCGCTCACTTTGTTTGTTCTCATACGCCAGTCTCCCAGTGTCTTTGGCTCCGCGTTGAAGCTCGACTGGCTTACACGGGCTCTGCGAGAGCTCTGTCTCCTTCCGCTCTGGTACGTACAGGGAGCTTCCCGTGGTTCTCTCTGCTTTCTGGCTTCTCGACATCGCTTGCCGTCTCTCTCCCTCTTGTTATATCGTCCCTTTCCAGCATCCTCGGCACAGTCCATTGGAGGGACTGATTGAAAGGGATAGTCTTAGTTTCCTGTTCGGCATGGCATAAGTCACCTTGAGGGCATTAGGGAGTTCCTAATGGGAACGGGAGTCTTTGTCCACAACAGGGGAGTCTATCCCTGTGAGGTCCCACTTACCTCGACTCCTAGGGAGGGTGTTGTGAAGTGGGCTCCCCTCCCTAGCCTCCGAAGGCGGTGGGTGTCCCCCTTGCGGAGAATGGACAAATTCCCTCAATTCGTCACAGTAGTTAATCCTAAACATTTATCAAGCATTGGCATGTTTTTTTAAGCCAAAATCAGTAACTTGCAGACATCAGGAAACTTTGCATAGGTGAATAGCGAGTATGTTTTGTTTTCTCCAATGTTTAGTTCGTAGCACGAGCAGCATCAGAATTAAACAGGTATATTTTTAATGGTGGGTGGAACTGTGTGCAGATTTTACTGAAAAGTGCAGGTCACCCGCGAACGTGGCAACCGCAAAGCTCTCCTAATTGGTTGTGTATTGAAAAATGCCACGTTTGTTTTTGAGCTGATGTTCTCAAGGTGCTGGATAGATTAGTTTAGTTTAGTTTCTTTATTTGTACCCCACACCGAACCCTCAGGTAACTGGGCACCAAAAACATATGCAAGTGTTACAGACAATTTAGAACAACTACAAAAACAACAACGATAAGTGCAGGTCGACCATGGTTACACGAGGGTCGAGAGAAACAGTTACAATACGAGAGAATCAGTAACAATACCAGGCTGCTAGTGTTAGACAAGATAGAAGAGATTAAGCAGGCAGAGTATTTTGAAGGGTAATATCGCTGGTCACTCTTATTTCTTACCAAAGAGCCAGCTCTTTACTTTGGCTCTAAAGGTCCAAAAAGAAGGTTCCAATTTGAGACTAATGGGTAAGGCGTTCCACTGTGTGGCGGCTAACACAGGGAAGCTTGCTCCCCTCGCTCTTTTTAGGAGGAATCTAGGAAAGGAAAGGTAGTGTGAGTTCACAGCTCTAGTTGGTCTTGTTGGTTGGCGTTTGTTGACTTTGTCTGCCAGGTGTTGAGCTTTGTGAGTGATGATGAGCGTGCGAAGGGCGATGCTCTCACGTACTGGTAGCCAGGGGGCGTCCTGTCTGAAGCTAGTGATGCGAGTAGATCCAGGGATTCTATATGCAGATCTTAAGGCATAATTCTGAAGGACCTGGAGTTTGTTGAGGTTCCTTTCAGAGGTGCCTAGGAAGAGGGTGTTGCAGTAGTCAATTTTGGACAACACTAGTGCCCTGGCTAAGGTAATGCAGCTACTAGGCGAGAGGAATGACTAGCAGGCGTTAATCAGCTTGTCAATGTAGGCAGTGGAGGAGGCAGTGGCATTCACTTGCTTGTTGAGAGAGAGGGTAGAAGTATACCCCCAAGGTTTTGATTTCTTTGGCCACTTTGATTGGGTTTCCATCAATGATGATGGATGCATAGTGGGGCTCTAATTTGTTAAGGCGTGTTTGGGAGCCGACGATCAGGAGCTCTGTTTTTTCGTAGTTGAGGCAAAGGCTGTGGTCTGCCATCCACGCCTGGATTTCCAAGTATATCTCGTTGATCTGTTTAGAATCATCTTCTTAGCACCCTGATAGCGTTATGAGAACCTGGGTGTCATCGGTGTAATCCGTCTATGTGACACCCAGGTTATCAAGACGGTCAAAAAGGATCTTAGTGAAGATGTTGTAAAGCGTTCACGAGACTCCCAAGCCTTGCGGTACGCCGCAGTGGATAGGAATTGGGTCAGCTGAGGCAGACGGTTTGAAGACTCAGTTGTGCGATTGGACAGGAATGATTGTATCCAGGTAGATGCGTTGCTGGAGAAGGCAGCTGCTGTAGACATGTGATCAGTTAGGATCTGATGATCGACCAGATCGAATGCTGCCCAGAAATCTAGCAGCAAGAGCATGGCAAGTTTACCATTGTCCTTAAATTGCAAATAAAGATGCCAATAATGGTGAGCCCTAACCTGTACCCCCGCCGCTATTGAATCTTCCAGTTGGCTGGCACTGATGGATAAAATGCACATGGCGGTGCTTACAGGCTTTTGGCGGAATCAGTGGAATCAGCATGAAGCTATTGGTGGTTGGGTTGTAAGGAAGGGGAAGAGGAAGGGGAAGAGGATGAGGATGAGTGGAACATACAGGTGTAAAGGCTTTATCTGGTATGGGCATGTCTGCACAGTGCTAAATGCAGAAAGAACGTGCCCATCCCACTCATGTCGCTGGGAACATAGCGCACAGAATACAGCATTTGCAGCAGTTGAATTATTGAAAGGAAGAGTTCTTTGCCACAGTAAAGAAAGGCTTGATTTCTGATTAGGTCATTGCTGGTCATTTTTTGTATTGGTCAAACAGCACGCCCAAAATTGCCCCAACCTAACCTGTGATTTCTCTCACGCTTGTACGTGGATCGTGGACCGTGGTGTGAGGTGTAAAAATAATGTAGAGAATTCACCAGAGGTGTAGCCCTCCCCTGCCTCTTTGTTTGGCTAATGCCATTCTCTACTCAACCACTGTAATTGTTGTTAAAAGATATACTTTATGGCTTGGTCACTTTCTGAAAGTACAGGATGGTTGTTGCTTGCCATATATTTTTCAAAATGGCTGACAGTCGTACAGGAGTTGGCCATCTCTAAAGCGCAATAGAAATAGAAAGAAGTGTTCTTGTCATCTTGCATTGATGTATTGTCTAGTGCTCTGCCTATTTTTTCAAGTTGTGTTTCTCTCTAATATGCATTGCTAGAATGTATTCTATGTACTGATTTTGTTTTTTTTTTCTAAATTCTTTTTTGTTTCTATTAATTTTATTGTTTTCCACCTCTATCTGAATTTTTAGTAATTTGAATTGACCTTTGTGGCTGAGGGGTAAACGTGCAGGCCGGAAACTGCGACCTGCCCCATGATGCATGCCCCAGGGGGGAATATGAACGATGACCCCCAGCCCACCCCCCCCCTAGGCTCCCTACTCAACCCCTTCCCTTTGCTCTACCTTCCTGAATTTTGTACTTGATCGATAAACCAAGGTCATGTCACATGGTGGTCAGTCCAATAGAGCAGTCCATACAGATACAGATCAAACCGTCTGCAGTGCCACAACCATGGAAGACACCAATTTTATGAGGAGAGTTGGTTTATCAAGTAGTGAAGTCTGTATCGTTCACTCATGCAGTTCATTTTGGGCCACAAACTCATGCCCTTGTGGGTCATAACATGTCAAGGAAACCCTGTGTATCAAAGAAAGGTCAAGCTGCCAATCACAAGTAGAGATGACTGCCCACTTGATGGAAACAAAATGGCAGACCAAGCAGGATTAAACTAATCTAGTGGAAGTTTGGCATGGCTGCAAGCCATATTAGGTGCCCAAGTTACAGCTCATGGACCACGTTCCTAATCACAAGTCCTGCTCAAACTGTAAGAGCCGGGAATGAGAGGCAGGCACAGAGAGCTCATAGTTTAGGCTATACACTTTTATTTCACAAAAAGGGGTTGGAAGAGGCCTGGCTATCACTATGCTATGAGGTGGTTTCCATACCTCAACAAAAACAAAATTTGTGTCTGTTGTCAAGATCAAAATGTCCTGTGACCGAAATCCTATTCTGGCCCCCACACTTTAAACATAACTCTAAGGTGAAAAGGCTAATGTGTTTAGCCTTGGTAGTGCCCAAATTGTAAATGTTTAAAAGTAAAGGTGTAACTTTAACAGAAAGGTTCCAAAGGATAGAATCCACAGTTCTAGGGGAGTATTCTCTTCCCCAGGTGTTCCTCTTTACCAACAGAACAGTTCTTAAGGGTATGATTCTTCCTTGAATGTCTCTGTACAACAACAGTGACTTGTATGTTAAGCAACTCGACTTCACCTGGTGTACTCTCCTGCCAGGCCTTTTCTTGTATACTTCATTTAACAATGCTTGCAAACTTAGCTTTGCCTGGTATGCTCTTTGGCCATGACTTTTTCATACGTCTCTCTTGACAAACTTGCAAACTTGATTCACAATAATATTTGGTGACCGGCTTCACACTTAATGTCTGCCTACTTTAATTACAATGTCTTGATTTCCCTGTTTGCCAATATCCATTACATGTTCTTTGGCTCACGTTCTCGTTTGTGTTCCTTTGCCCCGTTATTCTTATGTGTTCACTCTTACCCATAGTCTTCCAGGCATCTAGCACCCATCTCTCCCTCAGCTTATCTGTATCTTTGGTGCACAGTGTGTGGCGAGGCGTGCTTCTCTCCTGTTCGTGGTGTTCAGGTTTCTTCAGTGGTTGGCAGCTTCCTTGCGGCTTTCTTCCCGGTCGCTTCTCCACCGGTCTCTCTTTTCTCAGAGGCAGCTTTGTTCGCCTCTCGCTTCCCACTGGGCTCTCCCATGACTTCTGGCTTCTCTGGGATAGCTGCTTCCGCAGCTGGCTTCACGTTTGGGGATACTGCTCCCCAGCCACAGACAGGGCGGAGCTCCGAGAGAAAGCTGCCTCGGGCAGCATGACAAGGTGGTCCTTTTCTCTCTGTTGTCCTTTCGCTCCCGTTTTCCTTCCTCTTTGGTGGTCTTGCTCTTCAGGACTCCTCCAGGAAGCAGTCACCCCAGCTATGCATAATGTGCCTTTTAAAGTCCTGGCACCTATCAGCGGTTCTCCACAACTAGACCGCGTTATGTGCTTCTCACTGTCAGTGATCTTCATTGTTCTAAGCATCTCCCCCGTCGCAGTACTTTCATTGTATGGGAATGGCAATGAGTTTTAGGAAACCTATGCACAATGCAAGGGAAGATATCCACATTGGTTTCTCTGAGTGGTGGAAGGGAGTTATGGCAAGAAGCCATTAAGGCATGGGGAACAGAAGGGGTATCCCTGTAAGGCAAAGGGGGATACCATGTTCCATCCAGTGATGCATCACCCCCTTGAAAGTCACCTCCCGCCATGCGATCCTCCCTCATGTAGCCACCCACAGGGTTAGGATCAGGTAGCGACTGCTGTCCCCTGGACACAAGGGGAGAGGCTACAGCTGGGAAAGGAGTGATGACGCCCTCGGATTCATCACAAAACCCAGTTTGCACATGAAGCAAGACAACCAGTTGTATGTCCTTTGGCCCTTTTGGAAGGAAGATAAAGGGGAGCAGGAGGCGGGAGACAGTTTGGGAGTCAACGGTGCAGAGAGAGTAAGAGAGAGGCATAGAGAAGTTCTTATTGGAGTGGAGAGAAGGGCAGCCAGACAGGACAAGAGAAGCGAGGAGGCAAAGTACGAGCAGAGAAGGGAGAAGTGTGAGTGGAGGAGAGTGAAATGTGAGCCGAGTCTTCGGAGGAGAAAACGGCCTTAAGCACGGAGGAGGCAGAAGTGTGAGCAGCAACAGAAGAGTTAGAAGGAGAACCTATAAAGGAGGCGTAGAAGGGATGAGTTGGAGCAAAGGCTGGAAAGAGAGAAGTGAGAACCGAGGTGGAGGAGAAAGCAGCGAGGATGTGGATGCAGCAGGAGAAGAAGGCAAGAGCTAGGGAGGTGGAAAGGTCTATAATGTGGCGGAACGATTAAGGAAGAAAGGAGATTAAACCGGTGGGAGTCCTCCCAGTAGCAGGATGCCCCGGCAGAGACTGTATAATGGCAGTGTCTGGGACGGCTCACCATGAGGTGCCAGAGATGGCTGCAGGACAGCAAGGATGTGTCCATGCTTCCTAAGCTCATTTAGGGTCGCAGAACTAAGATCTTTCCTCCATCTCGAAAGCACTTGGATTAGTGTTGGATGGATGGATAGCTACGAGTGGCCCCGAGTTGAATGGGTTAAAGACGTGGTGCTGCTGTTTGACCCTGTTGCCTGTTTAACCAACACTGCCACCTGCTGACCCCCTATCTGCCCCTCTTCCACTTTCACACAAAGTGCAAAACATTGGTGTTCCCCTTTCCCAAAGGAGCACTATTTCAGGAGGAGGGTCTTTCTTGTTCAGAGCACCCATACATCTATTTGCCTCTGTTGTATGTAGTTTCATCAACTCTAAATTTGATTTTGCTAACTGCCTGAATGTGGGATGCCCGTAGTTCCACATGCACTAACTTTAAGAAGTCCAGAATGTGTCTGCCATGTTTGCAGGCCTAAATATAGCATTAATCCCCCGGCAGTCCAAGCGAGGGCAGAAAACGCGAGCACCGGGCCGTTACTCCCAGTTCCAGCTCTTGGAATAGGGGATTAAGACTATTAGCACCCCGGGTTTCCAAAGCGGTAACCCGGGCTGCTTAAAAAAAATTATTTTCTTTCGTTCAACAGGACGCGTGCGTTGTTGAACGAAGGATAATACTTTTCCAAGATGGCCGACATGGAAAGGGAAGCGGGGCTCTGTGTCTTTTAATAACTAATTCCGTCTTCTGCAGGGAGGACGCGGTGTATCTTGCATTCATGGACCTGAGCACGGCATTCGACAAGGTGGATAGATCAAAACTGTGGGACATGCTCGGGTACATGGGTTGCCCAAGGAATATTGTGTGTGTGCGCTGCGAGAACGTCACTCGGAGAACCGGGCGTGTGTGCGCAGTGGATCGGTGAGGTCATTGCACGGCGTGCTTCGACGTGGGGTGTGCGGTTCGCAAAGGGTGTGTTTTGGCCCCAATCTTGTTCACCCTTTACATTAACTTCCCCACGGGCCCTTCAGATTTTGATACATGCCTGTGTGGATTTTATGAATAATCTGGGGCTAAAAATCAACACTTCAAAATCTGCAGTAATGCAGGGGTAGGACGAGATCGGTGAAAATGCGTCCTGTGGCCTGTAATGGGGATATTATCCATATAGTAAAAGAATTCGACTATATGGGTGTTAGATTCTCAGAGTCGGTCACAGGCCGAGCTCATGTCAACAAACAATCCCTGAAGATGACCCAATATGTAGGAGGCATTTCTTGCTTCCTGTCTCGCTGTCAGGGACATCCCCTGAACCTAGTATCTGCACAGACCAAGGCTGTAACACTATATGGAGCACCGTTGTGGGGCTACACAAAAGTACCAGAGTTGCAGGTGACGGAAAATACGTTTTTCAGAAGATTGCTGGGATCCGCTGCCTGTGTTTCAGTCCACAGGGAACTGCGTATGGATTTTTGGGAGGACCAATGGTCGCTAGCTCCGATTATGCCGATGGGCTAATGAGCGTGCCACTTAGTCACTTCCTCATTAGGGCCGTCATGGATAGGGCTAATTGGTTAGCATTTATTGTTGCCTCCCTGTCCAGAAGTAGCCTATGAGTTCTCTCCAGCCATTTCGCTGACCTCTGGGCAATTGTGCTCCTATAAGCGCATTTTGAATCTGGCAATGATGGAGAAAAGGCACTCGATGGACCGTGTCCTTAATCGGGACAGAAATCATGCCGCCATGAGCAGGTGACCAAGATCCAGCCATATCTTCTGCTGAGTTCAAACAAGGGAGAGTGTTGGCTGATCACACAAACCAGATTTGACTGTTTACAGCTGAGGGGAAACACCGTAAATTGGGAAGGGTACCCCGATTCGTCAAGTTGCCCAGTTTGTGGGGCGGATAGAGAGGGTCTTAAGCACCTTATATTGTTTTGTCCAGTGTACAGAGATATTAGGAGGTCTACAATTTCACCGGGCCTCAGGTCATGGAATATATCTGTTCCCACGGGCTGGCTGTACTATTTCTTTTGGCAGCAGATTCTGTTTTGACGGCTTGGGCATTCCTGTCCTTCTTGAAGAGAGTTTTGTACTAGAGAAAGGGGATTTTGTTTTTTTAATGCTACAGGGCATGCACTGTACTTATATATGGGTGTATCTAAATTGGATTTATAATGTATTGATTATGGAGAGAACTTGGATATTGTGGTTTTATAGTTGTGAAGTGTCAGGCTTTCTCAAATCTGATGTTGTCCCCGGAAGCTGCTGAACCCCCGCAGTCCCCTTTGGATGCTAACCTCTTAACTGGTATCAAACAGTTCAGTTGAGAGCACCCCCAAGGGAAAGGGGGAAAATGGGACAAAATAATAAACTTCAGGTTTTGCTCAGCTTCTTTATCTGCCAACCTGTTGGTGAAAATAACAACAATTCACTTTAGTCACTAACCTTTGAATTCCTTGGCTCTGACTTCTCTTTATAAATTTAAGTAATTAAACTCGCCACCATACCTGATTATCCTCTGTGAATAACGTAGAGGACGTGTATGAATTCTACTGAAGAAAACATGAAAATAGAGTCTTAGATGCTCTTACTGATTTCTTCAATTCGGTTTTGCAACAAAACTGCTAATCTCTCTCAGTTAGGGAGTTTGTCTTCAAGCAGTTCAACTGTCTTTTGCCCAAACAACCCGCTGGAAATATTATACATGTAGGTTGTATTGGTGTCTAGCTTCAACACAAATTCCAAGAATGACACTCTAACTATTCAATTTAAAATTGTTTGTTTTCTGAATGTGTAAAAGTGTTCATTAATTGGATCTTTTGCTTGCAAAGAAGATCGCTCGTAAAAGAAGCGTTCCTTTTACCAGAATATGCGCATGCGTGAAGATATTGTTTACTCCTTCTAAAATGGAAGCGCACATGAACCAGGAATTGAGTTCAAAAATAAAACTGGCTTGGGCGCATGCGAAAAGGAATAGTCTTCCACTCTTCTTAATATGAATTGTTCAAACAGGAAAGGAGAAATTCCTCAGTTACGGAGACTAATCCTTGAAGAGGCAGCCCAGTGAGGATCACGCGCCAGGTTAGAATGTTAGTAAATTAAACATAACGCATCGGAGTCGCGTGGCTACCACACTGTCACTTGCGCAGACAGTGTAAGATTTCTAACGCTAGTCCGACGCTAAGAAAAGCACTGTTACCGACAAAAGGTACAGTACTCAATAAACTTCTATACGGCCGAAAAAACACACGATGCTAAAATGAATAACAGACCTCCACACTCCAATTTGCCAGGTGCAAAAAATGTGACGCAGTTCAATTAATTTAAATACAGTTCTAGAAGTTCAAAAAATAAATTCTTGAAAGAACAAAAAGAACTACTATATAAACAAAAACTAAGAAAAACAGGAACAAGTTAATTAATAGTTTTGATATTTAACTCCTGCTTGATAATCATAAAATTCCATAAAAGATAATGAAATCACTTAGCTTGCTTCTTTCTTTCACCGGAACGTTTTCTAAGTTTCTTTTTAAATCTCCAACACTTTCCTGGTCCAAATAACTAATATTAGGCACAAAGGCCTAACTAAAGTTTTCTAAAACTTAAGAGCTTCAAACATAAGACCTTCCAGCTGGGCTTCTGACAATGAAAGGCGGTTTAGAATGTTCCAACAATGCCTTTCTTTTACTTCTGGCCAATCACTGATCCTTTTGGAATTCTCCATTTTGACTTGGGAAGCTCTCCACACTCTGCAGAGAAATTTAAGGCCCAAACCATACTTTATGTTAATCATATCCTCATTTCACCTCATTCATCCAAATCCCACGAAACCTGACAGTGAAGAACTGTGTATTTTTCTACTGTTATTTCTGTGTTTGATGGATGGATTTATCCGAATAAACATATTGACTGACAGACAAAATAAACGAGAAGGGGGTGGGGAAGAAGATGGCGGCGGGGAGAGCCGGCCGAGGCGGGATGGAACGCGGGCTTTCACCAGCAGTTCAAGTCCGCGTTCCTAGCCACCTGATTGTCTGGCTCCCCCTGCAAGGGTGCTAATAGACGTTAACCTCCTGAGGAGCCTCTACTGGCTCCCGGTTCTGGTCCAGGATAAAATCCAAAGTGCTATTCCAGACCTACACATGTTTCATTGATAGCCCTCCCTACCTCTACAGGACAGTCCCTTCCCAAGTCCCCACCACTGGCTCCTTCAGTCACCATTTCCTGTTCACATTTTTGGGATTGTGTGGCTGGCATTGTGTGCTCCCAGCCAACCCTCATTAGAAACGACTCCCTAACCTTAAAAAAAAAACTGCAATGCCGCTCTACCCTGTGCCTTAGGCTAGCCCAGCTCTCCTTGCCGCAAAAGTTAAATATAGGTTGAAAAGGGGACGCAACTAGATTTTTGCCTTTGCTAGGTTTGGGGTTCCTTTGGTGTTAATGGCCTATGTATAGGTTACTTCATTGATTGATATGATATGATAGGTTATCTACCTATCGCCCAGCACCCAGGGAGGAGAATAGACACCAAACCCACACTAGCATTAGTACACCTACAGAGCTCGCTAGACTAGAACGGCGAAGAGCAATTAGACACTTACTGGCCCTCATTACAACACTGGCGGTAACCCATGGCGCTATTAGCACCATGGTTGCTGCCGGTGTTGTAACGAGTCCACCATGGCGGAATGGGGAATTTCCACCCCATTCCAAGGTTGGCGGGGTGGTAATTCCCCATTGAACATTGGCCCTTCCCCATTCCCATTTTTGCCCCATAGGGCTCAATGGGACTGGGGAAGGCGGTAATTACGGTACCGCAAATTGCGGTACCGTAATTACCTCAAAGGTCCCTTTGCGGGTCCCTACTTTAACGGCTGGTCCAGAACAGCCGTTCAGGTCGGGTCCCGCAAAGGGACCTCGTAATTAGGCGCTAAGGGGTTAACGGCGCCGCAGCCTTTTACGGCGCTGTTAACCCCTTACCGCCAGGGTCCTAATGACCCCCACAGAGCGCTTTAGAACAGCACAGGGAGCGCTTCACACAAACCTAAAACCCTGCCAGGCGTAACCCCTTCGCCCACCCTGATGAGACTGAGAGGATTGGCGAGTGCCACACTCGGACAGAGCTCTGAATGTTAGCATGTTAAACTTCATACAACCCACTAACAAAAAACTGAGCATCTCTGCAGACTTAACTCACTCAAAAATCTCACACAACCATCTCTCGCACAACAACCCGCATGCACTTCACAACACCGCAACAACGCATAAGCCGCACCAACAGCACAAGAGGACTGAGATCGATTCGATGCTCGCACCAAAGCTCAGCACCCGGTGTACACCGAGTTGAAGCTGCCAACAGAACACCACTCCTCTCACTATCCTACTCCCGCTTCACCTGCTAACCCATCCCACCTTCTCATTTACAGATCCGCCAGAGCGCCTGGGGACCAATTCCGTTGGTGACCACCATGCGCGGTACAAATACCTTTAACATTTAACATAACGCGCTTAAATGCCCAGAGGTTTCTAAGCGCGGACCCGGGGATGGAACCTGTGGTGCTCCGTGTCGCCTTGCTTCCAAGGCGAGCGTGTTGCCGCTGAGCTATCCTCCCGAGAACTTCATGGTCAAGTTATTAATGTCTTGAAACATAGCCATAGCTTTGAATGTTTAGTGACCACACGTGCAATTGAGTACCCATATAGAAGATTCTTATGTATGTTTCAAAGGTTCAAACGTTTTTGTTTTTTTACATTCCATTTCTTTTGTCTTTTCTATGTTGTTTGGTCTTGTATGACCTCCACACGTGTGCACTGTAAAAATCAAACCGCTCCTTCAGTAACAGATGTTGTAGAGTGTCTGGAAAGACTGTAGAGTTTGTGTATCCTCTGCTCTTCACAGCCATCAGTGTGCCTGGGGCTCCGCTGTGTCTTCTGCATTGTGTGAAAGCTAAGATTTAGTGACAAACATTGTTATCCATATGTTGACCTCAATTGCTGCATGTTGCACCCTCCCCGCTAGTGTAGCTGTTCAAGCGTTAATGCCGTTTAGTTGTGGTTTGTTGAACAGCTGGGATGATTTTAGGGATCAAACAGGTAAGGGATTTGTGAACTAATTGCTTTGTGATATCATTTCTAGATTAATGCTGTCTGTCCATCTAAGAGGGATTGTGAGGCCTTCCAAACACTGAGTTACCAATCCTGGAGAAACCACCAGATTCTGTCCCCTATCCTGGGTGCCTGACAAACACCTGACAAATGCTAAACATTCATCGACAGGAGTTACTCTGAGTGTCCTAGCAAGGCCCGCTGAGTGCAGCACCTGGCCATGAGTTACGCTGAGTGTCCTAGCAAGGCCCGCTGAGTGCAGCATCTGGCCATGAGTTACGCTGAGTGTCCTAGCAAGGCCCGCTGAGTGCAGCACCTGGCCATGAGTTACGCTGAGTGTCCTAGCAAGGCCCGCTGAGTGCAGCACCTGGCCATGAGTTACGCTGAGTGTCCTAGCAAGGCCCGCTGAGTGCAGCACCTGGCATAAGTTACGCTGAGTGTCCTAGCAAGGCCCGCTGAGTGCAGCACCTGGCCATGAGTTATGCTGAGCGGCAAAGGTCCTAGCAAGGTCCGCTGAGTGCCGCACCTGGCCATGTGTTATGCTGAGCGGCAAAGGTCCTATCAAGGCCCGCTGAGTGCCGCACCTGGCCATGTGTTATGCTGAGCGGCAAAGGACCTAGCAAGGCCCGGTGAGTGCCGCACCTGGCCATGTGTCATGCTGAGCGGCAAAGGTCCTAGCAAGGCCTGCTGAGTGCAGCGCCTGGCCATGAGTTACGCTGAGCGGCAAAGGACCTAGCAAGTCCCACTGAGTGCAGCACCTGGCATGAGTTAAGCTGATGGGCAAAGGTCCTAGCAAGGCCCACTGAGTGCAGCACCTGGACAGGAGTTAAGCTGACGGGCAAAGGTCCTAGCAAGGCCCACTGAGTGCAGCACCTGGACAGGTTATAGTGAGGTTTGAGATGGCGCTCAACCAGCCTACCAGCAAACTAGGAAAGGTGAAGTGTGAGTGCTTGCGTTTTTCTTACCTCAGGCAGTGCTTTCTCACCCCACACCGTGGCCCTCGTGCTCTGCGTACGGTAATGCGTGGAGTCCACAGACTGCCTCATGCCCTCATCTGCGTATTCCCGGATCCTTGTTGTGCACAGGGGGCAATGTTTCTATTTGCAGATTGAGGGGGCGATGGGCGGGGGTGGAAATGAGGAAGGGGCGCCCTGCAGGGGCCAGTTTCAGGAGTGTGGGTCGGGCTGTTTTGCCTTGTGAGGCGTTTTCACGCTTTGCTGCAACTTCCAGTGATTTGGGGTGCCTCGCCTTGCCAGGCCCTGCTAAACGTGGCTGGGGTGGTTGCCCCCTCGCTACCCTTTCCTTTCTCGTATACCGCTCCTCGGTTCCCCGCTGCGAGTTCTTCCCACGTGCCCACTGTCACTGTGCCCCTCTGTGGTTTCCCTCCCGCGCTTCCCACTGTCATTTCCGCCCCCCTGTTGCATGGCACCCCTGTGAGGGGCCATGGTACATTCCACGGAGTTGTGTGGTCACATGGTTACCCATGTGACCAACCTAATAAAAGGTCCGAGCCGCTTCTGGCTCGGCAGTCACGAGTGAACCTGACTCCGCGTGGTGTGTTGTGTTGGTGCCGGGGGGGTGCCTCGCCACGTGTGCTGGGCCCAAGGTCGGGGCCCAGCTTGAGGACGGTGCCCCTGCCGGGCAACGCCGTCCGGACGGTGCCCCTGCCGGGCAACGCCGTCCCTGTGGGTCCCCCAGCCATGTGAGGCGGGTTGGGGATGCGACCCCGGCCTGGGTGCCCCCAGAGCCGGGGCCGCGGTAAGCCGGTTGCCTGCCGGCCATGTGTGGCGCTCCGGTGTCCCGGAGCGGGTGGGATGAACCCCCACCCTTCATCACGCGGCGTGATCGCCGCACTGCAGCGTGTGGTGTCGGGCGCTACCCGACACGAGTGTGGGGCTGCCCGGTGGACCGGGACAGCCCCCAACACCCCCCATCCCCCAGTGCCCAGTCCAGTTCATGTTGTAGGCCCCTGGGGGCCAATGCAGTGTGCGTGGCTGGCTGGAAGACTGTGCCCTTGGACCTCATGCCTCATCTAAAGGGCTGTGGCTTGCCTGGACGCGCTGCTGGTGTTGCAGGTGGGCCCCAGGCGCAGGCATGCACAGGGCCCACTAGGCCCAAAGGCTCGGGGCCCTTGCGCTGGCAGTCCTGCATTTCCAAGGGCTCAGGGGGGAGGCTTGCAGCGAGGGGATGGGGTCCCGAGGCGTGGCGTGCACTTGCTTCGTGCTGCATGGCGGCGAGCCTCGAGTTCGCGGACTCTGGGTGCTGGCTGCTGCATGAGGGCGCCGAGGGGGTCTGGAAAGAGTTAACACATCTAAGGAACTGACTCCGGGGGCAGGCATTTCCTCCAGCTGCGGCACCGGGGCGAGGGCGACACAGGCCATTCTTTCAGTGAGCGCCAGTGGATGGTGCCAGGCTGGGCTGCCCTCCTGCCCGAGGATAAAACGGCCTTATTTAGGCATCAGCGCGGCTTCTCGACCACCCTCCCAGCCCCCCCCCCCCCCCCCCGCCAGCTGCTGCTGCAGAGGGAGTCATTTTTAAACATTCAGAAACACGCTCTGCAGAGAACTGGTCTGAAAACGTGAAATCCTGAGGTTACTAGGCGCTATTTGCGTCTGCTCGCGAAACCATGGCAACATACACATAATCACTTTCTTCTGAGCTGGTGGACTCCCTCCCGTCCAATCAAAGGGCTGTTTACACCCTTAATTGAGTGCTTGTTTTCAGCAGGACATTGTGACGTGGGTGTGGGTGTCGGGTGTGAAGTTCACTGGCAATTCTGAGCGATTCTTTCCTGGGAATCGGGCACCGCGCGCATGTTAATGACCCTTCGGTCCTCCCAGGAGGCCTGGGCCACAGGAATATTAATTCGGGCTCGATCTTTGATTAAAACCACCTGATTAAGTAGATTAATGACGTGCCATTTAGCGCGTCCTTCCTTGCATGCAAAACATCCCGCAGCAAGCTGCAATTTTAATTTACCACTAACACATACGTGCAATGGAAAGTTTTCAGTGTCAGCCAATGGCTTGTGTGATGCGGCGCCAAAGCTCAAATAAGTGAATTAGGAAAAACTACCCATCAGCGTAAGACTGCTTATTGTCCTGAGTGCAAGATTGCTTTCTTAGGAAGGGTGCACCTGTGAAAGCTTCTGCGGCCTGTATCCGGGATGAGTGTGCTAGACTTGTGTAGAGATGTAAAGTGCAGAGCAAGCGACCAAGGAAAGCTTCTGCAGCCAGGCTCCTGGATCAGCATGCTGGACTTCGGTGGAGGATGTGAAGTGCAGCGCAAGCGCACCAAGGAAAGCTTCTGAAACTAGCATACGGGATAAGTATGCTGGACTTCGGTGGAGGATGTGAAGTGCAGTGCAAGCGCACCAAGGAAAGCTTTTAAAGCTGGGAGCCTGGATTAGAGTGCTAGACTTGTGTAGAGATGTAAAGTGCAGCGCTCGCTCACTAAGGAAAGCTTCTGCAGCCAGGATCCTGGATCAGTTTGCTGGACTTCGGTGGAGGATGTGAAGTGCAGCGCAAGCGCACCAAGGAAAGCTTTTAAAGCTGGGAGCCGGGATGAGTGTGCTAGGCTTAGATGGTGGATGAGAAGTGCAGAGCTAGCTCACTAAGGAAAGCTTCTGCAGCCAGGATCCTGGATCAGTTTGCTGGACTTGGGTGAAGGATGTGAAGTGCAGCGCAAGCGCACCAAGGAAAGCGTCTAAAGCTAGGATCCGGAATGAGTGTGCTAGGCTTAGATGGTGGATGTGAAGTGCAGAGCTCGCTCACTAAGGAAAGCTTCTACAGCCAGGATCCTGGATCAGTTTGCTGGACTTCGGTGGAGGATGTGAAGTGCAGTGCAAGCGCACCAAGAAAAGCTTCTAAAGCTAGGATCCGGGATGAGTGTGCTAGGCTTAGATGGTGGATGTGAAGTGCAGAGCTCGCTCATTAAGGAAAGCTTCTACAGCCAGGATCCTGGATCAGTTTGCTGGACTTCGGTGGAGGATGTGAAGTGCAGTGCAAGCGCACCAAGAAAAGCTTCTAAAGCTAGGATCCGGGATGAGTGTGCTAGGCTTAGATGGTGGATGTGAAGTGCAGAGCTAGCTCACTAAGGAAAGCTTCTACAGGCAGGATCCTGGATCAGTTTGCTGGACTTCGGTGGAGGATGTGAAGTGCAGTGCAAGCGCACTAAGAAAAGCTTCTAAAGCTAGGATCCGGGATGAGTGTGCTAGGCTTAGATGGTGGATGTGAAGTTCAGAGCTAGCTCACTAAGGAAAGCTTCTGCAGCCTAGATCCTGGATCAGTATGCTGGACTTCGGTGGTGGATGTGAAGTGCAGCGCACGCGCAGCAAGGAAAGCTTCTAAAGCTAGGATCCGGGATGAGTGTGCTAGGCTTAGATGGTGGATGTGAAGTGCAGAGCTAGCTCACTAAGGAAAGCTTCTACAGCCAGGATCCTGGATCAGTTTGCTGGACTTCGGTGGAGGATGTGAAGTGCAGTGCAAGCGCACCAAGAAAAGCTTCTAAAGCTAGGATCCGGGATGAGTGTGCTAGGCTTAGATGGTGGATGTGAAGTTCAGAGCCAGCTCACTAAGGAAAGCTTCTGCAGCCTAGATCCTGGATCAGTTTGCTGGACTTCGGTGGAGGATGTGAAGTGCAGCGCACGCGCAGCAAGGAAAGCTTCTAAAGCTAGGATCTGGGATGAGTGTGCTAGGCGTGGGTGGAGGATGTGAAGTTTGTTTGTTTTATTCATTCATATTGCGCGGCAAACCCGCGGGTATCAGGGCGCGGGAGCATCAAGGTCATTCTCAGCTTGGCTACAGTGCTGTACAGTAGTTTACAGGTGTGTACATGGGTCAGTACAGGTACAGGTACAGATACAGGCATAGTCATTCAACAATAATTTACAAAATGTACATAAGGAGAGAAAGCATGGTGAGGTTATCGGTCATTTTCCTTTGTCCATTGGATGTATTTGTGTCTAAAGAGGGGGTAGGTTTGAGGTGTCCTTAAGGTAGGTGGAATGGAGTTCCAGTGTTGGGCTGCTTTCACCTGGAAGCTATTACTGCCAATTTTGGTTAATATAAATCTAGGGACTGTAAGCATATTGGCGTTTGCAGTTCTGGTGGATAGGTTGGGGGTGTATCTCTTAACTCTGTCGACAAGGTAACGAGGGGTGCATTGTTGAGGCATTTGTGCATCAGAGAAGCTACCTTGAGCATGATTTTGTCGGTGGTGGTGAGCCAGTTGTGGGCTCTGCTAATGTTGGAGATGGGTTCTTTTTTGGGGACACTGAGAGCATTGTTTTGCAGAATCTGGATTTTATTTGTAACATATTTATTGGCGCCTACATATAGGGCGTTACAATCCAGTTTTGACAAGATTAGGGCTCTGGCTAAGGTAGTGCAGCTCTGGTCGAGAGGAAGGGTTTACCTGTTCTTATTAATTGACAGGTGTAAGCTGTAGAGGATCCCATGGAGCTAACCTCTTTGCAGAAGGATAGGGTGGCATCTAGATAGAACCCTAGCGTTTTAACTTCTTTGGCCACATTAATAGGATTGGCATCTATATTGAAGCTTGCGTATTTGTGATCCAATTTGTTTAAGTTGGGGGTGGAACGAAGGATGATGAGTTTGGTTTTGTCATTCAGGCATAGACTGTGAGAGGCCATCCATGCCTGGATGATGAGGTACACCTTGTTTACCAAGGCCAAATCCTTGTCGTAATCTCCTGTCATCGGGATGAGGATCTGGGTATCATCGGCGTAGTTAGTGTAGGTGATACCCAGACCATCCAGATCATCGAACAGGGGCTTGTGAACACGTTGTAGGGGAGACCCATGACCCCTGGGGTCCTGTTGTTGAGGAAAGATTCGATCCAGCCGATGGCCTCTTGCGAGAAGTGGGCTGCCGAGTCTAGGTGATTGCAGAGGATTTTGTGGTCCACTAAATCGAATGCTGCTGAGAGGTCAGTAATAGAGCAGGTTTCCCGTTGTCTTTAAGGGTATCAATTTGAGCTTTAAGGTCGATAAGTGCGGTCTCTGTCCCGTGTTGGGGTCTAAAGCAAGACTAACGGATTCACAGGAGATGGTTTGTTTCAAGGTATTGTTGTATTTGTAGATAGGCTAGATAGGAGGCTGCACCTTCCCTTCCTCTCCTTCCCCCAGAAGCTCACGGTCTCCAGAGCCCTGGTTCTCTCGAAGCTGGACTACTGTAACAGCCTCTATCTTAATCTACCTGCCTCTACTCTCCGCCCTCTGCAACTCATCCAGAACAGGACTGCGAGACTTGTCCTTGGCCTCAAGCCCTGGGACCGTATCTCTCCAGGACTGAAATCTCTGCACTGGCTCCCAGTGGCTGCGAGGATAAAGTTCAAAACCCTCTGCATTGTCCACAAGGCCTTCTGGGGCCTGGGTCCTAAATACCTTCAACCCTCTCTTCCCAAATATCTTCCTTCCCGAGCCCTTCGCTCATCCGCCTCCAACTCCCTCAGGGTCAGCTGCTTCTCGAAGCAACGAGCTGGGGGTAGATCTCTCTCCGCGGCAGAGGCCTCCCTCTGGAACAGCCTTCCTGCCTCCCTGAAACTTGAGGAGAACCATCTTTGGTTCCGGAAGCACCTCAAAACCTTCCTCTTTGCTTCTGCTTTCTCTCTCCCTCTCCCCTGCTAATTCTTCATTGATACTGCACTGAACCTGCACCTCGGCCACTCTCACCGACCTCGGTCCTTGGCCCAGCCACTCTCCACTTGCACTGCCTCCCTGGCAACCCCTGCACTGCGGGACTGTCTCTGCATCCCTTACAGCCCCCCCTCCCAGCACTTGTCTGCACTTACCTTGCACTTGCCACCAGCTGGCCCTATTTATTATTTCTTTTTTTATTCTACTTACCCGGTTCAGCACTTCCCCTTTTTCCCTTCCCCCTACCCCTGCACTTGCGCGATCTGAATGACACCTGGCCTAGTAGGATCGTTGTCTGTCTCCTCCTGTTCCCCCTGCATCATTGCGCCTTGAAACACTTGTGTATAGGCGCGTTACAAATGCCATATCATATCAAATCTAATATTTTGAGCAGGAAGGAGACAGTGGTGATGGGTCTGTAGTTTGTGGGTATTGATGGGTCTAAAGAGGGATTTTTGAGTAAGGGGAGGACCCATGACTCTTTGAGATTGCTGGGGATGGTCCCTAAGGAGAAGGAGGCATTGATGAGCTTGATGAAGGGTGAAAAGTCCCTGGCAGAATCTTTGATGATCTGTGAAGGACAGGGGTCGCCTTGGCAGTTCGATGGTTTGAGGCTGAGAATTATTTGGGGGTGGGGTGGTGTTAGGCACATGGGCTGTGCAGACGAGGGATTCTTTCTTGTTATTGATTTGACTTCTAGGCCTGCGGCTTTATTGGAGAGGGCATTTTGGACACTAGTGCACCATTGTTTGTCTTTCACACAAGTGTCAAGGACTGGAATAGGTGTTTCCAGCTCTTTGATCATAGTAAACAATTATTTAATGCTAGAGTTAGCTTGTGATATTCTAAGGTTGTATGACTCTTGTTTGGTGGTTATAATTTCTTTTTTGTAGAGTGCAGTTATTTTATTGAGGTTCAACTTATTATTAGCTGAGGGGATTGTCTCCAGGCCTGTTTGCTTTTGCGTTTCTCGAGTCTGAGAGATTTCAGATAGGGTGAGAACCATGTGTTCAGGTGTTTTTTGGGTTTGCTTTTCCTAAGTTTTAGCGGTGCGATGGCATCTAGAGCCGATCTCATGATTTTGTTGTAGCCATCTACAAGGGCGCGAGGGTTCGGGAGAATAAGGAGTATGAGTTTTTCAGCAGTAATGTTTTTTTTTATTTCTCGTTGGGATGGCTCAGGCTAGTGAGATATTAGTAGTAGGGGTTGAGGCCTCGAGGGAGAAGGTGAGGAGGTGGTTCTGATCATGGCTGAGGCGAGATGTCAGTAATGGAGGCTAGACAATTATAGTCCGCAATCCAGTCGAGGGTTCTCCCCTTGTTGTGGGTGGGGAGGGTCACTCTTTGGTTAAATCCTAGCTCAGAAAGGATGTCGTCGATAAGGGTGGCCTGAGGGTCTTTAGGGTCTTTATAGCCTAAGTTAAAGTCACCTAGGAGGAGGCTCCGGGACGTGTTCTTTAAGTTGTTAGTAAGGGTGCTTGTAAGGTCCTCTTCGAAGGAGCCTCGAGGGCCAGGGGTCTGTAGAGTGGATGAATGGTGAGGGATTGGGAGTTGGCAATGGGCATTTTAGCTATTATCGATTCACAAGATGTGGGGTTGTCTGATGTGGCAGGTTTCAAGTTAAGGTGAGTTTTGCCAATTATGGTGAGGCCCCCGCCTCTGGATTCTGTTCATTCTGCTCTGAAGATGGTGTAGTCATCTGGCTAGCATAAAAGCTGGGCCAGCGGCTGTGCGGAGCCAGGACTCAGTGATGGCTAAAGAGTCCAGTTTTTCTTCTAGTATGAGGTCTGCTGTGTCTGTAGCAGGGGCTACTAAGGGGCGTGCATTTATTAGGGTGCCTCTGATGGGAGGGGCAATGGTTTTAGTGGGCATAGGTGGAGTGGCTAAATTGTAAGGCTTGAGCTTAATATCGGTGGTAGTTGAGTTGTGCTTAGGTCTATACATGGGCTGGATGGTGGGTGTGACTATGTACTCTGGTGGAGTCCAGTTAGTCTGTTTGGAGTGAGGGGTATCCCTAGCACGAGGTTCATAGAGTTTAGGTAGCCTGGCTCGTAGTCTAGAGTTTCTGGCTGGGGGACTACAAGGGGTAGATAAGTAAGGATGTGTGTGTGGATGGGTGGGTAGGTGGTGACGGTGGGTAGGAGTGAGTCATGGTATTAGGGAGTATAGTGACTGTGCGGGCGAAGCTGAATGTATAGCTTGTGTGGCAAGATAAGTGTATAAGGTGGAGAATTACTCTCAGGAGGGCTGAGTAGATACCTGGGAGGTACATTCTGTTAGTAATAGATAGTGATGCCGGCAAATCTGGTCATACAAGACGAGCACTAGAGTGCATCAGACAGGGCCGTTCAGTTATAACACTTCTATGCAGACCAGTAATAAAAACAACGTATTGTTAAAACAAAAAAACAACTAAACGGAGGAGAGCTTTGCTCGCAGCCTCAGAACACATGCTAAGAAACTTCCAACGGACCTTGGCGTGTTCTTTCTCAGATGTATCGCTACAAGAGGTGAGATCACACAGCTTCAGATACTATTTCAAAGCCCCCTTCTTTGCAGCCAAGCCCTGTGCAAGTATTGCACTGTTGCGAAGACAACACAAGATGACACTGGTTGTCTGAGAAGCGGCACCATTTTCACTACGGCGCGAACGCCCATAGCCCTCAGGACTAGTCTCAAGTCCAGTTTTCTCAGGGCTGTTGTATTTGTATTTGTATTTATTTATTTATATTGCGCAGCCTGCCCGCGGGCATCAGGGCACATGTTTGGAAGGGTTACATTGAAAAGTTTCAGAAGGCAGTTACATATTACATAATATATATACATAGAGCAAAGATATATACATACATTTACAAGGGTAGTCAATAATCACAGTATATACAGAGATAATTGTGGGGGCACAGCATGCAATAGATGTTACCAAAAGGTAGCCGAAGCTTCATCTTGCTCATGGAGCCATTGTTTTGCTCTGTTTTTGAAGGATTGAGGGTAGGGGACATTCCTGAGATCATTGGGTAGGGAATTCCAGAGCTTCGCCGCCAGGACTGGGAAGCTCGAGCCTCTGGCAGTCTGTAGCTTGAAGCTAGGGATGATGATGAGTGTGTGTGCTTGTGCAGATCTTAGAGGTCTGGAGGCTGTGTGTTGAGTGAAGCGTGCTGAAAAGTAGGCCGGTGCTGCATTGTTCTGTGCTTTGTGGCTTAGAACAAATGTTTTGAGAGCGATACGCCGTGAAATGGGAAGCCAACGTAAGTTGTGTCTAGTGGATGAGATGTGTGCGCGCCTGGGTATGTTGAGAGCAGCCCTGATGGCGTAATTCTGAGTTACCTGAAGTCTTTCAATGTTTCTTTGACTCATTCCCAAGTAGAGGGCATTACAGTAGTCAATTTTGGATAGGATGAGGGTTCTAGCAAGGATCAGGCAGTTGTCCATAGTTAAGAAGGGACGGCAAGCAGTGATTAGTTTGCACGTGTATGCTGATGCTGAGACTACTGAGTTGGTTTGTCTGGTGAGAGAGCGGGTGGAATCTAGGTAAATTCTGAGGGTTTTAGTGACATTAGTGACCTTGATGATGTTACCATCAATGTTGAAGGAATCATATTTGCTGTCAAGTTTTGAAAGTTTGGACTGAGAGCCTAGGATGAGTAACCCAGTTTTCTCATCGTTTAGGCAGAGACCGTGGTGGGCCATCCACGCCTGGATGACAGTGTAGACTGCATTTAGAGCTTTGAAGTCAGTTGCATAATCACCAGTGATAGGGATGAGTATCTGGGTGTCATCCGCATAATTTGTATAGGTGACACCCAGATGGTCAAGAATATCAAAGAGTGGTTTAGTAAAAACGTTATAGAGCGTGGGTGATACGCACAAGCCTTGTGGGACTCCACAGGGGACGTGCACTGGATCAGCAGCGGCAAGAGGTGAGAAGACTCTTGTGGATCTATTGGCAAGGAATGAGCTGATCCAGGAGGTATCTGCCTCGGAGAAGTGGGCGGCCGTTTTGAGATGCTGGCAGAGGATTTGATGGTCCACCAGATCGAAGGCGGCGGATAGGTCTAAAAGGAGTAGGAACGCTTGTTTGCCCTTGTCCTTCAGATCCTCAATTTGTGTTTTTAGATCTATTAGGGCTGTCTCTGTGCCGTGTCTCAGCTGGAAACCAGATTGCCTAAGTCCTAATAGGTTGTTTTTATCAAGATAATATTGAATTTGGAGATATGTGGCACGATCCAGGAGTTTTAGGAGGTAGGGCACTGTGGTGATAGGCCTGTAGTTGGTGGGGTTGCTAGGGTCTAATTTAGGTTTTTTAATTAAGGGGATTACCCAAGCATCCTTGAGGTTATTTGGTACTACGCCAGATTTAAAGGAGGAGTTGATGAGGGAGGTGATGAGGGGAGCAAGCTTGGGTGCAGCTTCCTTTACAGTTGGTGCTGGGCAGGCGTCACCTTGACAATTGGATGGTTTTAACTTCTTGATGATATTTTCCACTAACCTAATGGTGAGGGATGAGAAGCTAAAAGGTTTGAACGAGTGATTCGGGGATGGGATGTTGTAGGGTAGGGTGCTAGCTGCAGAGTCGAGGAGATGATTTTGTACTCGGACAGATCAATAGAAAATGTATCAGGGTTTCACAAGCTGCCCCACACATGGGACACATTCCCTCCCCGCCCCTCCTCTGTGATTTTCCATGATTTCATGAAGGAGGCTACTCGTAATATTTCCAGCCTCATCCGTAGGTGCAAGGATCTTTCGTATGCTGGATTAATGAGATCTAAGTACCGCCGGAATCCCTGTTCCAGGCCTATTATATTCTCGCCCAATCTTAAGGGACTGGGCTTTTGTTTACCAGTTGGGCCATCAATATATCTTTGGAAGATTTTTTCAGTTCCCTAACTGACAGTTGTGAGCAGGCGATTGGATTCTCCCAAAGTTCGCCAACTTCAAGAGTGTACAAATGTTCTTGACATGGAGCGCCAAGCCCAATCCTTTGCCTCCTTCTAAGGCCATCACATGCGACCCTCTTTCCGCCATAGCTTTAACCAATACAGGACCGGTTTGTAGGCCTGCTGGGATGACACTGGAATAATGTCAACTTCTAGGTATATCAACGCTGATAGAGCTCTTTCAAGGAGTAGAAGCAGTTTCTTCAGAAATCTACGTTCACAAAGATCCAATTTTCCTGGAGCAACATAACCCCGTATTTGTGAACCATAAGGGGCTGCTGGAAGGCTTACGGACTGGAGACACTGACTCATGCCGTGAGTGGAAAGCTCGAATAGCGCCACAGTACTTCTGCAAGGTTATTCCGGACTTTTCCACCTCTGGGTTCCAGTTACCCCCCTCAGCCCCCCCCCCCCCCCCACCACGTCTCAAGGAACCGGACTCCCAGATAATCAAATAAAATAAAAACAACCTGCTGCAAGCGGACACCTATTACCTCAATAGTCAGGGCATTACTTTTTACAAACCTTGCTTTGAAAACGATTATTTTAGATTTCTCGATGTTTAGCTCCAAGGGTAACTCCTTACATTTTGTTAAAAAAACATTCAGTGTTTGGTTGTACTACAGCTGCTAGTTCTCCAGAGGGCACTTCCTAGGAGTCCTTTGGGCAGGGAGGAATGCCAAATGCTACTACTATAGCTGCTAGTTCTCCAGGGGTCACTTCCTAGGAATCCTTTGGGCAGGTAGGAATGCCAAAGGCTACTACTATAGCTGCAGTTCTCCAGAGGGCACTTCCTAGGAGTCCTTTGGGCAGGGAGGAATGCCAAAGGCTACTACTATAGCTGCAGTTCTCCAGCGGGCACTTCCCAGGAGTCCTTTGGGCAGGGAGGAATGCCAAAGGCTACTACTATAGCTGCTTGTTCCCTAGGGGGCACGTCCAGGGAGTCCTTTGGGTAGGGAGGAATGCCAAAGGCTACTACTATAGCTGCTAGTTCTCCAGGGACACCTCCTAGGAGTCCTTTGGGTAGGGAGGAATGCCAAAGGCTACTACTATAGCTGCTTGTTCTCCAGGGGGCACGTCCAGGGAGTCCTTTGGGTAGGGAGGAATGCCAAAGGCTACTACTATAGCTTCTAGTTCTCCAGGGGCACCTCCTAGGAGTCTTTTGGGTAGGGAGGAATGCCAAAGGCTACTACCATAGCTGCTAGTTCTCCAGGGGCACCTCCTAGGAGTCCTTTGGGTTGGGAGGAATGTCAATGGTTGCTACTATAGCTGCAGTTCTCCAGAGGGCACTTCCTAGGAGTCCTTTGGGCAGGGAGGAATGCCAAAGGCTACTACTATAGCTGCAGTTCTCCAGCGGGCACTTCCCAGGAGTCCTTTGGGCAGGGAGGAATGCCAAAGGCTACTACTATAGCTGCTTGTTCCCTAGGGGGCACGTCCAGGGAGTCCTTTGGGTAGGGTGGAATTCCAAAGGCTACTACTATAGCTGCTAGTTCTCCAGGGGCACCTCCTAGGAGTCCTTTGGGTAGGGAGGAATGCCAAAGGCTACTACTATAGCTGTTTGTTCTCCAGGGGGCACGTTCAGGGAGTCCTTTGGGTAGGGAGGAATGCCAAAGGCTACTACTATAGCTGCTAGTTCTCCAGGGGCACCTCCTAGGAGTCCTTTGGGTAGGGAGGAATGCCAAAGGCTACTACTATAGCTGCTAGTTCTCCAGTGGCACTTCCTAGGAGTCCTTTGGGCAGGTAGGAATGCCAATGGTTGCTGCTATCTGCTAGTTCTCCAGTGGCACTTCCTAGGAGTCCTTTGGGCAGGGAGGAATGCCAAAGGCTACTACTATAGCTGCTTGTTCTCCAGGGGGCACGTCCAGGGAGTCCTTTAGGTAGGGAGGAATGCCAAAGGCTACTACTATAGCTGCTAGTTCTCCAGGGGCACCTCCTAGGAGTCCTTTGGGTAGGGAGGAATGCCAAAGGCTACTACTATAGCTGCTAGTTCTCCAGGGGCACCTCCTAGGAGTCCTTTGGGCAGGGAGGAATGCCAAAGGCTACTACTATATCTCCTAGTTCTCCAGGGGGCACTTCCTAGGAGTCCTTTGGGCAGGGAGGAATGCCAATGGTTGCTACTATATGCTAGTATTCCAGAGGGCACTTTCTGTGAGCTATTTGTGCCGAGAGGACTGTCACAGGCTACTACTAGCCGCTCGTCCTCCATATTTCAAAACTTAATTAGCTTCAAAACAAATAAGTCTTTGTCAGGATAATTGGGCACCACTTAAGTGTCAGTTCTACTTCATCAGCCAGAACATTTAATTAGCTTCAAAACAAAGTTATTTGTCAAGATATGTTGGCACCACTTCATGTTAAGCTTTACCCCACCACAGTACTTTGAGTTTCCACCTGCTTTACTATCATTCCAAGTTTACCACTTATACAACACTCTGCTCCAGTGTATTCTTGCCAGAACAGAACCAATGGTTACAAATGCTCTTGGTCTGGTATACTGTTCTGCCAGCCAAGATAAACTACTGTAGTTTTCTGTGTGGGTATACTCTCCTGCCTGAGCAGAACCAATTGGCACACAGTTCCAGGACATGGATTACTCCCTTGCCAGACCCATCTACTACCTCAAAGTACTTCTGGCGGTAAGGGTCAACTTCAAAGGTTTTAACATTGTCTTCTGATTCACACAATCAGGTTTATGACTTTCCTCAACTGATACAAGAATCGCATTGGTGCTATTTATTACACATGAATGATTGGCACATGCAAGACAGGCAATGCTTCCTTCCTCTTGAACCTCTTTTATCAGCACGGCCCCCCTCTTGCCAATCTCGTGCCACCTTTGTATTATTTACCAAATGCTGATAATAACTCGTTCTCTTATTCACACTTCTTTGGCTTTGGCAATGTGGATTTATGCGGTTCTCTACACCTGGACAATATTCTTCACACACTGTTGGGCTCAGTTATCGTGTTTTGGCTTAGGCAACCCTGGTTGTTTCTCAGTTGCTTTAATATGCATCCCTTTTGGCTTTGGCAATAGTAGTTTATGTACCTTTTTTGGGAAACTGCCCCTTCGTGTGATTGGTTGTTATAATTGCCCACTATATCACAATCACCTCCTTCTGGTGGGACCTTTAAAGTCTCTTTATGCCATCTGTCTTGTGTTATCAGTTTGGTATGTGTCATGATCAGTAATTTGTTTACATGGTATTCAAAAGGGAGTCTGGATTCAAGCAACTAGAACATCAAGAAGCCAGAGAAGAAGCAGAACTTAAGGAATTCAGAAGTAAAAGTACCTTTATTCCTCCAATAAGTATACCTTCAATAGAAATCTTCGAAAAACAAGTCACAAGAGACTTTGAGAAACTTAAGTTCAAAAGTCAATCACCTCGAAACATGAAACCTCACGAACTTAAATTGATACGTGATCTATATGGAGACCACACAATCACAATAAGGGCTGCGGATAAAGGAGGAGGCTTAGTACTACTTAACACAAGGGAATATGAAGAAGAATGTGAAAGACAACTAAGCGATGGTAATACTTATGCCAGATTGACACAAGATCCCACATCGGAGATTAAAGAGAATTTGAAGACTTTGTTGGACAAGGCGGAGGAATTGGAGTGGATTAATCACCACACAAAGAAATTCTTGATTAATACACACCCTAAGATACCACACTTTTATACCCTTCCTAAGATACACAAAGATCTCATCAAACCCCCTGGAAGACCAATCGTAGCAGGGATTAACAGCATACTGGAACCCTTAGGGAAATATGTGGATTACTTCTTACAACCACTGATTCAAAAAACCAGTACATATATCAAGGACTCGACACATTTTTTACAACTCTTGAACGAAACTGTATTTAATTGCAACAACATATGCTTTACTATCGATGTTAAAAGTCTCTACACATCGATCCCGCACGATTTAGGGGGTGAAGCGGTAGAATGGATGCTACTCAATGCTGAAGAGATACCGGCTCAGAAAGAATTTATAATGGTTCTTCTGGAGTTTATTAGTAACAACTCATACTTTCGATATAAGAATGAGTACTATCTCCAAGTGGCTGGGACAGCCATGGGAGCCACCATGGCCCCCTCTTATGCTAATTCATTCATGCATAAATTCGAATCCGAACATATACTACAGAATGAACATTGGTTCCTGAAATTAAGTCTCTGGATCAGGTACATTGACGATATATTCGGAATATGGAAAGATACGGAAGAGGAATACCTAAAGTTCTTCGCACATCTGAACAGCATAGATGCTCATATCCAATTCACTCAAGAACACTCCCAAACCAACATACACTTCTTGGATGTAGACATTAAGATTACTGACACAGGATATCAGACTACCATCTTTCGAAAACCCACGGATCGTAACAATCTATTACAACGTCTCAGCTTCCATCAACCGAGCCTCATAAAAAATCTTCCATACAGCCAGATGCTCAGGGTGAAAAGATTGGTAAGTGACCCAGAAGACTACAAGCTAGCTATCCGTGAGATGGGGAAAAAGTTCCTGGAAAGAGGATATACAGAAGAGGAAATAAACACAGCAGAATCACGAGTAGCTACACAAAACAGAGAAGAGCTATTGAAGACAAAAACCAGACAGGAATCAGTTCCACCATTAGTGTTTGTGTCTAGATACTCACGACAAAGTAATCGCATTAAGTGCATTATTCAAAAACATTGGAATACTTTATTATGCGATCAGAGAGTTGAACATCTATTTAAGGAAGTACCCACATTTGCTTACCAACGGAGTCAAAACCTAAAAGATAGACTGGTTCAAACTAAACCAGCACCTAAAAAGAAGCTTACAGAAAGAATTGGGACGTTTCCGTGTTTAAGTTGCAGTAATTGCAGCTATGTGATGAGAGGAGAGACAATAAAACATTCACACACAGGAGAGACAATCAGACTGAGAAATTTTGCTACATGTGATTCAACCAACGTGATTTATGCTATCAAATGTCCGTGTGGACTGTACTATGTGGGTCAGACATTGCGAGTAGCAAAAATTAGGTGGAATGAACACAGATCGTGCATAAGAAACCATAATCCAAACTCAGCAGTGTCAAGACATTGGGATGAAAAGAAACACAACTTGGTCCAAATCCGTTTTGTCATCCTAGAGGTGGTTTCAAAAAGAGACATCCACGAGAATTTCCAAAAAAGGATGGACCAAAGAGAATCCTTTTGGATAGACCGGCTGAGCTCCCTTTCTCCAAAGGGGCTCAATGAAGAAATAAACTTTATGTGCTTTTTGTAAAAGCATTTTGGTCAACTTAATTATTTCTTTACTCTTCGATTTTTTATCTAAAGAAGATTTACACCTGCCATGTAAATATCTGTCATATATCTGCTATCCTTTTGTCACAATTTATTTCCTAGTTGTATTATTGCGCTGTTTATTTTGCCCCAAATTGCTCTAATGACTTAGTAGCGACAGTAAATATGTTCGGGAGCGAAAATGCTCTAGACTGTTTATCTCTTCCATATGTTCAATTGTTAATGCGGACCTTATGTCTTGCATATAAACACTACTACGACAAAAACATTTTTAAAAAATTTGACACACGCTGCTAATTTTCCAATTACTACGGCTACGGCGCCAATTGACGCTGTAGACAGTTAACTACTTGCACTGTCTCACAGAGTGCTGGTCACCATGGAGACATCCCCGCCCCCGGGCTAACACTCGGGGGTGGGGCGCGAGGCGTACGTGCACCAGGTCGGTCCACGACGCCTCGTACCGTCTCCATGGTGACCTTTAAAACGAAAGGTAAACTTACACGAGCGTGTTCCAAGCGGCTCAGTCTGCAGCTACACGTTGTGCACGGCAGGAGCTGAGTAAGTACAGCAGTACCGATTAGGATTAACATACCCACGAAAGAGATTGAGGATGACTCAAAATTGTTGTTTAATTTGCTTATAGATCTGATTGTGTATACGTACAACGACTCGAGTTCAGAGATCGGCTTGACCGAGGTATGACAAATATATAGAGCTAAAAGAAAATGATAGAATGTCTTTCTACTTTAGTCAACTAATTGACATACCGTTTTGTTTTATTTTTGCTTATTTCCTCTCCAAATGAACATGACTCGTGGATGGGTATGTGATTTTCGAAATAACTCTCTACAAATGTCTGCAATAATTGTTATATTTGTTATAATTACTATATTTGCATATACATATACTGTTACTAGTTAAACTAATTTTTATGCTTTTTGCTATAATACCGCCCTGAAGAAGGATTGTATCCGAAATGCATTGGCACCAAAGTATTATGGGCAATTTGAGATGAGAACTCATTGTGTGATGTATAAAAATTAAACTTCCATTGGCGGCAAACGATATAGGAATGTGAATTAAACAATTCCTGCCAAAAGAATTTATTGGAACTCTATTACTTCCATATCATAAATCAGTGACTGAATATTAGCAACCAAATTGGGGCAAACTGAGATGCGCCTTTCTTAACTTAGTGGATACACTTTGTTTCTTGGAAGTTTTTTTGATCAGTTTGGTATGTGTCATGATCAGTAATTTGTTTACATGGTATTCAAAAGGGAGTCTGGATTCAAGCAACGGGTAATCACGGAGCGCTCCAGTGTCACAAAATAATAGTGAACTCACCGGGTTTGCCATGCACGTCCATGTACCCCATTGCTCTCAGTTCGTCTGCTTCAGTTCTGCTGCACGGCCTGGCAACTTCTCAGGCACGGTTTCCCGCATCACCCGTCTGTGACTTCCATAGCCCTTGCAGCTCCTCCAGCTATCCAGTGCCCGTCCTGCCACTTTTGAACGCTTCACCACAGGGAAAGTCATAGAAGGGTACGCTATCCGCTGCCCGACCTCTGCAACTGATCTCCCCAGCGACCCGGCGCTCGCCTGCCACAGCTGTACGCTTCACAATGGTGAAAGATAAAAAGGTGCGCTTTCCACTGTGCAACCTCTGCAGCTGAAATCTTGAGCCCATCAATTTCTCTCGCCACTCTGGTCCCTGCATTCTGGCTCTTCCATGATTTCTTTCTCTGCTGCTTCGTGGGTATTCCACAAATCCTCCACAAACTACTTCTACTTCTACTACTGCTCGCCTGCTGCTGCTTCGGCTGCCTCAACTTCTTCCACCTTGGTCTTATGGCCTGCACCTGAGGAGGCCTTTTATGCCTCTCAACCATCATCAGGTGTGGGTCATTAACCTTAATGGGCTGCACTCTGCACCTCTCTTCCTCGTCCCAGTACTCTGGGAATTTTGGGACTTAAAGTCCCTAATAGAAAAGTCTGTTTTCTCAATAATATTTTCCTTTTTCTCTCTAAGCAAATTCCTGAAAGGGGTATCATAAGAAAAAATGATAGGGTGTTTCAGAGGTTTGAGGTTTAGCAAGTTGCTGATTGGTCGTTTCTAAGGACCTCTCTGCATGCTTTTCCTGAGACTCCTAGGATTTCCTATTTCTGGGGATGGTATAATTTTTGTAAGAGCTTTCCTCACTTTAACAAAGGACTGGTTATAATTGTCTTCAGTCACACCATTACACTTATCTTTAGGGAGTAGCTGTTCTCTTTGACAACATGCCATTACATGTGCTGGCATTAATGATATTCCTTTCCTGGAAGTAGACAAGTACTGCGTCTCATCCCATGAAGTCGTCCTATTTCCCGGGGCCCCTTCTCCACCCAGGTGATCCTCCTGGCTGACGCCGCTCCCGGGGTCAGGATCAGGAGGCGTCCGTCTTTCCCTGGCTACCTGAGAGGAGACTTTATGTAGGGTAATTGTGAGGACGCCATCAAATCCATCACAGTTAACAGAAACATTGCTTTGGCGATTAACTGTGAATGAAGATATTCTTAGTATTGAAGTAGTTAGGCCAAACCAATGCATTGAACATTGTAAGGAAGGCATGGTATCGACAGCAGCAAGACAGACACAAGTGACCATAGTTCAAGTGTGTTTAATGAACTGCAATAAGGGTTTGAAAAAGCCTATCTAATCTTAAATCTAAAGATGAGAGCAAGCTACGACCATCAAATAATAACGAGGTCCTAGTCTTGTCAAAATAAAAGGGCCTATACTAATAAACATATTTCCAAACCTTACCTCTAAATACAGATAGTGTGAGAAACAGTGTTACGAAAAAGATAGAAGTGTTCACAAAATGATGTGTCAGGATATTCAGGCAGTGTGCCTCCCTTCCCCACGTTATCAACATGGGACAAGGCAGTACACTCGAGGTTCGCAAAATCTCTGGCTTCTCTAGCATGGGGATACAGTGCAATTGTTAGCATCAGGGCATCCCGTGCCCATGTCTCTTTGACTTCCAAAGTCTCTTCTTTCAGGGGGCCTGATGCAACAAACAATACATTATTTTCCTCGGAGGATTCCACAAGTACTCAATTTCTCAGACAATTCACTATTCACCTCGGATCCCCCTCAGCCGGGCTCAGATCTTCTCAACACAATACTCGTAGGATATTCATACATCCAATTTCTCGCGTGATTCACAGTTCACCCAGGATTCCCCTCAAACGGGTGCGGACCAATTTCAATTTAACTCTTTACCACAAATTTGCTTTTATCAAGAAGCTCTCAGCTGATCTCCCTCTGCCGGGCTCGGACCAACTTCATCTACTTGGTCATCAACTTTCTTTACTCTATTAACATCGAAGACTTTCAATTGTGCACAGGATTTTGCTTGACCCGTTGCAGGACCACTTAGATTCACAATTCTTTGTCACTCTTTTGCTTTTGCCACCTTCCAGTTGGATATCTTAAGGAAACGTTTGAATGAGCATGTACGTGGTGCCGGACCACTCTTGTCTAAGGTTCAATCACTCATCTGTTGATTATCACATGCGCTTCATACACTGTTCGCTTCAGTGTTCACCATATAATGTTGCCGCTTGCAACCTTGGCTTTCACACAGACTGGTCTGGTATCAGTCGCCCCAACTTACCGCCTGTGCTGACTTCACTGGTGCTGTTTTGTTGTAGGAGCCTAGGCCAATACCACAGCGGCAAGCAGTTCTCCTCGGCTTGACTGTCGGCGCGGGTGAGCCCAGGTACCTCTGACACACAATGCAGGATTCTTGCATTTCCTATTCTCAAAGGTTACTGAAAGTCACGGTTCCAAGAGGTCAAGGGCTATTCCCTTCTTGCAATACCCTTCAGTTTCACCGTTTTCCTCCTTGTATTAAACTGCTATCTTGGAACTGCTGCTTCCTCGTGTGCTTTGCCTCGCTCAGAGTGTGCTCTTGTGATCCGCCTTTTATCTGTGTGGTGAAGTGTAATGCAAGTCAGGTCTGTGTAATGGTCAGTGATTGTCTGACCCTGACTGACTATTGTTTTGGGACATGTCAGGTATACAGGTCGGTGTTAGTCTGTTTTCTCTAACAGTGAGCGTTGCGTAAGAAAGTGTTTATGTTGGGAAAGCGGGGAGGGGGTGAGTTCCTAAGTATCCTACATGGTAGGATAGGGTAAAGGTGTTACAGGGAAGGGGATACCACGTCTTGCCATCCGGTGTCCCATTCCCCAAAGATCCCTCACCCAGGTGATCCTCCGGCACTGGTCCACCCCCAGGAACTGGATCTAAAAGTGAAGGCCATGTCCTGGCCACCTGGATGACCGATACCCAGCGACTAGCGGGTGTGAGACACCTTCATGTTTCTCACATCATCTTCTAGGGAATGGCACCCTAGCAGCAGCTATTGCTGTGCATTTGTCTAGGGCAGGGGTCTGCGACCTTGGGCTCACCAGATGTTTTTGACTACAAGTCCCATCAGCCCCAGCCAGCACAGTGAATGGTGACGGATCATGAATTTCATACTCCAAAACACCTGGAGGGCTGCAGTTAGGTGACCCCTGGTATAAATAGGTCTTGCCGTGATGAGTCTGGTTTTCTATTGCCGATTTCATTGTACAGAAGACTCACCGAAACTACCCAACAAGGCACTGTAATGAAAGAAGAAATTGAGATTAGGATACATTGATACAAGCAGATCAAAACACTACCTCAGGAACAAATTACTCTGTGTATATTTCTTAGTAATTATGTATAACGCCTCAGGGCTCTAAAGTGTCAGTAGGCCACCATATCAGGTACTTTCATCTTAGCCTTTTCGACTATTAGTCAGTAGGTTCTCGTTTTTGCTCACCAGAAGATCAGATGCTTGACGTGTCTTTGGGGGTACTCGTTTTTGGAAATGAGTGAATCACTAAGATTTAAAGTGTTACACTAAGGGGGAGGTTGCTGGGGGAGATTTGGGATTCTGTGAATAGTTCAATGATTGATGTAGGTTCGGCCGATTAAATCTGCTATTGGGATCACATATTAATATTGTTGGAGACTGTTTCTTGTTTACGTTTTTCACAATACCTGGAGCATGTCTATGGCTACACCTGTATACTGCTTTTATAATTCAATAATTGGCTTATAATATTTGGAATATCCTGACTGTTTTTTTTTTCTAAATTGAGGTAACCTCATGCACCGGAGTAACACGTTTTAAAATGCCTAGGTTTTTGTACATGAAAACGTAAACTTGAAGGTTGCTGCGTCCTGTTGCTTATTCTCGAAGACGAAAGGGAAGCTTAGCTGCGGGCACTCCTTTAAAGTCTTGTCATAATTCTGTGTGTTGCAGGACACCCAGGACGAGTCGGCTGTGCTGTGGTTGGACGAGATCCAGGACGGGATCCACCGGTCCAACAAGGAGACGGAGGACGCTCAGAGGTGTGAGTACCCAGTCATGGCTTCTTCGTGAATAAACCTTCTCATTGGTCACATGTGTGCATGTGTCGGGGCAGCCGGACACACTCCGCTCTCCCCCTCCTCCGGTCTGAGGTGATCATGTCTGCATCCGGATCACAGTCCATTTCTAGGCATTAGACTGCCACATGAGCAAGCGCCCAACTCCCCACACTTCCTTCCTCAAGAGCAGTACTAAAGAATTGTCCCCATTTTCCGACTCATCCCCTACTTTTCATAGCCTCCTCAGTAACAGCCATGAACTTTCCTTTGCATTCTCCAGCGGTGCTGAAACCCATGTCCGTGCTTGCCTTGAAAACAAGACGACACGGAGCAACACAGGGTCCGCACTTAGAAACCTCTGGGTATTAAGCGCGTTATAAATACCCTATCATATCATGTATTCAGCTGGAGGTCCATTCCTATACTATATTCTGGCATTCAGTGATAAACCCACCTGTCCTTTCATGTTCATTAGAGGGTCCTACCGAGGCCAGTTTGCTTGTTCCACTGGTGTGTGCTTATACAGGGGTTGTTATAGGTAAGGCTCTGGGTAGCTGCATTTACACATGTTAGGATAGGAGAGGAGAACCTCTCAGCAGAACCTCTAAGGGTTTTTCAGAACAGCTGTTGTACTTTATCAAAAGAAGCATGTGCTTTGAGTGGAACATACATCCTATCAGATCATTGTCGTCTTGGGAGGATCGCTCAGCGGCAACGTGCTCGCCTTGGAAACAAGACGACACGGAGCAACACAGGTTCGATCCCTGGGTCCGCGCTTGGAAACCTTAAGTATTAAGCGCCTTATATATAACGTATCATATCATAACATACTGTATTTCTCGATTTCCAATTTCAGGCAATACAATGTGCTTATCTCCACATGCACTTTATAAGTTAGTTCACACTACACCTTCACCTCGCAACTTAACTTTGAAATATTGTGTGTATGTTTGCCTTCCCTGACGAGCAACATTCAGGTGTTTTGCAAAATATGGAAAATTCAAAATTCTATAAAGGAATGGACACTTACTGGAAATTTGCACTCAGGGGAAGGATAGGGAGGTGATTGACGGCATGGGGGTCAGCGACAGCATGCGCAATCACTCTGACACTAACAAAACCACTCTAGAGTGTCATTGGAAGGTGCAAAAGCTGAAAAGATCCAGAGGCAAGAGCCCACACTAGCAGATCTCACACTGGTATCTTGAGCAACACAACCGCCTCAAGGAAGAAGGAACCTGGGGTGAATCTACTCATGTCAGTTTAAAGCTCTATATTCTGTGACACGCTGTCAAGCCCATCCCTCCACCATATCGGCCACACTGACAAATCGCACTAAAGGTGGAAAAATGCCAACAACTTGGCTGAACAGGCCACACTGACAAGTCACACTGGGGTAGTGTGGTAGGTTGCTGCACCTGACCACCTGGAGGGGTGGGCGGGAGGCAGGGAAGACGGTAAAACCCTGAAATAGGAGTCTCCTGCGGTGAGTCAATTCCTGCAAGTCCTATCTACGGCACCCTGAGAAACACACCCTTACCCACTCGAGAGCTGGAGGATCATGCTAAGGTGGTGAACTCCAGCCAACCTGAACCATCCTGCCCACATGGACCAATCATTCTCTGTGTAGCGGACAGCTGCAAGTTCACGCCGCCCTTAGAAGTTTGCTCCTGAGGCCTACTCACATGGGTCAATCGCCATAATCCATACAGTACCAACAGACAATGGGAATGATGGAGAAATACCACATAACATAACCTTTGCCTTTCTTTTTTTGACTATCTTTATCTCCGGAGCAATCCTGTTATTCCGTGGCCTTCCATAGTCCACATCCAGTGCAATATCAGTTTATTTCCATCAGGGGGCAGCACAGGCTCACCCTCCTGCGCATCCTCTCTCATCTGTGAGCTCTTGTGAGATGTGGGGACGTAGAGACCCTCTGGTGTGAGACCCCTTATTGTAGGTTTTCCAAAGTTATAAACCAATATATCTCCCAGGTGAGGCAGCGCGTGGAATGTGAAGTTTGATGGGGAGGCCGGAGAAACCCTACCCCCCAGCCCCCTCCTAGTTTAGGGACCCCACCTATATACCAGTGTTGGTCCATGCGAATCTCCTAAATTGATTGCCTGTGAAGGCCCTGCTGGCTGCCGTTCCTTTCTAATTCTTGTGGGGTACAGCCTGAACGTAAAGATCTTGAGAAATACTATGGCTGCTTTTGGGGACAGGCAATGGTACAAAGTGTTGCCTCTGGATTACTCATGGGTACCCCTGGCACAGCCCTTGAGAACCCTGGCTGAGACGTCAAGGTGGCAGTGTCGGGACCGATAACAGCTAGGTCTTGTAGAGCCGTGTTTGTTTTTCTGTACTTTCCACCTGCGTACCTCAATTCAGTATCCAATAGGAAGCTAGTGAGGGTGCAAGTGGGGGCAAGAACACGTACCTTTTGCCTACCTTACTTACTATCTGTTTTATTCCTTTACGCCCGTTTTCTCTCACCAGTGCTGGCACTTCCCAATATCACTTGGCTCAAAGGTCATGTGACATATGCTCCTGAAACGTCATTGGGAGAGGGGTGGAGGGGCTCCGAGGTTATGTGATGCCAATTCTTTTGATGTCATCAAGCACACACTGTCTCTTCCGCTACCCCTGGCATGTTTGTTAATTAATGTCCTTGCAAATATTTTAATTGGCACGTACTTCATCCATGTGTGCTTAATTCAAGCCGCTCTACCATATTGCCTTGACCTCAGAGGCATGTGGCTAATGAAGCAGTCTGGCTTTGCCCCCTGCACGCCATGCTCCTTGTTTGGACCTTGTAGTTGTCCTTTTGGGCTGCACATCATACCTTGCATAACTCGTTATTCTTCTGTGATTGTTTTCAGTTGCTAGTGGAATTCTAGCCATTAACGAGGCCGTTGAACGTGGTGACAGCGCTCAGACCTTTAGTGCACTGCGGTCACCGGATGTTGGGCTCTACGGTGTCACGCCTGAATGTGGTGAGACATACCAGGCTGAGCTGTCTGAGAACAAACGGAAGAAAATGGAAGCAGGTGAGTTTGGGAAATTGATTTGAATTGTATTTAAACAAGTCATGTATTACTCTGCACCAACCACTGGATGTCGGCCTATGCAAAGCATGTGAATCTAAGCAGATAAAAGCATCAGAAAGACAATTACAGGTATGTAATGTTTGTTTTATGCAATCTGTGTCCTATAGCTGCGTTGTTGACATCTGAACAGAACACTTTGTGTGGAGTTCTCCTACATTCCATGAGGGGGCTTGTAATTGTGGCTGCTACTTCTTTTGGTAACAGCATTCTTTGATAGAGGGTCTGCATGTGTCCAGTGTGGGCACAATACATCTCCAATAATTTCCATCAACCATTATCAAGATTGAGAATGGCGCGATAAACGTAATGCACCAACACTGCCACGTTTCTGCACCTCTGACCTTGATCAGTGCACTCACATAGTATAGGCTTATATTCCTGTAGAAGACTTCTTTCAGTTATAAAGAAAGTTCTCAAGCTCATGCCGTGTATATTCATTTGCATGTTGAATATATTAAAATATCACAAGAGTGGACTGGTTTATGAGCATGTAGGATGCATCAATGAAATATACGTTATACTGGTATATCAATTATTGAAATGAAGATTTGTGTCCTGATTGGAGGTCTTCCAGAATCGACAGGAGCTGATTTCCCCACAAATCACCTGAAACCCTGTGCGTAAGATCCATCCGATGAAGCGAGTGTCAGTTTCTGCTTCCACCTTCATCTCCCCCTCCTCCCACTACCGACTCAACTATTGACTCTGCCCTCAACAATCTCCATCACGCTATCACTAACACTCTGAATATTCTTGCCACTGTCATGAGGATCTGCCTGAAACCTGTCACCACGCGTAACACCTGGTATGTCTCTGATTAAGCAGCCCTGAAACGCAAGTGCATAGGTGCTGAACGGATGTGGCAGACCTCCAGCTCGTCCTCTGACAAACTGTCCTGTCGCCTTCTCCAAAGGCAAAATCATCTCTCCATTCACTCCAAGAAGAGGGCTCACATCCAGGCCTGCGTCTGGAGCTTCTAAGAACATGGCTGAACTCTTCAAAATCTACAAAGAACAGCCAATCTGTCTGCAGTCTCCACCTCACCTTTTGCCTCCCAGGCCCTCTGGACTGCACTGGCCACCCACTTCACTGCTAAAACTGAAGACATCCTGTGTTCTCTCTCCCCCCTTCCTTCTATCCCTCTGCCACTCCTCCTCATTCACCCTTATCACATCGGAAGAGGTCACTAGAGTTGTCCGCTCTATGAAGGTCTCTTCCAAACAGGTCTCCCCCTGTTATTCCAGTATTATTAAGGACAACATCGGCTCCCTTGACCCTGCACTCGCTGATTTCTGTAATCACTCTCTTGCCACTGGGTCTTTCCCTTCTTCCCTCAAGCACTCCCTTGTGCACCCCCTCATGAAAAAGCCTTCTGCTTACCCCACGTGTCTTGCTAACTAGCGCCCCATCTCTATCATTCCCTTCTTTGGGCAACTCCTGGAGAAGTTGGTCCTCCCCCAGCTGACCCAGCATTCTGAGCTTGCTGGTTGCCTGCACGACCATCAATCTGGATTCCGAGCATCCAGAGGTACCGAAACTGCTCTCCTGAACACCTGTGAAGAATTGCTCTCATCTCGACTCCAACTCACCACTGTTCTCATTCTACCTGGTCTCTCCTCTGCTTTTGACACAGACAACCACTCCATCCTCATAAAGTGGGTCCATGAGACCCTTGGTATCTTGGAGCGGGCACTGGACTGGCTGACCTCCTTCCTCACTGACCGTTCCTTCCAGGTTATCCTGGAGTTTTTCTCCTCACCCACTTCTATCTCCACTTGTGGGATTCCCCAGGGCTCCATCCTTTCGCTTTGGCTCTTTAACATCTATCTCGACCCTCTTGCTCACCTTATCGCCACTTTCTCCCTGCACTTCCAGTGTAATGCAGATGGCATCCAACTCTTTTCTTGAGACTACCCTGTGCATCTCTTCTGGCTTCCTCTGTCATTCAAGTGCCTGCTCAACCACTCCAGGAATCTAGTGCCTGGTCAACCACTCCAGGGATTGGCCCTGGGTGACCTCCTTCCTCCTGGACTGACTGAGCCTCCCAGGTCCAACTTGGGTCCTTTCTCTCCACCACCTCTCTCTCCACATGTTCCCCAGGGCTCTATCCTCTCACCCTGGCTCTTCAATGTCTACATGGACCCTTTGGCCCACCTGATCTCTACCTTCTCTAACTTTGTGTTGTGCGGATGACACTCTGCTCTCTATCCGACTCCCCTCAGCCTACTCTCCTCTCTTGCTCATTCCTGACTGTCTATCCACGATTCAGGATTGGTGCGCCTCCAATGATCTCTGCCTCAATGCCAGTAAGATGGAGATCCTTCTCATTGGGACCCTCCTCCCGCTTTCCCTCTCTGGCCACCCTCCTTAGGCCTGCTTCCTTCGCCTTCCTGTGAGGCAAAAAGCCCTGGTGTCATCTTCGATTCCACTCTCTCCTTCTCGCCCCACATCACTGACCTTGCCAAGAAGGCCCACTACCAGCTGCACCCCCTCAGAGGTATTCTTCCTTTTCTTACTTTCCCCAAGCAGCTCATTGTCTCCAGAGCCCTGGTTCTCTCTAGGCTGGACTACTGCAACAGTCTCTTACTCCGCCCTTACAAATAATCCAATGCAGGACTGCAAGACTTCTCCTTGGTCTCACGCCCAGGGGCTGTATCTCTCCAGCCTTGAAATCCCTCCACGGTGGCTGCAAGGATCAAGTTTAAGACCCTCTGCATCGTCCACAAGGCTTTCTGGGACCAGGGTCCACATTACATCGAACTCTCTCTTCCAAAATACCTTCCTTCTCGAGCCCTTTGTTCAGCTACCTTCAACTCTCTGAGGGTCAGATGGTTCTCCAGTCAGAGTGTGTGTGGTGGGGGGGATAGATATCTCTCCCCTGCAGGTGCCTACCTCTGGAATGGCGTCCTTGCCCCTTTCAAATTTAAGCCGGATCACCTGAAGTTTCGAAAGCTGCTCAAGGCCTTCATATTCTCGCTTTCTCTCTCTCTCTCCCCCCCACCTGTCTGCTGCAACGACTGGTTGCCTGGCTACCCTAGATCTTACTATCTCACTGGGTACCAGGCTCCTCCATGATCAGTCTCTCCTGCACTGCATCCGGACCTACCGCGCACTTAGGGGTTGCAACTGTAAGCTCTACAGCCCCCTGCCTCCTTGCACTTACCCAGAGACGCACTGCCCTGGCTGCACTTCCCCTTCTATGTCCGTGGCTCTTCCCCCTGCACTTTTGCGCTGTCGCACTTACACGATCTGAATGACAGAAGCTTAGTAAGATTGTTTGTATTGTCCTCCCCCTGTCTTGTCATGCCTAGAAACACTTGTTTACAGGCGCGTTATAAATGACATATGTCATACCTTTCCTGATTGCCTATTCGCCATCCGGTCCTAGTGTACCTCTAATTATCTCAGTCGCAATGCCAGCAAGACTGAGATCCTTCCTATGGGGGCTCCTGTTCCCTCTTTCCTCCCTTCTCTCTGGCCACCCTCTATGGGCTCTCCCCCTCTCTCCTTCCTCTGAAACCAGAAACCTGGGAGTTATTTTCGACTCCTCTCTCTCTTTCATTCCTCACATCTTGGACCTTGCCCAAGAAGGCCCATTTCCAACTCTACCCCCTCGGAGACATCCTCCCTTTCCTCACTTTTCTCCAGAAGCTTAACGTCTCCAGAGCTCTGGTACTCTCCAGGCTGGACTATTGCAACAGCCTCTTCCTTAATCTTAACTTCTTCTCATCTCTGCCCCCTCCAGCTAATCCAGAATAGGGCTGCAAGACTTATCCTCGGCCTCCAGCCCAGGGACTGTATCTTTCCAGCCCTAAATTCGCACCCACTGACTCCCGGTGGCTGCAAGGATCAAATGTAAATCCTTCTGCATCATCCATAAGGCTGTCTGGAGCAGGGGACCATGCTATCTGCAACTTGCTCTCACCAAATACTGTCCTTCCAGATCCCTCCAATTCTCCAGCTCCAAATCTCTGCTTGTCAAGCGCTTCTCTAAGCAGAGAGCGGGTGACCATTCTCTTTCCTCGGCTGGCTCCCTCCTCTGGAACAGCCTCCAGTTCTCTGTGTTGAGCCGGATCGCCTCAAGTTCTGCAAGCATCTCAAGACTCTTTCCTTCCCTCTCTCCCCCAGTGCTAAACCTCACAGATGCTGTGATTGGGGGCCTGGGCCCTTATGTGTCCATCTGGGTCCTGGCCTTCTGTCCAATCGGCCGGAGCATCCGCCCTCCCCCTGCACTTGCCTTCGGGCACCACTGGCCTGTGATGTCTCACAGGCCTGCACAAATTGTTTTGGCTGGTGACCCCTCTTCCACCAAGTGGTCTTTGCCTGGCACTTACCTGCTGCCTTTGCATCTGGCTCTCTGGCACTTACCTGTTGCCTTTCTGCCACTCTGTGGAACCTCAAGCACATACCCCCGTACCCTGTCCCTTCTATCTCTCTGGAATTGCACGCTCCGAATGTTCACACGGCCTCGTAGGACCACTTTTGTATTTTGCTCATCACTGTTGTCATATTCCATTGTCTTGCTGTTCCCTCCCCATTGCCCTGTGGGTGCCTTGAAACACAATTCTTTGGCGTATAAACGTCTTAAAAATGCCCAATAAAATAAATAATACTCTGCTAAAAACGGTCTCAATGGAAAAGGGAATGGGATAAAATAATGAACACTGCACCCAGTGGTTTGGCTTTTGCTGGTCTAGCAATAATGTAAATAAAGATGTGATGAAGTGGAGGTAAAAGCAGCTTCTGGGTATCTGGCATCCCCCGGTAAGTGGGCGCTACGTCTGGGGATTGTGGAGCCTGCCCGTAGTCTGCTGCAGATCTAGCTTCCGCGTGAGATGCAAACTATAACCTTTTGCCCATTACATATGAACCGCTGCCCTTTCAGCGTCCTCTAGATGTTTCCAAATGCTCCTTTATGTACATTCTGAAAAACAGTTAGTGACACAAAGGTATGCTTGTATGGCACCAGCTGCCCTAAGAAGTTAAATGTATCTTCTTGTAGTTGTCTGTGTCGAGGTGACATGGGTCTTCTAGGCGATCGCAATCCCTGTGTAGGGTGTTGCGCTGCACTTTAAGCACGCGGCCCTGAGATCCTTCAAGTAAATGCAGGTTTGGCGTAGAATTGTACTCCTGTTTACTTTGGCAATCTGGATTTGTGGCCACCTTTATTTTTTATATTAACGTTCAAAAATGATGTTTTATAAGTTGAGCTCATCTCCTTTCTCGCATATACCCAGCGAGTGCCACAAACCTGGCAGAAATGCATGGTCTAAGACCACTGTACAGTGCATATGTGGGCTGTGACAAAGCGCAAGACAACAGCAACACTTTAAAGGGGAAACCACTTTGGATCGGGTTGGGGAACTACAACAGTTAGCAAATAAACCCTATTGCAGTAATAACCTGAGAGGGATCCACGCAGGGAAAGTTAAACGCAATATTGCCGGACAGCATGGCTTGGAAGAGATAAAATGTTACAATGGTTTTCCAATAACTTCTCCTTTCACTGGCAGTCAAAATGCCGGTAAAGATAAGTCGTTCTGCATAACAAAAGCATACTTGCATCTGGATAGTACTGGGACGAGGAGGCCCCATACAGAGGCGCGGGGCAGACGCGAGAACCAACAGCCAAGTTCTATACATCCAGAAACAAGTGAAGGCTGACTACATACAAGAGGAGAAGACGGACAAAGCAAAAAGGATAGCGGCAAAAGAAGTTGGAGCAGTGTGAAGCCGAGAAGTGGCACCAGCAGTTGTAGCTGGAGAAGCAGTGAGAGTGGACAGCAGAGAGGTTGGTGGCCGAACCTGGAAAGTTCATCTCGATCGGTCATCTGCAAAGCAGACAGAAAGTTGGTAGAGGAACAGCAAAGGCGTTCTTGCAGCGGGACGCAACGCTGCCTACCTGAAAGAGGATAGTCGAACCACTGCCGAGCCCCGCAGCTCCCAGCCTCAAGGAGCAAAGAAGCAGTGAGGTCAACGGCATACTGGAGCTGTATCACAGGTATTTACAAAGGGACCAGCAGGAGCTGTGGCTAAGAAATAGGGGCGCAATAGACCCCGAGGAGAGGGTGTGGCAACCCCCCAGCAGTTCCAGGACTGCTTTTGAAAAGCGGCCAGTACTGTTGGGCAGGAGAGTAAACCCAGCCTACCAAGAAGGATCATAGGAAGAAAGAGACAAGCCTGGAACGCATACATTATCAGAATCGCTACTCTTCCTCATCCCAGTATTTGGGAAACAGATAAATTGGAGGAGTAAACCAAAGTTGTGGAAGGAATTTAAGGGAAATCCAACAGTACCCTTCAGATCCAGGCCTGAGTGGGACACTAGCAGCGTGTTTCACAGAAGTACGTTGTTTTAAAGATGGAAGGCGTGCTACTAGGAAGATTAAATACGAGAAAAGAGCCAAGAAGAGGGAAATACCATGCTGGCCTTTCTGGAAGCGGAAAAGACCAGGGGAAGAGGATTGTGACCCGTGGCAGTTTCTGGACCTGGTCCAGGGGAAGGAAGTCCCTCTCCTTGGAGGGATGGAACGTATACCTTGTGGAACTTTCTTTTGCAGAACTGGGTTTATGGAACATTGTTTTGCATCCCTTTAGGGCTAATAGCCTGGGAACTTTCCTGTTGTTGGAGAATACAACTAGTTTGAAGAGACCATCCTTGCATAGTTTCTTTAAGCTATTACTGTTAGGGGCGGTAGTAGGTTTGGACACGATAGTTACAGACATTTTAGTTCTGGACTTCCCGACGATTGCACTAGTCCAACCCCCATTTTTCTTTGATACTAAAAGTATACACACATAATAAACAAGCGCCATCATGTCCGAGTCTTACTTCTGACCCCTCACAGTGCTCATAATGCTTTAAAGTGTATGGTCATGCCTGAGCTCACATGTTGTTGAAAAAAGACCACCACTACGCTTTTGATTTAATGACATTTATTTGGCGTGATGTTTTTATATAGAGTGATCTGAATAAATCAATCTTTCCTCATATTAATGTATAAATGTACCTGGCATGTTGCTCTGTTAGGTTTTTAGTTGCAAAGTGGCTGACCTTGATCCTTTCCATCCATGTTCTTGTCTGTAGGCGATAATGGCAGTGAGTGGGTTCAGCACTGGGTGAAGGGCGGCTACCACTATTACTACAACCTGCGCAGTAAGGAAGGGAGCTGGGAGGAGCCTCCAGGATTCGTGCCGAACAACACTCAGCTCTCGCGGGAGGATATCCAGGTAAAGCGACTAGACCTTCTCTGCACGCAGTCTTGAGTCTCCTAGAAAGCTATTGCAGATTTCCTCTCGCGGGAGGATACCCAGGTAAGGTGACGAGACCTTCTCTGCACGCAGTCTTGAGTCTCCTAGAAAGGTATTGTAGAATTCCTCTCAGTGGGAGGATATCCAAGTAAGGCGACGAGACCTTCTCTGAACGCAATCTTGAGTCTCCTAGAACGGTATTGTAGATTTCCTCTCAGCGGGAGGATATCCAGGTAATGCGACGAGACCTTCTCTGAACGTAATCTTGAGTCTCCTTGAAAGGTATTGTAGAATTCCTCTCAGCGGGAGGATATCCAAGTAAGGCGACGAGACCTTCTCTGAACGCAATCTTGAGTCTCCTGGAACGGTATTGTAGATTTCCTCTCAGCGGGAGGATATCCAGGTAATGCGACGAGACCTTCTCTGAACGTAATCTTGAGTCTCCTTGAAAGGTATTGTAGAATTCCTCTCAGCGGGAGGATATCCAAGTAAGGCGACGAGACCTTCTCTGAACGCAATCTTGAGTCTCCTAGAAAGGTATTGTAGAATTCCTCTCAGCGGGAGGATATCCAAGTAAGGCGACAAGACCTTCTCTCAATGCAATCTTGGGTCTCCTAGAAAGGTATTGTAGAATTCCTCTCAGCGGGAGGATATCCAAGTAAGGCGACGAGACCTTCTCTCAACGCAATCTTGGGTCTCCTAGAAAGGTATTGTAGATTTCCTCTCAGCGGGAGGATATCCAAGTAAGGCGACGAGACCTTCTCTGAACGCAATCTTGGGTCTCCTAGAAAGGTATTGTAGGCTTCCTCTCACAATGCACCTTTATTCCATCTTTAATAAAAATGTAAGCAAGTTAAAAATAAAAATAACTTGAGGGCTGGAAAGTAGGTCCAATTGGAAAAACCTGTGCCATCCAAGACAGGAATGGTGATAGCTTTAAAAGAAAATGACTTTCCTTCATCACGCAGTGTAGAGGCTGTTTAGGTGTCCACTTGGGAGCAATCGAGGGATAGCGAGTGTGATTCCCCGCAACAGCAACACATAGTTGGTGTTTGTTTTCGGCACATGGTTTGCCCCCATCGGTTTGACACTGACAGACCAGGGAGCAGAGATGGGTGAGCGCCTGCGACACGGACAGACAGTGAGCAGAGATGGGTGAGCGCCTGCGACACTTGACAGACCAGGGAGCAGAGATGGGTGAGCGCCTGCAAAACTTACAGACCAGGGAGCAGAGATGGGTGAGCGCTTGCAACACTTGACAGACCAGGGAGCAGAGGTGGGTGAGTGCCTGCAAAACTTACAGACCAGGGAGCAGAGATGGGTGAGCGCTTGCAACACTTGACAGACCAGGGAGCAGAGGTGGGTGAGCGCCTGCGACAGACAGACAGTGAGTAGAGATGGGTGAGCGCCTGCGACACTTGACAGACCAGGGAGCAGAGATGGGGGAGCGCCTGCAACACTTGACAGACCAGGGAGCAGAGGTGGGTGAGCGCCTGCGACACGGACAGACAGTGAGCAGAGATGGGTGAGTGCCTGCGACACTGACAGACCAGGGAGCGGAGATGGTGAGCCCCTGAGACACTGACAGATCAGGGAGCAGAGATGGGTGAGCGCCTGCGACACAGTCAGACCAGGGAGCAGAGATGGCTGAGCGCCTGCGACACTGACAGACCAGGGAGCAGAGATGGTGAGCGCCTGCAACACTGACAGACCAGGGAGCAGAGAGGGGTGAGCGCCTGCGACACTGACAGACCAGGGAGCAGAGATGGTGAGCACCTGCGACACTGACAGATCAGGGAGCAGAGATGGGTGAGCGCCTGACACATGGAGAGACCAGGGAGCAGAGATGGCTGAGCGCATACTACCATTGGTTGCCCATGTCCTGAAGGCCGCCGTGAGGTTTCTGGGAGTGGACAGATGTTTGGTGCGACGGCGAGTCTGGGATTGGTCGGGGACAGGCATGGTCCGCCTTTCCTTAGACAGGCGACTTGCCAATGGCTTGCCTTTGAAGGCTTCCTTTGCTGCTTGCGAGTAGCGCATACACACTGCGATGCTGGCCTGTAGGGGGAGATTGCTCGCAGTTGGGGGTAGCTTTGGAGAGAAGGGGGTCAGGGTAAACTCGGAAGCACTCCAATGTATTGGTCACTCTGGTTTGTTGTTGGGGGGGCAGTGTGGATTTTTGTCTCACTTTTTCAACCGCTGCCAGATGAGGCCAGCCCATGCAGGGCAGTGCTGCATGACTTTATCAGGCCTTCTCCGAATCGCACTGTGGTGGGAGCTCTAGTCCCCACGAGGAGGCAGAAGGGGGGGGGGGATAATAAAGACCTTTGCTAATGGAAGCGCTATGAGCTGTGCACTGTTGGAGAACAGCAGAGCGTCCTCGGGCACCAAGCATGCTACAGAGACCCCACCACTCAAGGGGCAGTGAGAGAAAGGGAGGTCGAAAGTGCACACACACTAGAATTTGAAACGTTTGCTTATTGGTCAATCTTATAGTGTGGTTTGTCTTGTGAAACGGTCCCTGAAATTACCTTTGGCTGCACATCCTATCACATTATATGTGGCACTGCCAAAGTCATTCCCTTTGCCTCTGTATTCTGGGTTTAAATTGAGTTATTCCCTTTGCCTCCCCATTCTGGGTTTAAATGGAGTCATTCTCTTTGCCTCCCCATTCTGGGTTTAATTTGAGTCATTCCCTTTGCCTCCCCATTCGGGGTTTAAATTGAGTCATTCCCTTTGCCTCCCCATTCGGGGTTTAAATTGAGTCATTCCCTTTGCCTCCCCATTCTGGATTTAAACAGAGTCATTCCCTTTGCCTCCCCATTCGGGGTTTAAATTGAGTCATTCCCTTTGCCTCCCCATTCTGGGTTTAAATTGTGCATTGGATTAAATGTCCCCCTGTTTTACGTATTTGCCTGTTGCTTATTTTGTTTCCCACACGGTACCTTGTCATTCTTTTCCTCCCTCCCAGAGCACGATATCGGGTGTCTCCGCCGCCTACAACCGAGAGCAGCTATGGCTTGCGAACGAGACGCTGATTACGAAGCTGCAGGCCCGCTGTCGCGGGTGCCTCATGCGCAGAAAGTTTAGATCCAGAATGGACTTCCTGAAGAAGCAAGGGCCGGCCATCACCTGTATCCAGGTACTTGCATAGCGCCAACTCGGTCTTCTCCAAGTGCACGTGTTCTTGTTGATGTTTGAGTCAAGATCATCCAGGTACTTGCATAGCGCCAACTCTTTCTTCTCCAAGTGCACGTGTTCTTGTTGATGTTTGAGTCAAGATCATCCAGGTGTTTGCATAGCGCCAACTCTGTCTTCTCCAAGTGCACGTGTTCTTGTTGATGTTTGAGTCAAGATCATCCAGGTGTTTGCATAGCGCCAACTCTGTCTTCTCCAAGTGCACGTGTTCTTGTTGATGTTTGAGTCAAGATTATCCAGGTACTTGCATAGCGTCAACTCTGTCTTCTCGAAGTACAAGTGTTCTTGTCGATGTTTGATTCAGGATTTTTTAGGGTTGTTTTGCAGTTAAGCCAGAGAAAACTAGAAGATTTGGCTGTGCAATTGTCTGATAAAGGGGGTTGTGTTAGTAACATGTTGGATTGTTTAAGCTATGAGATGAGTATGTGGTTCCAATTCATCAAATTATGGCCTATATTTTCTTAAATGCTAGCAACCTGTTGGTGAGGAGAGGGTTTCGTGACTATTGGAATGAGCTGGCTGGCGAGGCCTTCTCGGAGGATATGTGGAACAGGATCTTCAAGATAGACTTCCATGGCAATCGTTTTACAGAAGATCCTAGTGGGTTGGCATAGGGACCCTTTGAAGCTATTGAAAATGTATTGGGGGGGTTTCACCCATATGCCCTAAAGGATGTAGGTTGGTGGATACAAGGGTACACATGTGGTGGCGGTGCCCAAAGGTCCAGAAATATTGGGAAAGCGTCATAGGGGTATTTGGCAGAGGTTACCGGAGAATCGATACCACGGGACCCACTAACAATCCTGCTGGGTCTCCCCCCAAGAGACTCTGACGTATATAGGTACCCCGGAATGTGGGAAACGATGCTGAGGGCTGGGACGGTGGCCCTGGCACTGTAATGGAAGTCCCCTGAAACTCTGTCCAAGGAGGATTGGCAGACAAAACTTAAAAACATGTTCCTCATGGACGAACTAACGGCTATGGTCAATGATGATTCCAGCGCATTCATACAAAATTGGGAAGGGGTCCTACAATCATGGGGTTGGGAAATACATTGAAACTCGAGTGCCATTCGAGCCAGGGTGAGGAGGAGGAGGAGGAGGCCACGAGACATGATGTAGAAGGCGATTAAAAAGACTGATAACATTGCAGAAAAGGGGCTCACGGTCCGGCACTTGGGTATAAGCTCTTGGACTAATAGTAGTTCGATCTTTGGCCAAGTCCTCAGTCCCAGAAGGTGGTACTTGTTTGAAGGTCCTTACCATTGTACTTTATTGTGTGGTATTTGGTAGGGGTTTCAGTTGGAGGAAACCAAAGTTGGGGGGGGTTGGGTTAGGGAGGGGGGCAGGAGGGAGGGAGGAATAGTCCGGCGGGGAATCACATGATTGGCGGAAATGTATGTGATCGGCCCCGATGGGCTCTGTTTGTTGTTGTTTATTAAAATGTCAATAAAAACAAAAGTTCAAAAAATATATATTATGGCCTATATTGATTTTTGCCTCTCTGAGTCTGGTCGGTCATAGGCTACGAACAGCGTACGACACCAGGAACTGTTGCAAACATCTAGTCCATTGGACCAGCTTGTCCTTGTGCTGGATACTTCTTGCCCTCTTTTTGTTCCTTTCTTTAGATACCTTATGCCTCCTTTCTTCAGTACGCCTATCTCGGCTATTGTGGTTCCTCTCTTTTTCATCATGGCTGATACGAGCACTTCCGAACTCGCCAGTGTTGTGGAGATTTGCACCCCCTGGTCCTCCCCAGAGACACTGGGCCCATATCTGCCTGGCTATTTCATAGCCTGGAATCGATGCCACCAGCATGGACCCTGCTCCTAGCCCTCACATACTGGTTGACATCAGGTGTGTAGGACCATTGCCTGCATTCACTATGGTGGCAAGCGGCTTCGCCCAACATGATTGGTTGCACGCTGCCGGCAGAGGGTGGGAGCTCGGTGCCTCAGCCTCCTGCCTTGTTGCGCCGGTCAGGAACACAGGTGTGTGCGGTGATCCCTGTAGAGAACTGGGGATTCTGCCAGTCCCATGCGCCCCAGTCCTTTGACCTGCTCCGGAGCAACGACGCCTGTGAATTCTGTTCGTCCGCAGGATTTAGGGGATAGTGATGGAGTTTACTCATCCCGGGCTAAAGTGGGGCCTGTGCGTCTCCACTCACTGCACACCTTTTGACTAATGGTGTCTGGGCATTGCTTGCAAAGAAACGTACGTCACATGGACATTGGCCAGACCCAAGACCTGCATTAACGGATCTGATTGGCCTGCTTGAGTTTTTGGGTAGTTCTGTACAGTTCGAGCAACCTGGACATGGACAGCCAGCCGCTGAGGGCCCTGGCCCCCCATATCCGTGTGTGGGTCTTTCCAAGCAGCAGCTCTTTGCGCCCCTTGATCCTCAGTGGAAAGGGGTTAAGCGAGTAGCCCAGAAGGTTCCTCGGGGGTAACAGAGAACCCTGAAACCTTTGCCAGCCCAAGCTCTGGACCTCTCCAGCAGCACACACGCAAGCAGTGACTTCCGGCTGCGCCGTGTGCTGCTGCTGTGTGGGACCAATGATGGAGCAGCCCTCGCTTTTCACCTTTGCAATGCTAGACTCGCTGCACTATCAGCTCGCTCCTGCCTTCTGGAAGCTTCCGATATTTTGCAAAGTAGCTTCCTGTTTTTCAGACTATTGGACCCCAGTGCAAGCCCTTGTTGGCAGCGCGCGGTTTCCTTCATTTCCATGGGTTTGGCCCTTTTCATTTGTTACAGGGTCCGTGTTTCCATTTGCGATACCTAGGGTTAAAGATACGCATTGTATTCTCCATCCTGCGCAATAAAGCGCTTCTGTGCAATTCTGAGCAGTCCGTGCACCACGCAGCAGGGCTTAACCTAGTACCACCCCCACACTCTCAGTGGCCAACAGGAAACCTCTGCCAGCCAATGAGAGTCCCTACTTTTGAGTACATGTTCTCACATGTTCTTCTCATCAGAACACTGAACGTGGATCAATTTCTCGCAGGCAGTCTCTAAACTTAAGTCAATTTCTCCAGCTCCCACTGAACGGTCCTGAACGGAATACTCACATTCACAGCGCTTGGAAGCAAGAAAACCGCTCGTATGACGCACCAGACGAAAACATGCCTTTATTGCATTGTTTCGTATATCCTGCCATAAGCACCTTTGGCTAATGCCAGTTATATATTCTTTTAAAGTCCTATCGTTCTTGCCATTCTCAGATGCAGCAGCTAGCCAAGTAGGCATGCTTTGAATAGACCTTGGACACATTGGCAGGCGATTGCACGTTATTCCTCCTGCGTGTGTTCAGCATATAAGCAGAGCCCGCAACTGTAGGCAGTTGCCCTTGAAGAAGATGACAGGTTGACTTCTGCTTTCCCTATACAATATGACCGAGTCCAATGAGACATTCGGTCCAGGCCACATAGTCACCGTCGCAGCAATCCACGCGGCTCCTGAGCACTCTTCCTACTACGGCCACTATCACCCCACTGCACGAGTCCTCGCTTGAAATGAAGTCTACAGTTTGCATGCAAAGAAGTGCTCTTTATTTCATGTCTCTTCAGACCCTGTGCGCTCCAAAGCCATAGCACTGGCAGGAAGGCATTGTAACCTCAAACTCACCAGAACTTTCATGAGGGCTTCCCCCTGGGGTGGCCTTTAGTGTTTAAGTTTCGCCTTTAGGTTTATCATGACTTTAGCAGTCGGCTTAAAATGTGAACTAATTGAACAACGTTGTTGAAAAACAAGCGAGATGAATAGTTTTTCATTAATTGCTCTAAATAAATGGAAATCATTCAAATAATATAGTTTTTGGGGACAAGAGCACCATGGATAAGAAAACACAGCAGTGCTGGACCCTTGCCGCTTGCCCACCTGTGTCCACTTTGTTTAATCGTTTGAGGACCTGTGCAAGAGGATGCAAGTAAACGTGACTGATCGAAGGTCGCGCCTACCAGATGGTGGACTCCTGCCTCCCGCCGTCTTGGCATCGCTCCTGCCTGGTGGCGTCTTTGCATCGCTCCTGCCACCGTCTGGGCATCGCTCCTGCCTGCTGCCATCTTGGCAACGCTCCTGTGTGCCACCATCTTGGCTTCGCTCCTGCCCCCTGCAATCTTGGCATCGCTCCTGTTTGCCACCATCTTGGCTTCCCTCCTGCCTCCTGCCATCTTGGCATCGCTCCTGTGCGCTGCCATCTTGGCACCGCTCCTGCCTCCTGCCATCTTGGCACCGCTCCTGCCTCCCGCCATCTTGGCATCGCTCCTGCGTACCGCCATCTTGGCATCGCCCCTGCCCTGGCCATCTTGGCAACGCTCCTGTGTGCCACCATCTTGGCTTTGCTCCTGCCCCCTGCAATCTTGGCATCGCTCCTGTTTGCCACCATCTTGGCTTCCCTCCTGCCTGCTGCCATCTTGGCATCGCTCCTGCGTGCCTCCAACTTGGCATCGCTCCTGCCCCCTGCAATCTTGGCATCGCTCCTGTTTGCTACCATCTTGGCTTTGCTCCTGCCCCCTGCAATCTTGGCATCGCTCCTGTTTGCCACCATCTTGGCTTCCCTCCTGCCTCCCGCCATCTTGGCACCGCTCCTGCCTCCCGCCATCTTGGCATCGCTCCTGCGTACCGCCATCTTGGCATCGCCCCTGCCCTGGCCATCTTGGCAACGCTCCTGTGTGCCACCATCTTGGCTTTGCTCCTGCCCCCTGCAATCTTGGCATCGCTCCTGTTTGCCACCATCTTGGCTTCCCTCCTGCCTGCCGCCGTCTTGGCATTGCTCCTGTTTGCCGCCATCTTGACATCACTCCTTCCTGCTGCCTTCTTGGCATCGCTCCTGCGTGCTGCCATTTTGGCATCGCTCCTGTCTGCCTCCATCTTGGCATCGCTCCTGTGCGCCGCCATCTTGGCACCGCTCCTGCCCCCCGCCATCTTGGCATCGCTCCCATTGGCGTACGTACTTGGAGGTCGCAGTGGGTTTGCAGTGAAAGCAGTGCAGCAATCCAGTGGCCAGCCCGTCCCCCATCACTGCAGGTTATACGGCCGCAGAGGTACCGTCATTGAGGATTCAGGGTACTCCCTCTCCTGGGACTATATTCAGTGGCTTGATTTTTCAAAGCATTGTGATGATTGTTTCTCCGGTTTGAATGTGTGTGCAGCTGTTTGTTAGGTAGATTTCCATTTGTATGTGAAATCCCCTTCACCTGTGAGTCCTCCAGCACTTTTTGCTGGCCTACTGGATTTTGTGTCCATTCTCCTGCGTGAGTGGGAACCTTTTTCCACACTTATTCTTTCTTTTACCCTTTCTTTTGAATCCTTTTTTATTTCTTTTTCTTGCTCTTCTGCTAATGTTGTACCATGACTTTTGCTTCACACATCACGCTCTGTGCAGTGTTGCTGGGGGCCCTTTGGGCGCCCCTTTTTATTTTCTGTTACAGGGGCATATTTGTTTCCTTCCTATCTTTTCTATTGTGAGATCAGCACCGCCCACATGAGAAAGCCCACCAAGGCGCCAGTCTGTGAAGACAGGAAATGGGAGAGGACTCCGAAACTCTCCTGGTCGTCGACTTCTGCAGTGCCTTCCTGGAACCAGTTCTAACTGGGAGGCTGGCTGTCCTCAAAGGACAGCCACCACCCAGAGTATGAATGGTACAGGGTGCTGATTGGCTGCAGTCCTCCATAAGCGGCTTGGAATGTGAGGCTAAAGGAGAGCTGACCACTGGAACTGAAGAATCAACGAGGAAGGAAGATGAGAGACGCCTGCCACCACTTCCATACGACCAGAGATGCCTTCTGACTAAATGCTGCCTTTCCGACCCCTCCTTCAAGCATCAGGAGAAACCCAAAGAGGACAACTGTCTTCTTTAGACTGGTGGGACCAATTTGTCTCAAGACGACCAGCATTTCGAGCCATCCCACAACGATCTGTGACCTTCAACAGCTGCAAACCGTCAATACCCTGAGACCTGTGGCTATTGTGCAGTGCATCGCCTTCCGAAGAGCGAATCCTCCTGAAACTTTGGTGGACTCCATCTG